>NW_028270143.1:132122422-132453896 GCF_037043375.1 Chiloscyllium plagiosum | reverse complement strand
CCGTCAGTGTCTTTGCAAATAATAGTGGACATATCTGGTTGGATGCATACTTGACTAGTTTTTACTGAAGTGGTTTGTTGAACCCTGAGAAAGAAGTGTTGCTTCTACAAATAATGTTATTTGCTGGACATTCCCCAGTGTACAATCAGAATTGAGAAATTAGTTTTCTGGATTGTCCAACACTTGCTTGAAAACTTACAGCTCAGATGCCTGAAGACTTGTTGGTTCCAGCCAGAGGAAATGTTATATGAAACAGAGAAAGCTCAAGATTCTATTTCCTCCTGTTTTATGTGACGCTTTCACAATGCTAGTAGATCGCTGAACTTCATCTCCTCCTGTCACTCACCTATTGTGTCACCTCCATGTTTTTACATTTTATCTTGAATATTCCTTCTCTTTACTGGCAGCCTCATCTCCACCTTCACTGCAGATGATCGTACAATTTATCTCTATACTGTATTTTGTTTATTTCCACAATCTTCACTGACCCCTTATGTAGTGGTCTATGATATCCTTTCTTGTTACCAGACACATCTGTTCTTAGCATCCGAAATTTCTTTAATATCCAGTTTTCTTTATTTGTGCACTAGATATTCTGTTTTATTATACCTTTTAAATAAAGCAAGGATCTTCTGGCCTTTGGTGAAACTAATTCTTTAAATTGTAGAAATTTTGCTACCACAAATCATTTGGTGAACTTTGTTGCCATGCTTTTTGTTAGCATTTCTGGCCTTTTACTGTATACCTTTCCCTGTGGTCACTGCCTATGCTGTAAGGGAACACAAAGTTAACAATGTACATTTCAATGTACAGGTAGTTTAGTTAACTCCTTTTATCCTTTCGGCGTCTGGAATTTGCTGCTTGTGTTGGCAGTGGAGGCAAAGGGCCTAAACTCTTTTTAAAAAGTACCTCGATCTGCACCTTAAGTACTGAAAGCTGCAAGGCTATAAGCCGCATGCAGGAAAATGGGATTATGAAGGGCATCTGGTGTCTTTGGGTTGGCATGAGCAAGATGGGCTGAATGACCCCCTTCTGTTCAGTATCATTTCAATGATTCTATCTTGAAGAACAAAACTGCTCTGAGCTTTCAGCAAAACAAATAGAGATGATTACGTTGCATCTGTACAAGAGTCCTTTGGATCTGCCAAGCAAACTGCTTTGGTGAAAGGAGTTCAGATTCCATTTCTCCTTTTCACGCAAAACATTTGTCAGCTCTGGAGAGTTTAGATTGGTCCTATTTGAAGCCCCGTCACCAGGGGAAAATCTTGTTTCTCTGATCCCATAGCTCAGCAAATAATCAGTCAGATTAAATCCTTCGAAGTCCCAGGATGAATTTGTGGGGTATCTTTCCAGTTCTTGCAACCTCTCTGCCAAATGGTTTTGAATAGCAGAAGCTGTCTTCATGTCATGAACAGTTTTTCCCAGATCTTGAATAGAAGAGGATTAACTTGGATGCTTGTAGAAGGTTTATGAAGGAAACCTTGAAAGTGGAATTATTCATCTTGCAGCGATCTACTAATAGGTTTGAATTTTATTTAGCAAGTACTGAACCTGTTTTCTTCAGGTCAGGCAGCGTCCAAGGAGCAGGACAATCGCCCATTACTGATGTTCATTCTTGCTTATGCCTGAAACATCAATTCTCCTGCTCCCCGCATGCTGCCTGACCTGCTGTGCTTGTCCAGTGCCACACTTTGTGATTCTGATCTCCATCTGCAGTCCTCACTTTCACCTATATTTTCTTGCAATCTGAAATCTCTCTCACTGAAGGGCATTACTTTTATTAGTGAAGAATCTTCATACACAATCCTGTCTTTGCGGACATCTACCTTGCCCTTCTACTAGCCAATAGAATGTTCACCATAATTCAAATTTTAAATGTTGACACTTCATCAAAAAAAAAATAATGTGACCTGAATCCTGCCTAAACAGAGCTTTACAAATCTAATGTGCTTCACCTCCTTTAAAGTGTCCCTGGTCTGGTTGGGACCAAGAACTGATGCGTGGGAAGGCATTGCAAATTGGGCAGCATCCTGAACTGTTCCCAATGAGCACTGCTGTCTTTGGTTCATTAGTTAGTCCTTCTTTTATGCAGGGTTTTGTGCATTCAGATTCTTCAAATCACTTTGGTCACACCACAGCTGTTACTCATGTAGTAATTACCTTTATATGTAAGGCAGAATATTCTTGCCATGGGTAATGCTGAAAAATACGATACCTAACTATAGGTATAGAACTCCTGTACTAATCTTTAGTTATTTGCTGAAAGGTGTTTTTAAAAAAAATTTGGGTGCAGGCCCTCATTAAATTGTAAGTTCTCTGGTAATTTGTCAAAATTGCTGATGCAGCTA
This sequence comes from Chiloscyllium plagiosum, assembly GCF_037043375.1. NCBI lineage: Eukaryota > Metazoa > Chordata > Chondrichthyes > Orectolobiformes > Hemiscylliidae > Chiloscyllium > Chiloscyllium plagiosum. Next base: position 132,451,548 of record NW_028270143.1, on the reverse strand, counting down.
GCATTATTACCCGATGTCAGAGGGCAAATGCACCTATATTGCTGTTCTCTGATCCAGTAGTTTAACTCCAAGTGCATATTAATGCATGTTTATTGTGTGCATGGAGCTGAACCAAAAAGCATATGGAAATCTATATCTATAGAAAATTCATCATTTCAGCAATGTTAATGTAGTCATTCAAATTAGTTTGACACAGGTTGACTAAGAGTTTTAGCAACAGGCTCGAATTCCATCAACAAGAGGCATTGTCCCTTTCATTGAGCTGTGCTCTCAGAAAAGCATATGTTTCTGGTTACTGGGGAGTGATCTGAGTGGTGCTTCTGTCTGTTAACTATTGATGACAATTTTTTATTTTGCTAATATTATTAAATTCCATCAGTTTCATTTACAAAATGTCACTGGATTGTGAAATGTTTTAATGTTTTAAGCTGGAACCGAGCATTTGATGGAACAGAACTGTCCTAACTACTAGTCTTGAGCAATTTCTAACCATCTTGTCAGGTTTTCTTATAGGCATCCAAAGTCAACTAACTGCTTTCTTCCTCATTCATCTATTTTTCATAAACTTCATGATAGGCCTGTGGGTGATGACAACTCTGATAAACTTCCAAGAATGTTACAATCTCTGAAAACTTGCAAAAATCTTCCTGATTCCACTGCTGCACTACACGAGTTGATGTAAGATCAATTCTCTTAATCTCCAGTCAGCAACATCTAACTTCTTCGTCTTTCAGTAACATCAGTTCTGAAATATTATCTTGCAAGCATGTCATTGTGAAAAGCTTTGGTATAGCTTTTGACTCATTTCAAATAAACTTAAGAGTTGAAATATCTACATCAGAAAATGGAAATGAAACGAATTCAAGAAAATGTTTCAACCATTTTGAAATTTCTTTTCAATCACAACCCTTCAATGAGCTTTTATTGTCTTCCATCAAAAGACAGCAACAGACAGACATTGGGCATGCCACAACCTCTTCCACTTTTTCATGATGTGACATTTTGTAGACCCAGTAACTTCATTTGCTGCCTTTCAGAACCTTGATCTTTGGAGTTTCTTTACAACTAAATTTGAATTCAAGCAAAAATTCTTAGAGGGACTTTGACAAGTAAAAGAACAACCTTTTGATCCTTGGACTCATCTGATAGAAGAGAAACTGATTAAGATAGGATAGTTTAATTGGAGAACCGGTGTCATTCTAAATGCATTTGCCATATCCTCATAGGCACAATGGGCCTATGCTACGTCATTGACTCTGTGGCTCCATTCTCCGTTTTCATGTTTTGCTGTGGAGTCAAAAAGGGTGGTGCTGGAAAAGCACTTCAGGTCAGGCAGCATCTGAGGAGCAAGGGAAGTCAATGTTTTGGGCATCAGCCCTTCATCAGGAGGGCTGTGAACAGCAACTCTCCTGCTCAGATGCTGCCTGACCTGCTTTGCTTTTCCAGCAACACCCTTTTCAACTCTGACTTCTCCAGCATCTGCAGTCCTCACTTTCTCCATGTTTTGCTGTGGAACCTAGCTTAAGTAGGCATTGAAGATTTTAATATCTCAGCATCTGTCCATGTTTTCTGGAACAAAGGATTTTGTGTTATTTTTGCACGGCTGCAGTATTTGAACACAAGGTTTCCTATTGATAGAGGAACCTCTGACCTTCGGTTTTGCTGACTGACAATCTGGATCAAGGTTGTTTGTTCTGCCTTAACAGGTTTGATGTAGGCCTTGGTTGGGTGGGTTTATGCCTGTGCTTTTCGCATTCACTGCATTTACAGTGGATCTGTGGCAGCCTTCTTCTAAGACAGTTTACACCATAGTGGTCATCTGTGTTATTGCAGATGTACTTATGAAATCATGAGCCATGCGCTATTTTTAGGTACAGGTACATAATCCTTTATCTGAAATGCTGGGTTTTAGAATCCTGGGTTGTTTTTTCGGAATTCAGAATTGTTCGGATTTCAGAATAAATGACATCTTCACAGTGAAATAAAAATTATTACCTAACAGCAGACACGTTGTGTGAATACTATGAGTGCTGAGACACCATTGATGCCTGCCAGTACTGGGCCACGCCACTACATCACATCTGAGTGACGTGGTTTGAGTGGGTGTAGAGTTGGGTCCCCTGTTCGTGTGTCAAAATGACCATCCACAAAAAGATTTTGGACCTTTTTGGATTTTGGAATTTTGGATAAAGGATTGTGTAACTGTACAGTGTTCTAGTTCCCAATAACTCATTAAGAAAAATTCTTTACATCTTGCCTCTAGATTTTTTTTTGTGTATAGTTTTGAATTTATGACCTTTTGGTTATTGATCCATTGAGGAAATCTTTTTACCTTTGTTTCAAAGGAAGTAGGCCTAGCATTCTAACTTCTGAAATGGAGATTCTTTAACCCCATTAAATCTGCACCTTTTCATTTATATTCTCTGGTCAGATAAAATCCATTTTATGGAGATCCACTGTTATTGAGAAGGAAAAGAAATTGAATGCTCCAAAACACTCTGCTGTGGTTCCAGGCTTACTTTACAAGTGAGGACATCTGGTTTATTCATCTTCAGCCATTGCTTGGAATTTTGCTATTAGAAGCGTCGTCTGACAATCTAGGACTCCAGAGGTGCAATTCAAGCATTCCTGTTATCTAGATGGCACTCGAAGAATTTTTGGAAATTACTTAGGTCTTGAAGAAATGTCTGAAACTGAAAGCCATTCCAGTGAGATTTATTTTTACTTTCTTCAGTCAAAAGACTTTTTCGGGTGTGTCTTTGATTAAATGCCCGCCTCTAAGAACAGGAAAATATTGAAGTACGAGGAACTTAACTTGAAAACCTTATCAATGAACATTTACCATCTTGCCTTTCTACCAGGAAGAAAAAATAAAACTAATCTAAAGGTGCTAAGAGTTAATTAAACGTTGCAGTTTAAACAAGATTTTCTTTGTACCAAATTGCTCCAGTCCCCAGAGTGTTTCTCCATATACAGAGTCACCTTTTTTAAGACAAGAAAAGTTAAGCCTTTTATTCTCTAAAATAACATTATACATTTGAGATTGCCCTTTTTAACTTTCTACACATACAAATTCAGGATGATTACTTTTCCCCTCAAAGTGATATCTTATTTTCTTTCTTGAAGTTGTTCAAGACAGTCTTCTGTCTTTGTGTGACGTACAAGACAAGTCTGTACAAAAGCTTTGAATTTGTGTTCTTGAAAAATGCTGTCTACTTTGGACTTTGGCTAGGTTGGGTTCCTGGATCTGTTGAACTAGAAGTCTTCATGAATGTTGAACATTCCTGTCTTTTATTTACAGATATAATCTTGTCATCCATATTGTTCTACAATGATAGAATGAGAAGAGCTTGATTTTTAGGACTATATCACAATATCAATCTCCCTAAAATGTTTGCAAATTGAACCATTAAAGTTGTCAATTGGAATGGAGGCCACTTTCTAGAACTAGCTTATGGAAGTCTCTGACTATATAGTTTAGGATGACTCTTAACTTCTGGAGGCCACAACAGCATAATGGCTCCTTTTAAACCTCTAATCTCATTTGTCTTAAAACATGGATTGGTTCAATGAATGTTCATTTCTTGATAGATCCTCCATATTGTCTAGTGTGTCTTTCTGATTACTTCTAGTAGAACTTGGAATGCTTGTAGATCCGAGCAAAATTCCAAAGAGCCTATCACTAACGTCCCCTCCACCATCATAACATCAAACTCTTGATTCAGCTCAGTAGACATCTTAAGAGCTTTCTATAAATCTTGATTTATTTGTTGCACTCTTCATTGGCAATACGACTGGTGACTCATGAACAGGCTACTACAAGATAAAAACTTCCTTATTCTATCTGCTGCAGGCACATAACCACAGGAGATGAATTCAAGTCCATGAAGTATTCACATTGAAGGTATTAACATCATTAGTTAATAAGATCATCTCAAGTATCTTCCAAAAGGAGGAGTCATTTTGAGCCTTGAGACTTGTTTGGTTTACCACAGATTCATCACTTTCATTTCCTAAGTGTTAAAGCACATTCCTAAAATACATGGAGAATAAATGAATGAGGAAGAAAGATGATTAACTACCTTCGTTTGCTGTGATCTTGCCTATTTTTTTGAATGTATGTTATCCTCCACATATCTCACATATACCCACTTATCCTGCTGTTTCTAGCTCTCATTTGGAGTGTTTTGACATTTTACTAAATGTTGACAAAATTGTTTTCCTTTGCTGTGTAAGCGTTACCTACCCTGCAGGCTGCCTCCATCGATAAAAGAACCGCGGACCGGTGTGTGGCCACGGCTCTTATACAGCTTAGGAGTGGGGAAAGATCATATGGCCCTTGAGAGACTTCAGTGAGGTTAGAACTCATGGAGGGAAACCATCCAGGTAATTTCCCCTATTGGATGATGGGACTGTCCTGAGGTATGTGGAGGATAAGAAAGGGAGACAGAGAAGGTAGGTAATCTTGCTGTACCCAGATTTCCTTGTAAATTCCCATAAAATATCTATAGTGATATGTCTGGTAAAATTACTTTCTGTCCCTGATTGATAAAACTATTGGACAATCTGGATAGTGCCAGTGGACCAGATGGCACAGTGCATAGCCATGCACCCTCTGTCTAACCCTTTGAATGGTGTCAGCCAAAGACTTCCTTTTGATTAAAATTCATTTGTGTCATGCCTGCCAAAGGTGTTACTTAAATGTGAAAGAGAGAATTCCAACTTTAAGCTTTCTTTACCAGCACGTGGGCTTTGCTGCCTGGCTTGTGAACATCTCTTGAAATCTCAAAAATGTCACTTTGCTCAGATGACACAAAATCTGTGTTGGGGAATCTGTCTGGAATTTGCTTTTCAGTTAAATCTTAGCTGTACACTCAAGTTGACCATAAAGTGTTTCTGATGTACTGGGGTATTGGCATAGCATCCAATGATGAGAGTTTACACTGTTCTTTCACCAATAAACCTTCCCTGCAAATGTGAAATTACTTGGGCAAAGTATTGTCACTGGCTGCTGCAATCTGTTGGTTCTGTGGCAGCTTATGGTTCTACGAATCAAGGTATATCTGCTGTTTTGTTTCTCTTCCTCCCACTCCAGCACCCAGAGATTCTTGACAGTGTTACCAATTCCCACTGAATAAGTTAGGGAAAGGTAGGTGTATGTATTAAGAAGCTTATCTTCTGTCCTCCAAGACCTGACTTTTTGCCTGGCTGAAGAAAGGTGGAGGTGAAGGCCTCTTCTATTTCCAAGGGCTGTTGAGGACTTTTACAACAGTTAAACACTGTGTCTGTCTCCATCCAATTCCCCAACTGACAAGGTTTAAGTAACTCTCCCCATTTTCAATAAAAACAAGGTACTCGTTTTACAATCTAGCTGTGAAGGGACTACTAGGACAGTAAGTATAGCAAGCAGAAGTTGCTGGCTTGATGACCAGTGGTTTGAATTTGGATTTAGGTGGGTTGGGGCATTGCAGGAGGCTGGAGTGTTCTGCATTGCGCCTGAATAGTTCCAAACCTGAACTTGAATTCCTCATGCTGTCAAGTGGATGCAAAATGAGAAATATTCAGCTTCCCAGCACTGCCCTCCTTCCTGTTCAAAAAAAATCAAAGACTTGCTGCAGTGTCCAACTTGGTATAAATGTAAGTTTTCTTTCCGCCCGGCAGTGCACGAATGGTCACTTGATGTGTGCAGGCTGTTTCATTCACCTGCTGGCTGATGCCAGGCTGAAGGAGGAACAGGCCACCTGCCCGAACTGCCGCTGTGAGATCAGCAAGAGCCTGTGCTGCAGGAACCTGGCCGTGGAAAAGGCGGTGAGTGAACTTCCCAGCGAGTGCGGCTTCTGCCTGAAGCAGTTCCCACGCTCCATTCTCGAGAGACACCAGAAGGAGGACTGCCAGGACAGGTAATGCACTTAAACCAGGCAGTTTATTAACCAGATCATGGCCCTCATTGATCCTGATTTTTATTTATTGTGCATAGGATACAAGGGGACTGCAGGAACTCGATTTTAGAGTGGCAGGAATGTCTTGACATGCACAAGCATTTTTTTTTTTTGGGCAATGTAAAACAAAAGTCTATGATAGCCATATGGCACTGCCAACTTGTCTATTCCTCCATTGTCTTATGTGCACTGCCCAATAATAAATGACAAGTTCTAATACTAGATAGACCAAAAACCAGTCCCTTATGCCCATAAAAATGTTGAAATGAGTCTGAAGAGCATAGAACAGCAGCTGTTTTTGTTAACCATGTGTTACTTATCCTCCTTTTTTTAAAAAAAAAGCCTCTTCTATATAAATTAGAATAGTATAATTTTACAGTACAGAAGGAGGCCAATCGACTCTTCATGTCTGTACCAGCTCCCGAAACATCTACCCAGAAAGTCCCGTTTTCCAGCCCTATCTCTGTAGCCCTCTAAATTCATCCCTTTCAGCTCATATATCCAGCTCTCTTTCGAAACTTCTTCACCTTCATTCTCCTAGCAGTGACACTAACAATTGAGTAAAGAAGTTCCTTCTCCTCTCACTCCTAGCTCTCTTACTAACTGTCTTGAAATTGTGACTCCCTCTTACTGGCATACCAACTTGAGACAGAATATCCTACTTGGCCCTGTCAAAATTACTGATTTCTTCACTGGTAATTTTCATGATATATTCTTGTGAATATATCTGGTGTCATGTAACTAAACGATCCATTGTCCTTGCTGTCCACCCTCTAAAGCTAATGGTGAGAGTGTTGGGCAGCAGTTTAGTCACAAAATTAGCAGGAAGCATTCTTGCAGGACAAATTTATTAGGTTCTTTTCATTAATACTGTCTTAGGAGTTGACAAATAATGCCAGTTGTTTGAAACAACGCATTTTAGCCTTTGCCGTCATTTATTTCGAGCAAGACTAGTTTCATAGGTTAATTTTACTTCGTTAATTTGGTCATTTTTTTCAATGTATGTTTAGAGCATAGCCAGGTATTTCTGGAGCCATCTCACTTCAAAGCACCTTCTGCCCTGAAATTGAGAACCCCACATTTTGGGGGAACAGGCCCTGTGCAAAGTATTGATTCTTTCACTTGGTACGCTGCTTTAATTGCTGCTTTATTTTGAAGGAAAGCAATTACCCTGGAGATCTGCCAGGGAGCAGAGATTATTCAAGTGTTTAAGAATTGATTAAGAGTCTTGAACATTCTTTGTTCTCTAACCTGTATCAATGCTTATCTCTACCAATGTGCTACAAATGCACAGATGTGTCCTAAAGTCTTCACCATTTTTTCCTTCTTGGATAAGTGCCTTGTTTTTTTTATAGGAATCTGCAAATCTATTTGGCAAACTGTGTTTTGAGCTAATTTCTGATGCAATAGCTACTTGCAAACCAGAGTTTCTTGTAAACAAACAAATCCCTGACCAATCAGGACTGGCATGTTTTCTGAGGTTACACACAAGAGTGGGGAAAGGAAATAATGAAGAATCCCAACAACTGGTTTTATCTCCTGTCTTCCAGTCTTGTATTTTGATCTTGCTCAACCAAGTCTCATAGTATGTAATAGGAAACTTTATCACTTAAGCATTCAATCGGTTTAACTCTTAATCTAAAGCAAAAACTCAGAGTAAGGGTAGTTCTGTAGGCTATCCTTAGTTTTTTTTTCCCTACCACTGACAGCAAATATGGATGTTCTGAACATATTTTTGCCATTCAATTCTCAACTCTACTTTCCAAGTTAGTATTCAGAGGAAGCCTTACAGTTCACCATTGCACCATAGACCCCGGTAACTGCATGAAAGTATGATATGGCAAATTATTTTTCATGGTTTTCCTTCAATTGGTGACTCTTGTATTTTCTCTTGCATTTGTGCTGTTGCAGACATTTCAAGATTTGTCTTGAGCCTTGGATCCTTCCTTGTGATTGGCACTGCATCTTTCTGATGCTGCCTTTCAAGGACAGCACTGGAAGTTTCCACCTTTGGTTGAGCTGTTTGTTTGCATGACTTAAAAGCAAGAGATCCTTTACCACTGTTCAAAAAGCAGCTGCTTCATTTCGTGTCCCACCCAAATTTGTTCCTTCACCAGTGCCACTACGAGTTTTTGATTCAACTTGTCTGGTTCAAGGCTATTCTGATACAAAAAAATGGCTAACTAAAGTTTTCTAGTCTGGATTTTCTCCTGTTTCCATAAGGTTGTCTTCAAGTTGGAATGTTCTGAGGGCATGGATTTCTCATGGGAGCACAAAAGGAACTAGAGGGCATGGGTTTAGAGTGGGGTGGGGGGGGGAGAGATATAAAAGAGACCTAAGGGGCAACGTTTTCACGCAGAGGGTGGTGCGTGTATGAATGAGGTGCCAGAGGAAGTGGTGGAGGCTGGTACAATTGCAACATTTAAAAGGTGTCTGGATGGGTATATGAATAGGAAGAGTTTGGAAGGATATGGGCTGGGTGCTGGCATGTGGGTCTAGATTGGGTTGGGATATCTGGTTGGCATGGACGGGTTGGACCGAAGGGTCTGTTTCCATGCTGTACATCTGTATGGCTCTATGAACTGTGGAAAAGCCAACTTCTGAAAGGTAGGGTAAAAAGGAATCTTGTCTAAATGAATTAGAATCAAGATCAGCAGGCAAAACTGCAAGTGAACGATAGGCTGCCTTTAAATAGAATTGAAGTACAGTCAAAATATATTCTCATAAAAGGGAAAGTTAGGGCAAATATATGCAGAGCTCCCTGGGTGACAATAGTATTGGATGAAGCAGAAAAATTGTGTTTAGGAATGCTATCAGGTGGAAAATAGAGACTGAATATAGAAGCTTCAGAAGTTGGATGCTAAGCAAATAACACAATCAAAGAAAGTGTATGAGCATAAATTGGCCACTAGTTAAAGAAAATCCAAATCCCTCTCATAGGCATATAATTAGTAAAAGGCTGGTAATGGGAAGTAGGGCCAATTTTTGGTCCATAATTGGATTTATGTATATTGGCAGGGGCAAAGGCTTTTATGTTGTCTCTGTTTCATACTTAAGGTATGAAATGAATGTTTTGCATTTGTCTTTACCAAGGACGAGTTGTTGCATGGGTAATGGTGAAAGAGGAGCTAATCCATACATTTGAAGCGTATGAAAGTGTTCAGTTAATGTAGAGGCATGTGTTAAGAGTGTATCATATTGATGTTGGAATTTGGATCTTTTAAAAATAGCAACAGATGGATTTCAGTTAGTCCTATGAAGGTTTATTTTTAAGAAAAGGTCAAAGTAATTTGGACAGTGACATAATTATATCAATTCCAAGAAAGCAAGTGTCTGGCAGGAACCCCTAAAATGATTATGCTATTGAATTTTTAATAGAGTAAACACATGGAGACCATTAATTAGTTTTCAATTTAGAACAGAAGATTCAAATCTTTAGTTCAGAAGAATCAGGTGTTTAATTCTGAAGCAACCTAGCAGCAGAATCCAGTTTTATTTGATGAGAACTAATCACTTCCTATCCATTCGGGTCTGGGCTTCACTGGCTAGGCCAGCATTTATTGCCCATTCCTGGTTGCCCTTAAGGTGGTGGCGAGCAGCCTCCTTGAGTTGTTGCAGTCCAGGTACTATAGATAGATCCACATTGCAGTTGGGTAAGGGATTCCAGGATTTTTCCCCTATTGACAAGTCAGGATAGTGAGTGGCTTGGAAGGGAACTTACAGGTGGTCGTGTTCCCATGTATCTGCTGCCCTTGCCCTCCTGGTTTGGTAGTGATCGTGGGTTTAGAAGGTGCTGTCTGAGGATCTTTGGTGAAATTCTGTAGTGCATCTTGTAGATTGTACAAATTGCTGCTGCTCCTGAGGTATTGGAGAGAATTAGTGCTTGTGGATGTGGTGCTAACCAAGCAGGCTCTTTGAGTGAGATGGTGTTGAGCTGCACTCATTCAGACAAGTGGAGATTATTCCATCACACTTCTAACCTGTCAGAATGTGGAAAAGCACAACTGGTCAGGCTGCATGCGAGGAGCAGCAGAATTGACATTTTGAGCAAAGATCTATTTTCAGGAATGAAGCTTGTGGCCCAAGGGAGCTGAGAGATAAATGGGAGGGGTACTATCCTACCTGTCCAACTTCCTTCCCACCTATCTGCTCCACCTTCCTCTCTGACCTCAGACCTTTACCCTCTCCTTCATCTATCTATCGCATTCCAGCTATCTTTCACACACCCCCACCTCAGTCCCATGTATATCTCAGCCCCCTTGGGCCATAAGCCGCATTCCTGATGTGAGGGGCTTATGCTCAAAAATGTCGACTCTCCTGCTCGGATGCTGCCTGACTGGCTGTGCTTTTCCAACACAACACTCTTCAACTCTGGTCTCCAGCATCTGCAGGTCCTCACATTCTCCTCCTAATTTGTGCCTTGTAGATGGTGGACAGGCTTTGAGGAATCAGGAGATGAGTTATCAACTGCAGTATTCCTAGCCTCAGACTTGCTCTTGTAGCCGCTTTTGTTTTATGGCGAGTTGAGTTTCTGGTCAACGTTTCTCTTTAGGATTTTGATAGGAGTTTGAGTGCTGGTAACACCATTGAATGTGAAGGGTTGTGGTTAGATTGTCTCTTATTGGAGATGGTTATTACTTGGCATTTATGTGGCACGTGCTACTTGCCAATTGTCAGCCCAAGCCTGCATTTCAGTATGGACTGCTTCAGTGTCTGAGGAATTGCGAATGGTGTTGAACATTCTGTACTCATCACTTCTGACCTTTTGATAGTGGGAAGGTCCTTGATGAAGTAGCTGAAGGTGGTTGGGCCAAGGAACCCCTGTAGAATGTCCAGCAGTTGAGATGACTGACCTCCAAAAACTACAGCCACCTTCCTCTGTGCCAGTTATGACACCACCTAACAGATTTTTTGCTCCTAGATTCTGATTGTTTTCAGTTTTGCTCAGACTCCCTGATGCCACACCCATTGAATGTGGCTTTGAAAGGATTCTGGGTAATCCAAGATGGAGGACAGGAGAAAATTGTGGCTGTAAGAGCTGCTTTATTTTTTTGAGTTAGTTTAGGTGTTGGAGGTGATTTCCTCTAATTCCAGCAGCAGCAATTATTATTTTATTTCCTGTTGCATTGTTTTGGGACTTTGGTGGAGATAATCAAACCAGCAGCACTTTTAAAAGGAGGAAGTCCAACAAAAGGCAGTGACCACATGGTCAGTGAGGGGGAGAGAGAAAGAAACCTACACTGCTAACTGACACAGTAGTGAATCTGCACAGTCGCCGCCTTCGCTGTTTGAGTTTGTATATTTCTGGAGTGCATCTAGGAAAAATTAACCAACAATGAAATACACAGCAGACCTTGGAGGAACCTGTGTGGGTAAGTTCACAGCACAGGAACAGATAAGTGCATAGCTTTTAAGCATAACCTTGCTGTAAGTCTACAGTAATGAGTAGAATGGGTTCTTCCTTGATTGTATGTTTACTAACTTCTTTAGTAAACCATGGCTCTCTCTTTCGACAACTACCTCCCTGCCTGACAGGTATATACTTAGCAAGGACCCGCAGTAGCTATTCCTTGAAATAAGCTCCACATTTCAAGTGTGTCCATTCCCTGCAGTTTTCTTCCCCATCTTAAATCTTACCTAATTGCATCATAATTACCTTTCCCCCAATTATACCTCTTTCTCTGCAGTATATACCTATCCCAAGGCAAAAGTGAGTACTGCAGATGCTGGAGGTTAGAGTCGAGAGTGTGGTGCAGGAAAAGCACAGGTCAGGCGGCATCCGAGGAGCAGGACTATCGGCGTTTCAGGCAAAGGCCCTTCATCAGGATCTCGCCTGTTGTGATTTTGCAGCACCATACTCTTGACATATACCTATACCTGCCCATTGCTATAGTAAACATAACTAAATTATGGTCACTATCGCCAAAGTGCTCACTTATCTCCAAATCTAACGCCTAGCCAGGCTCATTCCATGCTACCAAATTCAATGTGGCATTGCCTTTTCTACATACTGTGTCAGCAAACCCTCCTGCACACACTGAACAAAAACTGACCTCTAAACTACTTGAACTATAGTATTCCCAGTCAATAATGGGGAAGTTAAAGTCCCCATAATAACTACCCTGTTACACTCGCTCCTATCGAGAATCATCTTTGCTATCTTTTCCTCTACATCCCTAGAACAATTTGGAGGCCTATAGAAAACTCCCAACAGCATGACCCCATCTTTCCTGTTTCTAACCTCAGAACAGGATAGACCAGATCTAAAAGTTGAAGTTCTAAATTGGAGGAAGGCTAATTTTGACAGTATTAGGCAAGAACTTGCAAAAGTTGATTGGGGGCAGATGTTCGCAGGTAAAGGGAATGGCTAGAAAATGGGAAGCTTTCATAAATGAAATAACGAGGGTCCAGAGACAGTATGTTCCTGTTCAGGTGAAAGGAAAGGCTGATAGGTGTGGGGAATGCTGGATGACTAGAGAAATTGAGGATTTGGTTAAGAAAAAGGAGAAATGTCAGGTACAGACAGGAAAGATCTAGTGAATCCTTACAGTATAAAGGTAATAGGAGTATACTTAAGAGGGAAATCAGGAGGACTAAAAGGAGACATGAGATAGCTTTGTCACATAAGGTTAAGGAGAATCCAAAGGGTTTTTACAAATATGTTGAGGAAAAAAGGGTAACTAGGGAGAGAATAGGATCCCTCAAAGACCAGCAAAGCAGCCCATGTGTGGAGCCGCAGGAGATAAGGGAGCTACTAAGAGTATTTTGCATCAGTGTTTACTGTAGAGAAGGACATTGAAGATATAAAATGTGCGGAAATAGAAATCTTGAAAAATGTTCACAGTACAAAGGATAAAGTGCTGGATGTCTTGAAACGCATAAAAGTGGATAAATTCCCAGGACCTGATAAGGTATGTCCTAGAACTCTGTGGGAAGCTAGAGGTGTGATATATTTGTATCATCAATAGTCACAGGTGAGGTTCCAGAAGACTGGACATTGATTAACACGGTGCCACTATTTAATATTGGTGGTAAGGAAAAGCCAGTGGACAATAGACTGGTGAACCTGACATTGGTGGTGGGCAAGTTATTGGAGGGGATCCTGAGGGACAGGATTTATATATATTTGGAATGGAAAGAACTGATTGGGGTAGCCAGCATGGCTTTGTGTTTGGAAAATCATGTCTCACGAACTTGATTGTTACTTCAAAAAGTTCAGAGGATTTATGAAGGCAGAGAGGTAGACATGATCTATATGGATTTCTGTAAGATGTTTGATAAGGTTCTTCATGGGAGACTGGTTAGCAAGGTTAGATCTCATGGGACACAGGGAGAACTAGCCATTTGGATACAGAACTGGCTCAAAGGTGGAAGACAGAGGGTGGCAGTGGAGGGTTGTATTTCAGTCTGGAGGCCTGTGACCAGTGGAGTGCCACAAGGATCGGTGCTGGGTCCACTACTTTTCATCTTGTATTTAAGTGAGCTGGATGTGAACATAGGAGATAAGTTTGCAGATGACACCAAAATTGGAGGTGTAGTGGACAGTGCAGAAGGTTACCTCAGAGTACAATGGTATATTGATCAGGTGGGCCAATGGGCTGAGGAGTGGCAGGTGGAGTTTAATTTAGATAAAGGGGAGGTGCTGCATTTGGAAAAGCAAATCAGGGCAGGACTTATACACTTAATAGTAAGTTCCTGGGAAGTGATGCTGAACAAAGAGACCCTGAAGTGCAGGCTCATAGTTCCTTGAAAGTAGAGTTGCAGGTGGATAGGATAGTGAAGGTGGTGTTTGGTGTGCTTTCCTTTATTGGTCAGAGTATTGAGTACAGGAGTTGGGAAGTCATGTTGCTGCTGTACTGGACATTGGTTAGGCGATTTTTGGAATATTGCATGCAGTTGTGGTCTCCCTCCTATCGGAAGGATGTTGTGAAACTTGAAAGGGTTCAGAAAAGACTTGGAAGATGTTGCCAGTGATGGAGAATTTGAGCTATAAGGAGAGTCTGAACAGGCTGGCGCTGGAGCGTCAGAGGCTGAGGGGTGACCTTATAGAGGCTTATAAAATCATGAGGGGTATGTATAGGGTAAATAGACAAGGTCTTTTCCCTGTTGTGGGGGAGTCCAGAACGATAGGGCATTGGTTTAGAGTGAGAGAGGAAGATATAAAAGGGATCTAAGGAGCAACATTTTCACACACAGGGTGTTGCGTGTGTGGCATGACCTGCCTGAGGAAGTGGTGGAGGCTGGTCCAATTACAGCATTTAAAAAGCATCTGGATTGATATACGAATAGGAAGGGTTTGGAGGGATATGGGCCAAGTGCTAGCAAATGGGACTAGATTAGGTTAGGATATTTGGTCGGCATGGACAAGTTGGATCAATGGGTCTGTTTCTGTGCTGTATTCTATGACTCTATGATGTCAAAGGCTGTCATTCTAGTCTCGCCTCTAGAATTCACCTCTTTTTGTCCATGTTAGAAACAGGCTATAATGAGGTTAGGAACTGATCGGCCATGGTGGAACCCAAACTGAGTATCATTAAGCAGGTTTACTGAGCAGGTGCTGTGAGATGTCACCTGATGACACCTTCCAATACTGCTGATCAAGAGTAGACTGATGAGGTGCTAATTGGTGGATTGGATATGCCTTGCTTTTTGTATGCTGGTCATAGCTGGGCAATCTTCCATATTGTCTGAGATGTCAGTGTTTTGGAAAGCTCGGCTGCGGCAACTTTGGAGCAAAGTCTACAGTACTATTGCTGAAATGTTATCAGGGCCTATAGTCTTTGCAGTATCCAGTGCCTCCAACAGTTTCTTGTTTATCATATGAGGTGAATCAAATTGGCTGAAGACTGTCCTCTGTCATGCTGATGACCACTGGAGGATGCTGAGGTCGATCATCGACTCGGCACTTCTGGCTAAAGATTGTTGCAAATGCTTCAGCATTATCTTTTGCCCAGATGTGTTGGGCTCTTCCATCAGTGAGGATGGGGATATTTGTGGAGCTGTGCCGCCTCCAATTAGTAGTTTAATTGTCCAGCACAATTCATGACCGGATGTGGCAGGACTGCAGAGCTTAGATCTATAGCTATTGTTTTTGTTAGTGAAGGATTCAAGCCAAGAGGGTTTGAATAAGGATTGTCAAGTTAAAACTGAAAAGGAATTGGCTATCAGATGTGAAAAGTACATGCCAGTGGACTTAGAACGGAGTCAACGGGGTGAAATTTCTTGGGCATTGAATAGGTCCAAAAAGGATAATGTTGGGGGAACATGTTGAAACATTGTTTTACCGTGTGTTTTAAAATCTTTGTCTTTTATTTATCTAAACTTTTTGTGATAAACTTGCTCCTTTGTTCAAAGACATGGGCAGCCTCGTGTGGATATGCTTGTGACTAACCACTATTGTAACTTAGATCGCATGTTTTGTTTGTTACACTATCAAGCCAGAGCTTAAAAATGTGTTGCTGGAAAAGCGCAGCAGGTCAGGCAGCATCAAAGGAACAGGAGAATCGATGTTTCGGGCATAATCCAACACTATCAAGCCAGGTTTTGTTCTGGGGGTCTGACATTTCCATTATTGCAATCAGCTGGAGGTATTGGTGGGCTATCTTCATTTAAAAGTTAATAAAAGCACAAAGACCAAATGAGATTCATCCAATTATACTGTAGAAAATGAGTAGAAATTGCGGAGCCATTGACCCAACTACTTAGTCTGCTTTCGAGACAGAAACAGTGCCAAAGGGCTGAAGAATTGTGATTGCCTTTCCGATAGGGAAACTTGTAGAAACAATTTAGGACAAAATTGATTGTCACTTGGGCAAATGTGGCTTAACTAAGGAAAGTTATCATTGATTTGTTGAAGAAAAGCTTGATTGAGTTTTTTTGTGCAATAACAGGTTTGATGAGGCTAGTGCTGTTCACGTGGTATAATGGACTTCCAAAAGGCATTTAATAAGCTGCTGCAAAACAGACTTGTTAGATCTCAGAATAAAATGGGTACTAGCAATATGAATACAAAATTGGCCAAGTGACGGAAATGAAGAGTAGTAATGAATGATTGCTTGTTTTTTGGACTAGAGAAAGGTTGTTTCTAGTTCCCTGGGGATCAGGGCTCCTCTTCCAGATGTGTATTAATGACTTTGATCTGGTATATTTGGTGAACAGGAAACAATTTCAAAATTGCAGATCTTTTAAAACTTGGAAGTATTGTAAGCCATGAGAGAGGCAGCATTAACTTCAAAAATGTATATCGGCTTGGTGGGTGTGGAGGGGAGGGAGTGTTGAAATAGTGGGAAATTTAAATTTAATGCTCAGAATTTTGAAGATTATCAGGAAGAATGCAGAGACCCTGTAAAATTAAAGGCACAATTCTAAAGGGAATGGAGGAGCAGAGGAACCTAGGTGTAAATGTGCAGAAATGTTTGAAGATAGCAAGTCAGGCTGACAATGTAATTAATAAAAGTATAAAATCACGGAACATAGGTTGCAAAGGCAAGAAAGTTATACTTTTACAAATCATGAGTTTGACCTCAACTAGATTATTACCGCCCGTTCTGGGCATTGAAGAGGGTGCAGAGAAGAATGAGTGGTTCCAGAGGTGAGGAACTGCAGTTCCATAAATAGATTGACAGTAAGATGCAAGAACAGAAGACAACCATTTGGCCCACCAGTGAGATCATCATTGATCTAATCATTCTCAACTCCATTTCCTTTCACTCTTATCCCTCAATTCCCTTACTGATTCAAAATCTATCTCAGCCTTGAATATACTTGATGACCCAGCCTGTACAGCCCTTTGTGATTTCAAAAAAATTCCACAGTTAGAGGACCGTCTGAGAGAAGAAATTCCTCCTCATTTCTGTCTTAAATTGCAATCTCTTACTCTGGATTAAGCCCTGTGGTTTTAGACTCTCCTACAATCTGTCGCCATTACTTTGTCAAGCCTTCTAAGAATCTTGTATATTTCAATAAGGTCTCCTCTCATTCTTTTAAACTCCAGTGAGTACAATGCCAACCTACCCAGCCATTATTTTATAAGGAAAGCCCTCCATACCTAGAATCAACCT
Source organism: Chiloscyllium plagiosum (assembly GCF_037043375.1). NCBI lineage: Eukaryota > Metazoa > Chordata > Chondrichthyes > Orectolobiformes > Hemiscylliidae > Chiloscyllium > Chiloscyllium plagiosum. The sequence goes on along the minus strand of NW_028270143.1, from coordinate 132,434,549 downwards.
AGTGAACTTTCTCTGGACTACTTCCAAGCTCTTGTCGCCCCTGAGAGGAGGAGACCAAACTGTTCACCGTATTCCAGCTGTCATATGATGAGTGCATTATATTGTTTTAGCAACACCTATTTTACATTCCATTCCATTTGAAATAATGACCAATATTTCACATGTTATCTGCTGGACTTGGCTGCGAGCTTTTATTCACTCATGAAAGAATACCACAAATCCCTCAGAGCTGTAGCTTTGATTTAAACGTTCCTGCTTTTCTTTATACTACAGTGCTCTCTCACTTTGTGACATTATATTCCATCTACCAAGTTCTTGTCCAACTGTCTATCTTCCTTGGTAGACTCCTTGTTTCGCCCTCATTACTGGCTTCTTGCCTATTTCCTGTCATTTGCACACTTGGTGATGGTGTTCTCACGTCTGTCATCCAAGTCATTGATAGATAAATGGGGACTTTTCTCCTTGCAGAACAAAGCTTGAGGGGCAAGTTAATAGGGATATTCAAAATAGTGAGGAATTGGGACAAAGTAGATAGAAGCTGTTCCCATTCCCATTGTTGAAGGATTGAGAAACTGATGGTACAGGTTGCCGAAAGAATCAATGGCAAGTGGTGAGGGTCTGGAATACACTGCTGAGAATAGAATAGAAGCTTTCAGAAGAGAATTGGTTTACCTGGATGGGAAGAATGTGCAGGAGAGAAGTCCACAGATTGGCAATTTGTGAATTAATTCTTTAAAGAGTCAGCACATGCAAAATGGGCTTTCCATTGTAGAATCATAGAATGGCTACACAATCAGAACAGTCTTTTTAATTAGTCTGTATTAGACTTTGGTGTGACACAAGGAACCCCTTGGTGGAGAGCATTGGGAACCATGGGACCAAAATCTTTTTTTTTTGTCAAGCATTCTACACTTAACACTGTCTTAATTCACTCGTGTTTTGTGTGTTCATTTTCTTCAAGTATCTGCTAAAAGGAAAGTTCCTCCTAAGCTTGCTTTGGGTCGGTAACTGCAATAATAAGTAATCAATTATCAAATTAGGAAAAAGAACCTGCAGAACTTTTTGCCCATTGGCCAGGATCTGAAAGAGAGCTGCCTGTTTGATTTGGTGTGTTGAAATTCTAGAAAAGTTACAACTCCGAGGCCATCAAGCCCATCGTGTCTGAATCGGCTAAGTAAACTAGCTGCTATCTTGACCCCACTTGACAGCACCTGGTCTGTATCCTTGCAGGTTACAGTGCTTCATGTCCAGATCCTGGTTCTTTTTAAGTGATTTGAGGATTTCTACCTCAACTACTGAACTGGGCAGCAAATTCCAGGCATCGCAATCCTCTGGAAAAAATGTTTTTTCCTCCTGTCCCCTCTAATCCTTCTACCCCTTTGAGCTGTATCCTGAGTAATTAACCGTCTGCTAGGGGGGACTGGTTTTACCTGTCCATTCTGTCCAATCTCCTCATCTTGACCACCTCAAATAGATTGCCCCTAGAACTTTTCTTTTTCTCCCAAAAGGAAGCCGACCTTACCCTACCCAGTCCCTCAGAGTTGCAGCTTATAAGCCCTATTTCTGAGTGATTTTCCATATCTACTTGAATAGGTTGGATATTTGTAGAAGCTCAGAAATCATCATATATTGCACTAGCATTTGGTCATCACCTTCTGTACTGGGTCAGTAGTAGCACTCTTGAGAGACTGAAGTGACTTCAAGCCAGTAGTTGAGTACATATTGCAAGCTGGAACTTCAATGCAGTAAACTCTTATTGTTAGATGACTTATTAACCAAAACACTCATCCAGAATATAGGACACAAACTACAGACATAATCTCATTGTTTTTCAATACCATCAGTGTCCCATTATTAGTTTAAAAAGTTTTTTGTTTATTCGCACGTGGGATGTGGGCTAGCTGGTACAGTATTTATTGCGTATTCGCCCTAGCAAGGGTGGTGGTGAATTATCTATTTGAATTCTATGGTATTGGAGCTTCTTCATTACTGATAGGTGCAGGATCTGTTAAGATCCATTTCAGTACGCCCACAATATCATTAGGGAGGCAGTTTAGAAGGTGCTGTCTAAGAAACCTTGATGAATTTCTGCAGCACAAATTGTAGATGGTATACACTGCCTCAACTAAACAGTGGTGGGAGTGAATGTTCGTGGGTGTGGTACCACTTGAGCAACTGATTTTTACTGGATGATATCAAGCTTTTTGTGTTGTTGATGCTCCACTCCTCCAGGCTAGTCAGAGAAGTATTCCATCACACTCCTGACTTCTGCCTTGTAGATGGCAGACAGGCTTTGGGGAGACTACTCACTGCAGGTGAGCTACTCACTGCAGGGTTTCTAAATTTTATCTGGCTCATGTTACCTCCTGCACCGCCATTCCCTCACCACTAGACGCCTGGAGGAAGAACGTCTCATCTTCCGCCTCGGAACACTTCGACCCCAGGGCATCAATGTGGACTTCACCAGTTTCCTCATTTCACCTTCCCCCACCTCACCCGAGTTCCAAACTTCCAGCTCAGCACTATTCCCATAACTTGTCCTATCTGCCTATCTTCTTTTCCACCTATCCACTCCACCCTCCTCCCTGACCTATCACCTTCATCCCCTCCCCTACTCGCCTATTATACGCTATGCTACTTTCTCCCCAACTCCACCCTCCTCTCACTTATCTCTCCACCCTTCAGGGTCTCTACCGGTATTCCTGATGAAGGGCATTTGCCCGAAACGTCGATTTTACTGCTCCTCAGATGCTACCTGAACATCTGTGCTTTTCCAGAACCACTCTAATCTAGACTCTGTTACAATATTAATGACTGGTTCAGTTTCTGCTCATTCGTAACCTCCGGGTAGTGTTGATGGGTGATTCAGCTATGGTAATACCACTGAATTCAAGGAGGTGGTTAGATTGTCTCCTCACCAAGGGTTGTGTGGAGATGTTGGGCTGGAGTGGACAAAGTCAGAAGTCACAATGCCATGTTATATTCCAACAGGTTTGTTTGAAATCACACGCTTTTGGAGTACTGCTCCTTTGTCAGGTGAAGTAACCTGACAGAGGAGTAGCGTTCTGAAAGCTTGTGATTTCAAATAAATCTTTTGGGACTATAGCCTAGTGTTGTGTGACTTCTAACTTGGTACTTGTGTGGCACAGATGTTATTTGCCACTTGTCAGCACAAACAGCATTTTGTCCAGGTCTTGCTGCATTTGGACATGGGTTGCTTTAAATAGAATAGAATTGAAATTTATTGTCACGTACTTTTACATATAAAGCTCTCCACTGTATCTTCCACTGTGCTGATAATGTCAGAAGTCATAATAAAAAAGTAAAATTAAGACAAAATTCATCATTGTTCAGTTAAAGGTTCCTGGGCTTGGGGAGAGCAGATTAAAGAATAATGGAATATTTTGAAGTCGCAGCCAAGATGCGAACACCATACCGGACCACTGGAATACTGAGCCAGAAACCTACAGCCAGGATGACTGCCATGCTGAGTCTAGACCACCACTCCTGGACAAGACCAGTTGTTAGAATACCTGGAAGCTGAAGAGAATTTTTTTTTTGTGGACACAGCTTAAAAATACGTGGTAGACCATTTAGGACAGAGATGAGGCGAAACTTCTTCACCCAGAGTGGTGGCTGTGTGGAATGCTCTGCCCCAGAGGGCAGTGGAGGCCCAGTCTCTGGATTCATTTAAGAAAGAGTTGGATAGCGCGCTCAAGGATAGTGGAATCAAGGGTTATGGAGATCAGGCAGGGACAGGATACTAATTAAGGATGATCAGCCATGATCATATTTGAATGGTGGTGCAGGCTCGAAGGGCAGAATGGCCTACTCCTGCACTTCTTGTCTATTGTCTAAAGAACTATCTAAGGCGTGCCTAATGTTATTGAGTTCCCCGATTCCTGTTGGTTCCAGCTTTGCCTTAATATCAGTCACTCTGTCCACATGGCTGGAAATCTGATCTTTTGTTCATGTTTGAATTAAGGCTGTTATGAATCATAGAATCCCTACAGTGTGGAAGCCAACCATTCAGCCCATCGAGCCCACACTGATCCTCCAAAGAGCATCCCATCCAGATATGTCTGTAATCCTACTATTCCCACGGTTAATCCACCTAATCCACACATCCCTGGACACTATTGGCATTTTAACACAGCCAGTCCACCTAATCTGCACATCTTCAGATGTCACCCTAGCACAGCCCAAACTGGGCGTCAGTGAGCAGGTTGTTGCTGGACAGGGGCTGCTTGATAATACTGTTGATGACCCCTTTCCACATGATACTAATGATTGAGAGTAGAATAATGGAGTGGTTATTGGCCATGTTGGATTTGTCCTTTATTCTGTATAGGACATACTTAGACAAATTTCCACATTGTTGGGTAGATGTCAGTGTTCTTAGCTGTACTGGAAAAGTTTGGCTCATGATGTGGCAGGTTCTGGAGCACAAGCTTTCAGTTCTATTGCTAAATTATTGTCAGGGCTCATAGCCTTTGCAATATCTAGTACCTCTGACCAGTTTTTGATATGTTGGGTCATTCAAGTTGGCTTCACAAGAAAACATAAATAATGTACTGAAAAGGATGGGGTACTTATAGTTTAGTGAGATTAGGGAGGAACTGAACTAAATCTTGATTAATAGAGAAATGGTGTTGGGAAAATTGATGGGATTAAAGGCTAATAAATCCCAGGGCCTGATAATCTACATCCTAAAATACTTAAGTGGCTTTAGAAATAGGGGATATAGAGGTCATTGTCCAAGATTCTATAGATTCTGGAACAGTTTCTAAAGCTTTGAAGGCAGCTAATGTAAGTCCACAATTTAAGAATGGAGGAAGAGAGAAAATGGGGAATTATAGATCAATATGTGGTAGTGGGAAGATGCTAGAGTTCATTATCGAGCATTTGGAAAACAATAGTGAATCAGACACAGCATGGATTTATAGAAGGGAAATCATACTTGACCAATCTACTGGAATTCTTGGAGGCTGTAACTAGTAGAGTTGATCAGGGGAGCCAGTGTATGTGGTTTTCTTAGATTTTCAGAGAACTTTTGCGAAAGTACCATAAGAGATTATTGTGTAAAATAAAACAGAAAGCGAGGACTGTAGATGCTGGAGATCAGATTCGAAAAGTGTGGACTGGAAAAGCAGCATCTCGTTCTATAGCAAGAGCATCCTTCCTCAAAGGAGACCAAAACTGCGCACAATATTGCAGGTGTAGTCTCACCAATACCTTCAAGAGCGTGGTGGTGAAAAAGCACAGCAGGTCAGGCAGCATTCGAGGAACAGGAAAATCGACGTTTCGGGCAAAAGCCCTTCATTAGGAATGCTGGAGAGCGAGTACAGCAAAGGTTTGCCAGTTTGCCTGGAGTGGCTGAATTGGCGTATGAGAGGAGATTGAATCGATTGAGGTTGTACACATTTACCACAGATCTAGGATCACCTATGCCCGTTAGAACCTGACCATCTCTCTCAGTAGTCATGCTGCTGAGCCACTTTTGCTGAAGAACATTGAATTCTCTCAGCTCGTATACATTCTGCAGTCTTGCCACCCTCAATGCTTCTTTGGAAGATTATCAGCTGAGGGTGAGAACATGGTAATCAGCAGGAGGCTTCCTTGCTCAGTTTGGGCAGATATGCGAAATCATGCAGCCTGGAGTCAATGTTGAGGATTGGGTTGGTTGGAAGTTGGATGTGACATTGCAGAAGAATTCTTAAGGAACATGAAGGATGCCTGACTCGGATCACAGTATGAATTATTCTTCTGCGGCTGCAAAGTAGAAGTCCATAAAATAAAATGGGTAGTATTATCTCTGTTGAAATATTCAAAATGAAATGAGCAGATCCTTGATTTTTGTATTAATGGGATGTGTTGATCCTCCATGCATTCATACAATACAGGCATGCAGGATACCAGAAATACCGAACACCTATATTAATTGACCTTCCCAGGCTGTTAAGCACCTTGAACAGCAAAGATCATGCAAATAAAAGTGTGTTTTAGGTATTTTACTGTCTTTGTTTGCTCCTTTTGCTATCAGTGAAGATTTGTCAGTACAAATCAGTAAGGGTAAAGGTACTACAAGAGATGCAACATCTCTGCGAGAGTGCACAGACAGATTTTACCAAGTCCCAATTCGGAATATGAAAGATCGGAGGCTTTGTGCTGGTTTTTGGGATGAAGCAAGTTGTGCCAATTGAGGTTTAGAAAAATGAAAGGTGATCTTATTGAACATTAAGATTCTGAGGTGTCCTGATAGTAGATGCCAAGGAGAGGTTTCCCTTGTCAGGGAATCAAGAATTAGAAGGTATGGTTTCAAAATGAGTCTCCAATTTAAGATGTAGATGAGGGATTTTCTCTGAGGACTGTTAGTCTTTTCTCTTTGTGGAAGAGAATTCAGTGGAGTTTGGATCATGAAATATCTTCAGGTCTGAGTCAGAGATATTTGAATAACTAGAGATTCTATGGCGGACTGCCGTGAAAGTAAATCTAAGGTTACAGTTTGATCTGTCACACCATATTGAATGGTCATCATAGTATACAATCACTTGGGATTGAGACTTACATTTTGTCACTCCGTGATACTGCCCATGTCTCTTATGAATACAGGAGGGCTAATACTACTGCTTTGGAGAGTATTAGTTTGGCATTGAGTTTGAGGTCTTTGTCAACAAACACTTTTCCAAAGATGACCAGGTGCTGAGGATTAGCAGATCATCCATAGTCTTAATAGTGGAGTGGACTTGATTGATCTACTACAGCTCTTGTCTTTTGGTTCTTTCAGTTTGAACAGACCCTGCATTACCACAAAACAAAACAACTCATTTTGAGAGTTACAGTTCGTTATATGATTTGATTATGAATTTAAATTCACAAACTGACTGCATTAATGATGGGCTTAGGATGTTTGTAAGTAAAATTAAACTAATGACAGTGCATGGAAACTAATGTCGTTCTACTGTTCTACTTTGGATGATACAAGTGGAAATACTGAATTGTTGACTCATGATAGTTAAAGGAGGTCCATGTGGCAATTTGTTAATCACGTGACTTAAGGATTTGTAGTGTCATGTTTTGCCAATTGTTCCTGTTCAGTGGTCAGTAGTCACTTGTGTTTCTTTACTTCTGTGAGGTATCAACGTGCGGTGTAGAAATTGAGTACATGAGTATTTTAAAAACAAAACAAAACTGCAGATACTGTGAATCAGGGAAAAAAAGAAATTGCTGGAAAACTCAGGTCGAGCAGTTCCTGTGGAGAGAAATCAGAATTAAAATTTTCGCTCTAGTGACCCTTTCGAAAACATTGACGTAAGTATTTTCATCTGTTGAGTCATTCCAAGTCCTTAGTGTTTGTCTACCTTTTAAGACAACCTCCTTTTTCAAGTGGAATTTTCCTGATCTCAGATTTGAATCAGAACATGGAGGTGCGTTTTTCCCCTTTTTAAAATCTATAAAACTCACTGCAAATTTAGGAGCAAATACTATTGAATTGAAGGTGGGAAACCTTTGTGACTCCTTGAATTTCCATATCTTTCCTACAGATACCACTACAAGCATAGTGTGTCACATGCATGCATGTTGCTATGTTCTAGGTTCTCTGAGAGAAAATACATTGCACAAAAAGCCTAATAGCTGCTGTAGTTTTAATCTGTTTTGTTCAAAAGACCACCTTTCATATTATCTATGCATATGTAACCTTGAGCAACCTCATGGAGCTAACATCTAATCACATGCAGTATGTTTTATGGGCTGGTCTACCTGATACAGTTGTCAACACAAATTAAAACAACTTATGATCAGTCATCAGAAGCAGAAGCTTTTTTCTTTTCTTGAATTATAGTTTCATTGAATAAAGTTTTTTGAAAGCAAAAGTAGATTCCGGTCTTCATTTTCATTCTTTTTACAGTCTTATTTGTGAGCTTAAAAGTGATTTTCTGCTTATTTCTGGCCTCGATATATAATCGACAGTGCTGGGGATGGCAGAAGTTTGAGATAACTGGAGCCATTGAAAAGGCCATTTTAAAGCCCTGGCTGAGAAAGGCACATTTTCTTGGGTTGGTGTGTTGCATTTTCACTGTGACACGGGCTAAATACTGCTGAGTTCCAACCACAACCTACACTCAATGAAATTTATTTTGTTCACTTGAATGTGGTATGTTTGTGCACTGATAATGGCAAAATGCATTTGTATAGCAGCTTTACTGAAGTAGAAAAATCCAAAGGCATTTCTAACTAATCAAATGTTGACATCAAATTACATGATATTAGGGAGGAGTACCTGATCAGAGTAGACCTCAGGAAACTGTTAAAGGAAATGAGCAAAGAAGTTTTAAGGACATGATTCCAAAGCTTAGACAGATGAAAGCATGGCCACAAGTAGTGGTGAATTATAATCAGGGAGTTTTGAGACACTAGAAAAAGTTAGAGAGGATTCAGTGAAGTCATGCAGAATTTGGAGAACAATGAGAATTCTTAAATTAAAACAATCATTTAACCTGCTTGCCTTCATTACTCAACTGTTTGAGTATAGGCGTTATGACATTATGTTGAGGTTGTGCAGGACGTTGGTGAGGCCTCTGCTGGAGTATTGTATCCAGTTCTGGTCTCCCCATTATACGGAGGATATTATTAAGCTGGAGAGATTTACCAGGTTGTTGCCGGGAATGGAGGGTTTAAATTATAAATAGAGGCTGGATAGGCGGGGACTTATTTTCATTGGAACATAGGAGGTTGAGAGGTGACCGTATACAGGTTTATGAAATTATTCATTAATAATGGGAAATAAATGCTGGTCTAGCAAGTGACTACCACTTTAAAAAAAAATTTAAAAACTTGATTTCCAGATAAACTGCTTATAGTATCAAATTTTTGACTTCAGTAATTAGTACATGGGTCATTGCCAACCTACTGCTTAAAAAGAATCTTTCAAGAAATTGTGTGATCTTTTTAATCCAGAAGTCGTTTAAATAATTATATCTTTTCCAGCTTTCTTCACAAATGATCTTTGAATACAGATAGGTATTCCTAACTCATAATTAAAGGCAGTGGAGCTTAGTTGAGTGTTTCTGTAACAGGTGAGATGGGGAAGAAGCAGAGCCAGGTGCAGTTATAGAGATGACTGATCAAGTGAGAGTACAGTTGCTTGTTTGAAAGCTTATTGCTGGCTCAACCATGTCTCAGTTGACTGATGCAGTAGATGGAATAAGTAGTTAGGGAAATAAGTTTATGGTAAGGTTGTTCTTCTGTCTTACTATTATTTAGTTGGAGGAAATTACTCATCCAGCATAGGATGTTGGGTAAACACTCTGATCTTTAAGGCAGGGAAAGAGATAGTGGGTTAAAGCTGGACATTGACTTTGGATAATGTCACCATGGGGACAGGAGTAATTAGGCAGGGGCTGAGACTAAATCTTTGGAGGACACCAGAGGGTACCGTGTGGGACCTGGAATCAAAACTCTCAATTGAGTCAAAATTGGATCCTGTTAGCTCTGGCAATGATGTGCTTGAGGGTAATATGGTCTTTTAGAGTCATACAGTGTGGAAATAGACCCTTCGGACCACCATGCCTACCATTTTCCCAAACTAACCTAATTGCACTTGCCTGCATTTGGTACATATCCTGCCAAACCTTTTCTATTTAATTACCTGTCCAAATGTCTTTTAAATATTGTCACTGTACCTGCGTCTACCACTTCCTCTGGCAGTTCATTCCACACGCTAGCCATTCCATAAAATAAAAGAATTGACTCGTGTACTTTCTAAAGCTTCCTCCTTTCACCTTAAAAATATGCCCTCTAGTTTTGAACACCACTGCCCTGGGAAGAAGATCCTTGCTATTCTCCTTATCTATGCCCCTCATGATTTTATAAAGGTCAACCCTCAACCTCCTATGCTCCAATAAAAGAGTCCCAGTCTCTCATAGGTGAAACCCACCATTCCTGGCAAGATCCGGATAAATCTTCCCTGGACCCTGTCCAAGTTCATAATAGCCTTCCTTTCGTAGGACAATTAGAACTGCACAGGGTACTCCAGAAGAGGCCTGGTTGCAGGGAGAGGTGAGTGATCTTTATTGGATCGTTAATCTTAAAATATCTTTAAGTGGAAACATGGGGAGTGTACGAGATGTTACAAGTACTGACTGATGTGGGGAGTGGTGACCATTTTCAATGATAAGGCCTTCTGCTTGCCAACAACTGAGATTGGATCCTAGGTAGCTGAACAGTGAGGGTGTGAATGAATATAGCCAGAAGCCATCAGCCCTCTGGAAGTTAAGATAGTGTTCTTTTATCTGTAAAGCCTAACGAAAGCCAGTTTATTTTCCCTCACGTGTTGCCACAAGCTGTTCCTTTGACCTGGAATTTACTGAAGAATGAAATCAGGAGGGTGAAAGGGGATACGAGAGAGCCTTGGCAGAGAAGATTAGGGTGAATCCAAAGAGGTATTTTAAAGGAAACTGAACTAGAGAGAGAATAGGGCCCCTCAAGGACCAAAGTAGAGGTGTGTCTGTAGAACCACAGGAGATGGGTGAGGTTCCCAATGAATGTTTCTCCTCTGTGCTTATCATTGAGAAAGAACATTACTGCGTAGGACCAGGCCTGCGCTGATCCATATAGAGTCATAGAGATGTACAACACGGAAACAGACCCTTTGGTCCAACTTGTCCATGCCGGCCAGATATCCCAACCCAATCTAGTCTCACCTGCCAGCACCCGGCCCATATCCCTCCAAACCCTTCCTATTCATATACCCATCTAAATGCCTCTTAAATGTTGCAATTGTACTAGCCTCCACCGCTTCCTTTGGCAGCCCACTCCATACACGTACCACCCTCTACGTGAAAAAGTTGCTCCTTAGGTCCCTTTTATATCTTTCCCCTCTCACCCTAAACCTATGCCCTCTAGTCTTGGACTCCCCCACCCCAGGGAAGAGACTGTCTATTTATTGTATCCATGCCCCTCATAATTTTATAAACCTCTATAAGTTCACCCCTCAGCCTCTGACGCTCCAGGGAATACAGCCCTAGCCTATTCAACCTCTCCCTATAGCTCAAATCCTCCAACTCTGGCAACATCCTTGCAAATCTTTTCTGAACCCTTTCAAGTTTCACAACATCTTTTCAATAGGAAGGAGACCAGAATTGCACGCAATATTCCAAAGTGGTGTAACCAATGTCTTGTACAGCCGCAGCATGACGTCCCAACTCCTGTACTCAAAAGTCAAGATTAGAATGGTGCTGAAACAGCACAACAGGTCAGGCAGCATCTGAGGAGCATGAAAATCGATGTTTTGGGCAGGAGCCCTTCATATACTCAATACTCTGACCAATAAAGGAAAGCATACTAAACGCCACCTTCATTATCCTATCTACCTGCGACTCCACTTTCAAGGAGCTATGAACCTGCACTCCAAGGTCTCTTTGTTCAGCAACACTCCCCAGGACCTTACCATTAAATGAATACGTCCTGCTAAGATTTGCTTTCCCAAAATGCTGCACCTTGCATTTATCTGAATTAAACTCAATCTGCCACTTCTCAGCCTATTGTAATCCCATTGTAATCTGAGGTAACCTTTGCTGTCCACTACACCTCCAATTTTGATGTCATCTGCAAACTCACTAACTGTACCTCTTATGCTCACATCCAAATCATTTATATAAATTATGAAAAATAGTGGACCCAGCACCGATCCTTGTGGCATTCCACTGTTCACAGGCCTCCAGTTTGAAAAAACAACCCTCTACCACCACCCTCTGTCTTCTACCTTTGAGCGAGCTCTGTATCCAAATGTCCTTATTTCCATGAGATCTAACCTTGCTAACCAATCCTCCATGGGGAACCTTATCAAATGCCCTACTGAAGCCCATATAGATCACATCCACCGATCTGCCCTCATCAATCCTCTTCGTTGCTAATTCAAAAAACTCAATCAAGTTTGCTGGACATGATTTCCCACACACACAGACATGTTGACTATCCCTAACCAGACCATGCCTTTCCAAATACATCCTCTATTTAAACCTGCTGTCTATTTTCTAAGGATCTGTGTCCCTTTGCTCCCTGCCCATTTACGTATCCGTCTAGATACATCTTAAATGATGCTATCATTCCTGCCCCTACCAGCTCCGCTGGCCACGCATTCCAGCCAGCCACCACACTCTGCATAAAGAACTTTCCGCATATATCTCCCCTAAATGTTTCCCCTCATTTTGAACTCATGATGCCAAGTAATCAAGTCCTCCACGCTGGGAAAACGTTTCTTGCTATCCACCTTGTCACACCTTTCATGATTTTTTAAACCTCAATCAGGTCTCCCCTCAACCGACTTATTTCCAATGAAAGTAATACTAATTACTCAACCTCTCCTCATAGCTAGCGCCCTCCATACCAGGCAGCATCCTGGTGAGCCGCCTCTGCACCCTCTCCAAAGCATCCACATTCTTTTGGTAATGTGGCAACCAGAACTGTATGCAGTATTCCAAATGTGGCTGAACCAAAATCTTACACAATTGTAACATGACCTGCCAACTCTTGTACTCAATACCCTGTCCGATGAAAGAAAGCATGCCATATGCCTGATGAGTGTTGCCACCTTCAGGGAACAATAGGCCTGAATACCCAGATCTCTCTATGCATCAATTTTCCCTGGGTCTTTTCCATTTACTGTATAGTTCGCTCTGGAATTGCGTCTTCCAAAATGCATTACCTCGCATTTGTCCAAATTGAATCCCATCTGCCCAACTCTCCAATCTATCTATATTCTGCTGCATTCTCTGACAGTCGCCTTCACTCTCTGCTACTCCATCAATATTAATGTCTTGAAGACTTGGGAACTTGGAGAAGTTGATGGTGCTATCTTGGGGACATTCCATATCACAGTAGAGAAGGTGTTGGATGTATTCAGATGTGTAAAGGTAGAGAAGATGGGCGACACGGTGGCACAGTAGTTAGCACTGCTGCCTCACAGCGCCAGAGACCCGGGTTCAATTCCTACCTCAGGCGACTGTGTGGAGTTTGTACATTCTCTCCGTGACTGCGTGGGTTTCCTTCGGGTGCTCCGGTTTCCTCCCACAATCCAAAAATGTGCAGGTTAGGTGAATTGGCCATGCTAAATTGCCCATAGTGTTATGTGAAGGGGTAAATGTAGGGGAATGGGTCTGGGTGGGTTGCGCTTCGGCGGGTCGGTGTCGACTTGTTGGGCCGAAAGCCCGTTCCAACACTAAGAAATCTAATCTAATCTAAAAATCTGTCAGAGGGGGAATAGCTGAGGCTCTGACAGGAATCTTTGTAGCATCCTTAAACACAGGTGAAGTGCCAGAGGACTGGAGAGGTGCTCATGTTATCCCCCTGTACAAGAAGGGCAGTAGGGATATTCCAGGTTACTCCAGACCAGTGAGCCTGACATCAGTGGTGGGAAAGTTGCTGGAGAAGGTACTGAGGGATAGGATGTATTTATACTTGGAAGAGAATGGGCTTATCAGTGATAGGCAACATGGTTTTGTGCGGAGGAGATCATGCTTTACCAACTTAATCGAGTTCTTTGAGGAAGTGACCAAGTTGATAGAATAAGGAAGGGCTGTAGATGTCATATACATGGACTTTAGTAAGGTTTTTGATAAGATTCCCCATGGTAAATTAAATTAATGGAGAAAGTGAAATCACATGGTGTGCAGGGTTAGCTAGGTGGATAAAGAACAGGTTGAGTGACGGGAGATAGAAGTAGTTAAAGGGAGTTTCTCAAAATGGAGAAAGGTGACCAGTGGTGTTCCACGGGGATCAGTGCTGGGGCCACTGTTGTTTGTGATATACTTAAATGATCTGCAAGTGGGCGTTGGTGGTCTGATCAGTAAGTTTGCAGATGACACGAAGATTGGTGGAGTAGCAGAAAGCATAGGGGACTGTCAAAGAACACAGGAGAATATAGATAGACTGGAGAGTTGGGCGGAGAAGTGGCAGATGGAGTTCAATCCAGACAAATGAGAAGTGATGCATTTTGGAAGATTTAATTCTAGAGCAAATTATACTGTAAACTGAAGAGCCTTGGGAGAAGTTGATGATCAGAGAGATCTTGGGAGTGCAGGTCCATTGTACCCTGAAGGTGGCTGCACAGGTGGATAGAGTGGTCACGAAGGCATATGTTATGCTTGCCTTCATCAGACAGGGTATTGAGTAGAACAGCTAGCAGATCATGTTAAAATTGTACAAGACTTTTGTTCGACCGCATTTAGAATACTGTGTACAGTTCTGGTCGCCACATTACCAAAAGAATGTGGACGCTTTGCAGAGGGTGCAGAGAAGTTTTGCAAGGATGTTGCCTGGTATGGAAGGTGCTAGCTATGAAGAGAGTTTAAGTAGGTTAGGTTTGTTTTCATTAGAAAAAAGGAGATTGAGGGGGAACCTGATTGAGGTTTACAAAATCATGAGAGTTATAGACAGGGTGGATACAGATTAGCTTTATCCCAGGGTGAAAGATTGAATAACGAGAGGTCACGGTTCAAGGTGAGAGGAGAAAAATTTAAGGGGGGGGTTCATGTGGAAAGTACTTTCCACAGAGGATGGTGGGTGTCTGGAACGCGTTCCCAGCAGAGGTAGTAGAGCCCGGCATGGTAGATCTGTTTAAGGTGCGTCTGGACCGATGCATGAGTAGGTGGGGAGTAGAGGGTTATAGATGCTTAAGAATTGTGTGATGGATTTAGACGGTGGATTTGGCTTGGAAGGCTGATGAGCCTGTTCCTGGGCTGTGAATTTTCTTTGATCTTTGTCAATCTCCTGGTCCTGACCAGGTATATCCAAGAACATTGCAAGAGGCTACAGAAGAAATTGTTGGGGCCCTGGCTGATATTTTTGCATCATCGTTAGTTATGGGTGAGGTGCCGGAAGACTGGAGGGTAGCAAACATTGTGCTATTATTCAAGAAGGGCTGCAAAGAAAAACCTGGACTATAGATGAGTAAGCTAAACATCTGTGGTGACTAAGTTACTTGAAGATAATGAGGGATAAGATGTGCATGCGTTTGGAAAGACAGAACTTGATTAGGAGTAGTCAGCATGGCTCTATGAGAGATCGTGCTTGAAGTGACCAGGAAGGTTGACAAGGACAGGGCAGTAGATGTGGTCTATATGGATTTCAGTAAGTTCTTTGATAAGGTTCCATGTGGTAGGCTGCTCTGGAAAGTTAGATTGCATGGAATCCACAGCAAGCTGGTAGATTGGAACCAAAATTGGTTTGATGGAAGGATGCTTGTCAGACTGGAGGCTTATGACTAGTGGAGACCCTCAGGGATCAATGCTGGGCCCATTACGGTATGTTATCTGAATCAGTGATTTGGATGAGAATGTACAAGGTGTAATTAGTACGTTTGCCGATGACACAAATAGGCGGTATCACAGATAGTGAGTTTTTATCAGAAATTGCAGCAGATCTTGATCAGCTGGGGAAGTGGACTGAGAAATTGTAAATGGAGTTTAGTATAGATAAGTGTGACTTATATTTTGGAAAGTCAAATCAAAGTAGGAGTTTCATGGTGAACGGTAGAGCCTTCAGGAGTGTAGTGGAACAGAGGGATCTTGGAGTTCAGATTCACAGTTCTCTGCAAGTGGAGTCACAGGTAAACAGGGCACTGACGGCAGCTTTTGGCATTCTGGCCTTTATCAGTCAGCACATCAGAAAGTTATGTTGCAGTTACATAGGGTGATAGAATCCAAGATGGAGGACGGGAAAAAATTCTGACTGTAACAGGCTGATCTCTTTTTGAGATACTTTAGGTTTTGGAGGAGATTTCCTTGAATTCCAGGACCAGCAATGACTGTTTTATATATATTTGCATTGTTTTGGAACTTTGGAGAAAAAGAAATGTTAAAACAACAGCACTTTTAAAAGGGAGAGGACCAGACAAAGGCAGCACATGGTGGGGTCAGTGCAAGGGAGGGAGGGAGAGAGAGATAGAGAGACAGACAAAGAAAGAAACCCACACTGCTAACTGACACAGCAGTGAACCTGTGCAGGTTACTGTCTTTGCTGTTTGAATTCATGTATTGCTGAACATTGGAGTGCTTCTGGGAAAATTAAAAAGTGAAATTCACAACGAATCTTGGAGGAAATGGTTTGGGAGAGGTTACAGCACAGAAACAAATAAGTGAATTTTTTAAGTGTGGCCTTACAGTAAGTCTGCAGTAGTGAGTAGAGTGGGTTCTTTCTTGATTGTTTTTTTGAGATATGTCTCTTGATTAAACTCTTGATTAAGCCGTAAGTATTAGGTTAGCCTGTAGCAGTGTTTTATAGAGGAATAAGATAGAGCTATTTTCTGGATCTATAGATTGAAAGAAGCAAAAATGGCCTTTAGTAGAGTGATAGGCTCCTCTTGTCGGATGTGGGAGGTTAGGGAGAGTTTACATGTTACTGAGGATTATATCTACGATAAATGCCATTGTTTGTGAATCCTATCATATCAAATGGATTGATTGGAGAGAGAGTTAGAGGCAATGAGGAATTTACAAGAGCAGGGGAATGTGATGGATGGCAATTATAGGAAGTGAGAAGAGTTGCAGATACAGTCACAGGAAAGGTAAGAGAGGTAGGCAAACAGTTCAGGCGTCTTCTGTGGCTATCTCCATTTCAACAAGTATGCTGTTTGGGAAAATGTAGGGGGTCATGGATTCTCAGGGAAATGTAGCACGAACAGCCAAGTTTCTGGTATCGCGACTGGCTGTAATGCAACGATGGGTATGTCGGGTTCCAAGAGATTAATTGTGTTAGGGGATTCTCTAGTCCAAGACACAGACAGACTTTTCTGTGGCCAGCAATGAAAAATCAGAATGGTGTGTTGCCTCCTTGGGACAATGTCATTGTCATTGTTTCCAATGTGTACATAGGAAGGGAAAAGGATGAGATTCTGAAGGGAGAATACAGTGTTAGGTAGGAATTTTAAAAGGAGATCCTCGAGAATAGTAATATCTGGATTATTCCTGGTGCTGCGAACCAGAGAGGGTAGCAATAGGAGGATAGAGCAGATGAGTAAATGACTGAGGAGCTGGTGTATGGGAGAAGGATTCCCATTTTTGGATCATTGGAATCTCTTCTGGGGTAGAAGTGACATGTACAGGAAGGACGGATTGCACCTGAATTGGAAGGGGATTAATATACTGGCAGGGAGATTTGCTAGCGCTGCCCAGGAGGATTTAAACTAGTAAGGTGGGGGATTGGGACCCAGGGAGTTAGTGAGGAAGAGATCAGTCTGAGACTGGTACAGTCAAGAAAAGAAGTGAGTCAAACAATCAGGGCAGGCAGGGACAAAGCAGAGAACAAGTTAGGACTGATAAATTTAACTGCATTTATTTCAATGCAACGGGTCTAACAGGGAAAGCAGATGGTGGGAGATTTTAACTTCCCAAACATAGACTGGGACTGCCATAGTGTTAAGGGTTTAGATGGAGAGGAATTTAAGTGTGCACAAGAAAATTTTCTGATTCAGTATGTGGATGTACCTATTAGAGAAGGTGCAAAACTTGACTACTCTTGGGAAATAAGGCAGGGTAGGTGACTGAGCTATCAATGGGGGAGCACATTGGGGCCAGCGGCCATAATTCTGTAAGTTTTAAAATCGTGATGGAAAAATGTAGACCAGATCTAAAAGTTGAAGTTCTAAATTGGAGGAAGGCTACTTTTTACGGTATTAGGCAAGAACTTTCAAAAGCTGATTGGGGTCAGATGTTTGCAGGTAAAGGGACGGCTGGAAAACAGGAAGCCTTCAGAAATGAGATAATGAGAATCCAGAGACAGTATATTCCTGTTAGGGTGAAAGGAAAGGGTGGTAGGTATAGGAATAAGACCATAAGACATAAGAGCGGAAGTAAGGCCATTCGGCCCATCGAGTCCACTCCGCCATTCAATCATGGCTGATGGGCATTTCAACTCCACTTACCCGCATTCCTTGTGACATCAAGGATTTATCAATTTCTGCCTTGAAGACATTTAGCGTCCCAGCCTCCACTGCACTCAGTGGCAATGAATTCCACAGGCCCACCAGTCTCTGGCTGAAAAAATGTCTCCGCATTTCTGTTCTGAATTTACCCCCTCTAATTCTAAGGCTGTGTCCACGGGTCCTAGTCTCCTCGCCTAACGGAAACAATTTCCTAGCGTCCACCCTCTCCAAGCCATGTATTATCTTGTAAGTTTCTATTAGATCTCCCCTTAATCTTCTAAACTCCAATGAATATAATCCCCGGATCCTCAGCCGTTCCTCATATGTTAGACCAACCATTCCAGGGATCATCCGTGTGAATCTCTGCTGGACACGCTGCAATGCCAGTATGTCCTTCCTGAGGTGTGACGACTAAAACTGGACACAGTACTCCAAATGGGGCCTAACCAGAGCTTTATAAAGTCTCAGTAGCACATCAGTGCTTTTATATTCCAACCCCCTTGAGATAATTGACAACATTGCATTCGCTTTCTTAATCACGGACTCAACCTGCATGTTTACCTTTAGAGAATCCTCAACTAGCACTCCCAGATCCCTCTGTACTTTGGCTTTAAGAATTTTCTCACCGTTTAGAAAGTAATCCATGCTTCTATTCTTTTTTCCAAAGTGCAAGACCTCGCATTTGCTCACATTGAATTCCATCAGCCATTTCCTGGACCACTCCTCCAAACTGTCTAGATCCTTCTGCAGCCTCCCCACTTCCTCAGTACTACCTGCCTGTCCACCTAACTTTGTATCATCGGCAAACTTCACTAGAATGCCCCCAGTCCCTTCATCCAGATCATTAATATATAATGTGAACAGCTGCGGCCCCAACACTGAACCCTGCGGGACACCGCTTGTCACCGACTGCCATTCCGAAAAAGAACTTTTTATCCCAACTCTCTGCCTTCTGTCAGACAGCCAATCCTCAATCCATACCAGTAGCTCACCTCGAACACCATGGGCCCTCACCTTGCTCAGCAGCCTCCTGTGTGGCACCTTATCAAAGGCCTTTTGGAAGTCTAGGTAGACCACATCCACTGGGTTTCCCCAGTCTAACCTACTTGTCACCTCTTCAAAGAACTCCAATACGTTTGTCAGGCACGACATCCCCTTACTAAATCCATGTTGACTTGTTCTAATCCGACCCTGCTCTTCCAAGAATTTAGAAACCTCATCCTTAATGATGGATTCTAGAATTTTACCAACAACTGAGGTTAGGCTAATTGGCCTATAATTTTCCATCTTTTGCCTGGATGACAAAAGAAATTAAGGGTTTGGTTAAGAAAAAGAAGGAAGCATATGTAAGGTATAGACAGGAGAGATCGAGTGAATCCTCACAAGTATTCTCAGAAGTATAAAGGCAGTAGGAATATACTTGAGAGAAATCAGGAGGGCAAAAAGGGGTCATGAGATAGCTTTGGCAAATAGGGTTAAGGAGAATCCAAAGGGATTTTACAAATACATCAAGAACAAAGGGTAACAAAGGAGAGAGTAGGGCCCCTCAAAGATTAGGAGGAGAAAGTGAGGACTACAGATGCTGGAGGTCAGAGTCGAGAGTGTGTTGCTGGGATACTACAGGTCAGGCATCATTCGAGGAGCAAGAGAATAAATAAGTGACATTGACTGCCTCAACCTGTCTACCCCCCCTACCCACTCCAACCTCGCGCTCTCAACGCACAGCCATCTACTGTCTGCTCCAACCGCAACCTCACCATAAAAAGTCTTCCCAATTAAGGGATTATGCCTGAAACGTTGATTCTCCTGCTCTTCGGATGATGCCTGATCCGCTGTGCTATTTCAGCATCAAAGGGCAGGTTAGCATCCGAGGAGTAGGGTTAGGGTTAGGCCTGACCTGCTGTGCTTTTCCAGCACCACTCTAATCTAGACTCTGATTTTCAGCATCTGCAGTCCTCACTTTTGCCCTCAAAGATCAGCAAGACCGCCTTTGGGTGGAGCCACAGGAGATGGGGAGATACTAAACGAGTATTTTGCATCAGTGTTTACTGTGGAGAAGGACATGGAACATATAGAATGTGGGGAAATAGATAGGGACATCTTGAAAAATGTGCATATTACAGAGGAGGTGGTGCTGGACGTCTTGAAACACACAAAAGTGAATAAATCCCCAAGACCTGATTAGGTGTTCCCTAGAACTCTGTGGGAAAATGATTGCTGGGTCCCTTGCTGAGATATTTGTATCATCAGTAATCACAGGTGAGGTGCCGGAAGACTGGAGGTTGGCTAATGTAGTGCCACTGTTTAAGAAAGGTGGCAAGGACAAGCCAGAGAACTATAGACCAGTGAGCCGGACATCGGTGGTTGGCAGGTTGTTGGAGGGAATCCTGAGGGATAGGATGTACATGTATTTGGAAAGGCAAGGACTGATTAGGGATAGTCAACATGGCCTTGTGTATGGGAAATCATGTCTCACAAACTTAATTGAGTTTTTTGAAGAAGTAACAAAGAGGATTGATGAGGGTAGAACGGTGGACTTGATCTATATGGAGGAGAAAGTGAGGTCTGCAGATGCTGGAGATCAGAGCTGAAAATGTGTTGCTGGAGAAGCGCAGCAGGTCAGGCAGCATCCAGGGAACAGGAGAATCGACGTTTTGGGCATAAGCCCTTCTTCAGGATCTATATGGACTTCAGTAAGGCGTTTGACAAGGTTCCCCATGGGGAGACTGGTTAGCAAGGTTAGCTCTCATGGAATACAGGGGGAACGAGCCATTTGGATACAGAACTCTCCCTAAGGGTGGTGGTGGATGGTTGCTTTTAGACTGGAGGCCTGTGATCAGTGGAGTGCCACAAGGATCATTACTTTTCATCATTTATATAAATGATTTGAATGTGAACATAGGAGGTATAGTTAGTAAGTTTGCAGATGACACCAAAATTGGAGGTGTAGTGGACAGCGAAGAAGGTTACCTCAGATTACAGCAGGATCTTGGGCCAGTGTGCTGAGAAGTGGCAGCTGGAATTTAATTTATATAAATGTGAGATGCTGCATTTTGGGAATGCATATCTTAGCAGGACTTATACACTTAATGGTAAGGTCCTAGGGAGTGTTGCTGAACAAAGAGACCATGGAGTGCAGGTTCATAGCACCTTGAAAGTGGAGTCGCAGGTAGATGGATAGTGAAGGCGGCATTTGATATGCTTTCCTTTATTGGTCAGAGTATTGAGTACAGGGATTGGGAGGTCATGTTGCCACTGTACTTGACACTGGTTCGGCCACTGTTGGAATATTGCTTGCAAATCTGGTCTCCTTCCTATCGGAAGGATGTTCTGAAACTTAAAAGGGTTCAGAAAAGATTTACAAGAACATTGCCAGGGTTGGAGGATTTGAATATAGGGAGATGTTGAATAGAGTGCGCTGTTTTCCCTGGCGTGTCAGAGGCTGAGGGGTGACTTTATCGAGGTTTATAAAATCATGAGGGGCATGGATAGGATAAATAGACAAAGTCTCGTCCCTGGGGTGGAGGAGTCGAGAACTAAAGATATAAAAGAGACCTAAGGGGCAACGTTTTCATGCAGAGGGTGGTACGTGTATGGAATGAGCTGCCAGATGAAGTGGTGAAGGCTGGTAAAACTGCAACATTTAAAAGGCATCAGGATGGATATATGAATAGGAAGGGTTTGGAGGAATATGGGCTGGGTGCTGGCAGGTGGGACTAGATTGAGTTGAGGTATCTGGTTGGCATGGACGAGTTGGACCGAACGGTCTGTTTCTGTGCTGTACATCTCTATGACTCTATGGTGAGGCCACACTTGGAGTATTGTGTTCAGTTATGGTCACCTTGTTATAGGAAAAATATAATTAAACTGGAAAGTGTGCAGAAGAAATTTACAAGGATCTTGCCAGGAGTCAGTGGTCTGAGTGATAGGGAGAGATTGGACAAGCTAGGACTTGTTTCTTTAGAGCATAGGAGACTGAGGGGGCACCTTATGGAAATATTAACCTTATAAGATGATCATGAGAGGCATGGATATGGTGAATGCACTCAGTCTTTTTCCCTGGGTTGGGGGATTGAGGACTAGAGGGCATCAGCTTATTATTAGAGGGGAGAAAATAAAAGGGAACCTGAGGGGCAACGTTTTTTTTATGCAGGGTGGTACGCATATGGAATGAGCTGCCAGTGGAAGTCGTTGAGACGTGTACATTAGCAACATTTAAAAGGCATTTGGGCAAATACATGGATAGGAAAGAACTAGGATATGGGCCAAGTGAAGGGAAGTGGGGTTAGTGCAGACGGACACTTTAGTTGGCATGGACCAGTTTGGGCAAAAGGGCCTGTCTCTGTCCTGTATAAGTCTGTGACCAGTAAGTGAAAGACTTTTAGAATTTGTGAAGCAGTCATTCTATGTTTCCTATAAAAGTAGTGGAAAACACAGTGGAGATTGTCATTTGTATCAGAATTTTCACTCTGCCAAATAGAGAGCCTATTTATCATACTCAGTTTTATGTCTCTCAGTTTCAAAGTTTGTGCTTAATTAATCTGATCCACACTCTTAATTGTATTTTCCATGCAAAACAGCCTCCAGGTTAGAATCCCTTCATTATATTGGGGCAAATCAGAGTAAACAATTTGACTAGGTGCAGAGAAATCACTCTGGATGTACCAGTTCCTTACCAGTTTGTTGCTTGTACAACTGATATCATCTCTCAATCACGTTTCAAAGCTGTAGAATCCTGCAATTTTCTATCTTTGTTTGTACCTTCAGTCCTCTGCCATTAGGAATCATCCCTTTTTTAATCTAAATGCTGTCTCATTCGTGCACCTTGGTCTTCAAAACTGAGCATCTTGATTGAGGTGCAATGGGACCAGAATACTGATTTGTAGCGTGGCATCTTCTGACTAGTACTGTAATGCGACAGAATTTTAGTTGTAGATCGCTCCACTATTGATTATTGTATCTTCGTTCGTCTAGGCTGCAGAAATCTCCTAAAAGTAATTTTTCAAGAAGTGGCTGACCTCTGCTCCTCTGCCCTATTTATCCAAAAAGCAGAAGGATAAAGCTCCAAATCCAATTACATTGCATCCATCCAAAGCAGGAGATGACAGAGGAACTAATATCCTTACTAAAATTCATTTAGAATAAGAATCAATTTTGGAGAATGAGCCAGCAGTAACTAGTGTTAAAGGAAGAGATAGGATTAATCCAGGGAACTGCACTTATACCCATTTTTATGTTCAGAGAACATGTTGAAATGTGTAGATTGCTGGTTATTAGCTGGTTAGTATGGTTATGTGGCTTTGGTTGAACATGGCTCAGGTGAATAGTCCAGTTGATTTGAATTCTAACCTTCAGCTTCAGTCTTCTGCCATGTTTGTCTCCCGGCTCCATGTGTTGCAAAATGGAGTCTGAAGATATTTCGTAATGAGTTTTCACTTTACACAATCCAGGATCTTAAAGCAATGTGCAAAGCCTGTAAGATGTTGATAAAAGTTTGTGTACCTTAATCATAATATTTGGTTTGTTCATAGCTGAATGATGCATATGCAGCAAAATATGTTGGCCGAAAGATTCAGCTGAATCAGTGAGATACCATCTTTTGAGCAGACCTTTCTCACAGTTTAATTAAGAATTATTCCTGATCAGCTTTTGCAGTACAAGTTATTTTT
This sequence comes from Chiloscyllium plagiosum, assembly GCF_037043375.1. Taxonomy (NCBI): domain Eukaryota; kingdom Metazoa; phylum Chordata; class Chondrichthyes; order Orectolobiformes; family Hemiscylliidae; genus Chiloscyllium; species Chiloscyllium plagiosum. The sequence continues at coordinate 132,410,960 of NW_028270143.1, read as the reverse complement.
CTTCACTCAGACAAGGAAAGACTACCCAGTGAATGCTACACTGTCTTGGCAGTTCTCCCTTTTGCTGTTTCTTTGCCTTGTGTTAGTGAATTCATTCATTCACTTAATTTTACAGTCCTGACCCAACTTAGAAATGTACCAAAGAGTAACACTTGAAATGTGGCCTACCACCTCACAACTCAGCCAACTGTCAATTGCATTGTAGACTTTTGAAGTAGCTCTGACCTTGATTGTATGCATGTTATTGTGAAATATGTAATTTTTTGAGTAATAAAGAGCATAATGAAGGTTGAATTGACCGGAATCTTCCAGAGATTTGCAACCATCGAGCACAATCTGCCAATCTACATTAATAGATACAATTTAAATATTCACTCCTTCCATATTCCTGATCCACGCTGACAGCTATCTTCAAGATGTGCTTCACCATAACACATTACAAATCCATGACCTTGAACACCTGCAAGGACTAGGTAGGAGATGCATGGGAACACACACCACCCCCCACAAGTTCTCCAAGCCGTTCAACATCCTCGTTTTGAATTGTGTGTGTCTGGGTCAGAATCCTATTGGTGTTTCTACACCATGTGGACTGCAGCAATCCAAGAAGGCATCTCACTGCCACCATTTTGAGGGCAACAAATGTTCGCCTTGTCAGTCATAGCCTCATTCCATGAAAAAATTTAAAAAAGCAAAACGCTAGTCTAAACTTTCTATGAAATTATGGAAACACTGATTGTTATACAGTATGTGTATTTGTAAACATTTTATGAAAGAAGCTGTTTCGTTTTTTACAACTTTTTTTTACTAAACACTAATGGGGCACTGGAATGACTTTTATTTAGATGAGGTGTTAATCCTACATTGTCTGATTTCAAGTGGGTGGCACTGTTTGGTGTAATTTACTTCTGGAATGTTGGACAATGTTTATCCCTCAGTCTAAACGTGTGCTGCTAGAAAAGCACAGCCTGTCGGGCAGCATCCAAGGAGCAGGAGAGTCAACATTTCAAGCACAGGCTCTTCGTTAGGGATGAGGGGGTGGCCCAGGGAGGCTGAGAGATAAATGGGAGTGGGGCAGGACCTGGGGAGTGGGGGGGGGGGGGGGGGGGAGAGAAGGAGGAGGTAGCTGGGAATGCAATAGGTGGGTGGAGGTTGGTGTGATGTTGCTAGGACAGAAAGGAGGGGGGAGCTGATGGACGGGTAAGACAGTTCAAGAAGATGGTGCTGAGTTGGAAGGTTGGCTCTGGGATAAGGTGGGAAAGGGGAAATAAAAAAAAAATAGTGAAATATACATTGATCCCATGTGGTTAGAGGGTCCCAAGACGGCAGTTGAGGCATTCTTACTCCAGATGTCGGGTGGCTAGAGTTTGGCGGTGGAGGAGGCCCAGAACTTGCATGTCCTTGGCAGAGTGGTTGGGGGAGTTGGAATGTTCGGCCACAGGGCGGTGGGGTTGTTTAGTGCGTGCATCTTAGAGATGTTCTCTGAAACGTTCTGCAAGTTGGCGTCCCCTCTCCCCAAGGTAGAGGAGACCCACAGAGAGCAGTGGACACAGTAAATGACATGTGGAATACAGATAAATCTCTGTTGGATGTAGAAGGATCCTTTGGGGCCTTGGGTGGTGGTGAATAGGGAGGTGTGGGTGCAGGTTATGCACTTACAGTGGCAAGTGCAAAACCTACACACAGACACACTTTATCTCAGACCCAACCTTCTAACTTGGCACTGCCCTACCTGTCCATCTTCCTTCCCACCGATCCGCTCCACCCTCCTTTCTGACCTCCATCATCTACCTATCGCTTTCCTTGCTACCTTCCCCCAACCCCTTCTCCTTTATCTCTCAGCCCCCTTGGGCTACAAGCCTCTTTCCTAATCAAGATTTGCTCGAAACCCTGATTTTCCTGGTCCTCAGATGCTGCCTGACCTGTTTTGTTTTTCCAGCACCACACTATTCAACTCTGCAGTCCTTGCTTTCTCCTAATATCTATTCCTCAACTAATATTACCAAAACAAATGGTCTCATTACTATTTGAGGCATATTGCTAGGAACAAACTGTGCTGATGCATTTCCCCCATTGCACAAGTAACTATGCCTCTATTTAAGACCACCTGCAACTACATACAAGTTCTCCCTTCCTAAAATACCTTTGATTGTGATGTGCATTTTCTCCACATAAGTGCACTGTGTTTATTGATGCAATTTTCTAATCCTATATTTTACCTCACCATGGGATTTTCACAGGGTAACATTGGACTTCCTGTTATTTTAACAATTAAAAGAGGGGGTTGGCAAAGGAAATGACTTTGAAATTGCAGGGTTGGGGTGTGGGTTATATTGCTGCAATCTCCAAGATGGATGGTGTTATACCATAGGGGGAATGATGACCTTATGGTATTATTGCTGGATAATTTAATCCACAAAGTCAACTAATGGTTCAAATCCTACCAAAGCAGATTGTAGAATTTGAATTAATTCCTGACTTTTCAGAAAATTTAAGAATCCACTGCTGTCCATGAAGCCATTGTAGATTGTCAAAAAAATCTTATGTGGATCACTGTTTCCTTTAGGGAAGGAAGCTGCCATCCTCCCCTGTCTGATCTACATGTGACTCTAGACCTACAGCAATATGGTTGACTTTCAACTGCCCTCTGGCCAATGCCTCGGCTAGTGAATGAATTTTTAAAAATACACTTGCTACGTTTGTGTTACAAATCACCTCTGAAAGATACAGCAGCTGCACTCACCTGCTTCAAATATTGCTGTAAGTGCTTTGGTGAGAACAAGAAGGTGAACCTCTGCATCAGTGCTACTAATTTATGGCATTCTGCTCTGGAAATTGTCACAATGTAATACTGGATCTGGATATTGTCACTCGATCATAGTCTCTCTCTTGGATATCCCAGGAACTTTTGGCTACCTCAATGAACAGAACTGTATTCTACATTTAGGAATATTATCCACTGCCAAGGCTCTGCTTTTAAAAAAAATGTCTATATACATAGTATGTATTATAGCAACAACTCACTCATTTAGTGCTTTTCACCACTTGAGACATCTTAAGGCACCTTATAGCGCTTTATAAAGCAGTGTGATAACAATCCACATAAGGAGATTTTGGATCAGTTACAGAAAAGCTTAGTCAAATTTCTAAAGAGCCATTTTAAAGGGGTAAAGGGGAGGTGGAAGTGGGATTCCAGACGTCAGGGCAACCGAAGGCAGTGCTACCAATTGTGGAAAGATTAAGGCCTGAATTATGTTCAAGGGAACATAGATATCTGAGGATTTTCAGTCTGGAAAAAATTACAGGAATAGGTAGGGGTGAGGCTATTTGTAAACAATTGAGTATTGTAAGGTCACAATGCTACTTGGCTGGGAGTGCTATAGATCAGTGAGCACATGGATGGATGGGGGAATAGGATTTGAGAGTTAGACAAACTTTTGGATGACTTCAGACTCAGCGGGAATGAGTTGGAATATTGAGTTGAGGTTACAAAGACATGAATGATGCTTTCTGAAGCAGATGGAGATGTGACAGGTAAAGTCAGGAAATATCAGGGTGTTGGAAATTGATATTTTAGTGCTGACAGCAAAGTGAGTTAGGAATGTCATCTCAGGATCCAATGTGACACCAAAGAGCAAATAGACTGGCTAAATATCACCTGCCCTGGGAGAGGGGAGTCAGTAGCTAGGGAACAAAGTCTTCAGCAAAGACAGGAGAATAAACTTTAAGGTTTACAATTATGGAGTCAGTTTCTGATCAGCCAGTACAGGATTCAGCATAAACTTTGATAAATAGGACTGGAGGACTGATAGTGACGCTAATGAGGTAGGATTGGGAGTTGAGGGAAAATGTCCCTCTCACCCGATGATGCTGTCTTGGGGGGTGGGAGCGGGGCTAGCATGCAGGTGGGAAATAGGGGACAAAAATAGAATCTTGGGTAGCACCCAGGGGTAATAGTGTGAGAGGGAGCAGAGAAGCCATCACAAACAACTCTGGTATGAATGCAAAAAGATAAAAGCACTGGAGGACTGAAGAGGTAAAACTGGGAGTCTGAGTCATACCTATCATTAAAGATGTTTGTGGTTCTTGGAGGCCAATCATCTCACTTCCAGGATCTCATTCTTGCCATTCCTCAGAATAATGCCCTCGGTCCAGCCAACTTCAGTTGAGACCTTCCCTCCGTCATAAGGTCAGAAATGGGAATGTTCACAGATAATAGCAATGTTCAGTAGCATTCATTACACCTCAGACACTCAAGCAGCTTGTGTTCACATGCGGCATGATCCAGGCAATATCTAGTGTTAAGTAACATTTGCATCACACAAGCACTTGGCAATGATCAGCTCAAATAAGGAGAATCTAACCACCTACTTTGACATTTGTTGATATTACAATTGCTGAATTCCCCCACTATGATGTCATTGTGGTTACCATTGACCACAAAAAGAATTCAACCACTCATATAAATACTGTAATAAAGCAAAGTTGAAGAGTCGCCAGACTAGAAGTGTTAACTTTACTTTCTCCCCACAGGTGCTGTTAGATCTGCTGAGTTTCGCCAGTAATTTCTGTTTTTGTTCATGTAAATACAGTGTGTACAAGGCTTAGAATTCTGCAGCCAAGTAATCACCTCGTGCCTTCCTACTGCCTGTCCACCATCTACAAAGCACAGCAGGAGTGTGCTGGAATTCTTCTCACTTCCTGGATGGATGCAGTTCCAACGTCACTCAAGATGTTTGTCATAATTGAGGACAAAGCCTGTTTGATCAGCACCCCATCAATCAACTCCCACATTCACTTTGTTACCACTATTGCACAAGGGTAGCAATTGATACCATTCACAAAATGCACTGCAGCATCTGCAAACTCTATTGCCTAAAAGGACAAGGGCAGCAGGTGCATGGAAAGACCACCACCTCCAAATGCTCTGCTCCACCATTCAATTACTGATGTGTTTCTTAACCCCATTCTTCTGCCTGTAACCCTTGATTCCCTTTCTAATCAAGAATCTATTTACCTCTGTCTTAAATATACTTAATGATTTGGCCTCCACATCCTTCTGCAGCAGTGAGGTCCACAGATTTACCACCCTCTGGCTGACTAAATGCCTCTTCATCTCAATTCTAAAGGTCATCCCTTCACTCTGAGGCTGTGGCCTCATGTCCTAGTCTCTCCTACTAATGGAAACATCATGATGTCCATTCTATCCAATCTCCTCCTCTAATCCCTTCTAAACTCTTATCAAGTACAGATCCAAAGTCCTCAACCTCTCCTCCTATGACAAGGCCTTCATCCCGGGATTATTCTTGGAAAGGATCCGGGGAAGTTTACAAGTCTAGCACATCTTTCCTTGGATACAGGTTGATGAAGCAACACCTCAAAAGTTATCTCGGCATCACCGCTTCAAAGAGAATCAGAGATAAACAATCGTGATGCACATCCATCAGTGACTAATTTTTAAACATCAAAAAGTATCTGTGGCTGCTGTCTTGGAGGGGTAGCATGCAGATGGGAACTAGGGGACAAAAATAGATTCTTGGGTAGTACTCGGGTAATCATGTGAGAGTGGGTAGAGAAGCCATCACACATAACTCTGGTATGAATGGAAGAAGTTAAAAGCAGTCCTTCCCAGAGGGCTGGGAAGTGTTGGAGAGGGAGTGTGAGATCAACCGTGAGAAGTGCTGTCACAGGTTAAGGAAGAAATGTTGAACTTTGTCACGCTGTGGAGGTGCCGCTGTTGGACTGGGGTGGACAAAATTAAAATATGCCAGGTTATAGTCCAGCAGGTTTATTTGGAAGCACTAGCTTTCATAGCACTGCCCCTTGCTCAGGTAATTAGTGGGGCAGGGTCATAAGACACAGAATTTATAGCAAAAGATCATAATATCATGCAATTAAAATGATGTATTGAACAAACCTAGATAGCTCTTTGTCACAATTGCAAAAATGGCATTTGTAACCTCCTGTTGCAGTGATCTGTCAGGATTGGAAACCAAATTGGGGGATACAAGCATGGAATTTTGGGAAAGGTGCAATAATATTTTGGCGGCAACATTCATGGATTCTGCAAAGGAAGACCGTTTGGAGATTGGACAGAAGCCTTCAAGGACAACGGGATCAAAAATTAATTTTCTGAGGAATAAGAAATCAGTGAGAAAGGGATTAATTAACAGTCTTGATGTGCAGGATCCATTGGGGCAAAGTGACCATAAAACGATAAAGTTGCTCATTAAGATGGAGAGTGAGAAAGTAAATCCGAAGCTAGAGTCCTGAATTTAAACAAAGGGAACTACCAGGGAGTGATTCATGAGTTGGTAATGATGGATTGGGGAACCATACTGAACAGCTGCCAGGATAAGTGGTGACTAATATTTAAGGATCATATGCATTGTAACAATAATCCATTCCCATTTTTTGCAAAAACAAAACAAGAAAGGTAGTGCAACCATAAAATAAACTATGGATAGTATTAGTTCTAAACAGGAGACATATAAAATTGCTAGAAAAGCAAGCCTAAGGACTTGGGAACATTTTCGAGTTCAGTAAAAAAGGACAGAAAAATTGATCAAGAGGGAGAAAATAGAATGAGACAAAACATGCAGGAACAATAGGGGCATTATTAGTAGAGTCAGTATTTATTATCTCTCTCTAATTGTTAAGTGTCAGGCACATGTGGATCTGGAGTCACATATAGGCCAGACGAGGTATGGATGGCAGTTGCCTTCCCTAAAAGGCATTAGCGAACCAGGTGGGTTTTTATGACAAGTGACAGTGATCTGATTTAGACTTTGAATTCATTTTTATTGAATTCAGATTCCATCATCTCTTATTGTGGATATAAAAACAGGTCCGCAAAACACTACCTGAGACTCTGGATTGTAAATCTAGTGACAATACCATGAGGCAATCATGTACTCTAATTAAAAGCTTCTAAAAATATGTGAAGAGAGAAAGATTTTTAAAGACAAATATGGTCAGTTCTGCTAGAAAATAGTTCTGTTCTCATGCAATCTTGTATTATAAGAAAATTGTACAATAGCAGCATCATTTAAACAAATGGGGCTGGAATCGCGTTATAATCAATACACACTTTAAAAGTTCGAGCTGTAGAAATAGTGTCCCCAATTCCTCAATCACATTAAAGCGAATTCACATTAACGAAAGACACATTATAGCAGAATGACCTGTGTGGAAAATTACAATGGGGAACAAAGGAATACCAAAGAATTGAATATGTCTCTTGGCTTGGTTTTCACAGAAGAGGACACATAATTTCTCTCACAAGGCTCGGTAGAATAGGTGTACAGGAATGATGCTTCCACTAGTTGGGGTGTCCAGAATCAGGCAACATTTTCAGAATATGAGACAGGTGCAGATGCAAGTGTTATAGCTGCCCTGGAACAGCTTGGCGAAGGACACATCTAGGTCTGAGACACAAATCTTCCTTGCTGTTGCTGGAATGTGTGAGGGCCTATAGCTTTTGCAGTATCCAAACAGACCCTTCAGTCCAACTAGTCCACATCGACCATGTTCCCAAACTAAACTAGTCCCACCTGTCTGCATTTGACCCATTTTCCTCCAAATCTTTACTATTCATAAACTTATCCAAATGTCTTTTAAATGCTGGTATTTGTACATGCATCCACGACTTCCTCTAGCAGTTCATTGCAAACACTAACCACTCTGTAAAAATGTTGCCCCTCGTGTCCTTTTTAAATCTTCCTCCTGTCACCTTAAAAGTATGCACCCTAGTTTTGAATGCTTTCACTTTAGGGAAAAGACTTTTGCTATTCACCTTATCTATGCTCCTCATGATTTTATAAACCTCTGAAACCTCAATGTCCTACGCTCCAGGGAAAAATGCCCCAGCCTATTTTTATTGATATCGCTACACTGGCTAAAGACTGGTATCTGTGATGCTGGAGGATTCATTGTTGCAAATGGTTCAGCCTTGTCTATTCTGTTGATGGGTGATACTTCCCCTTTATTGTGGATAATGATATTTGTGAATCTGCGTCCTCCAGTGAATCGTTTAATTGTCCACATCATTCGAAACTGGATATGGCAGGGCCGCAGAGCTTGGATCTAATCTATGCTCATGCGGTCGTTTAGCTCTAACATATGTTTGCTCCCGCTTATGCCTTGCAAGTAATCCTGAGTTGCATCTTCAGCAAATTCTCTATTTTCAGGTATGTTTGATGCAGCACCAGGCATAAGTGTCCTGCACTCTTTATTAAACCAGCCTTGATGGTAATGGTAGAGTGAGGAGCCATGATTACGGTTCTGCTGCTGAAAGCCCACAGTGCCTCATGGATACCCAGTCTTGAGTTGTTGGAGCTATTTGAAATTATCCTGTTCAGCAAGGTGATAGTAGCACACGACACATTACAGGGTATCCTCAATCTAAGGACAGGACTTTGTCTCAGTGAGAACTATGCAGTGCTCTCTTCTGCCAACTTTCATTCTCAGGAATCAGTAATAATTAGATTGGAGAAGACAAATTTTAGCAGGTTTTTCTCTGTTTCTGATTCCGTCACCTTTCTGCCGACCCAGTCTAGCATCTACGTCCTTTAGAACTTGACCAACTTGGTCAGTAGTATTTTTACTGAACCACTTTTCATGATAGCTGTGTAAATCCCTCAACAAGTGCACATTCTGCACTCTTGCCTCTCTGTGCTTCCATTTGATCTTCACCATAGAGGAGAATAGATTCATCAGCCAAGGAAGAACAGAATATGGTTGTCAGCAAGAGGTTTCCTTGCCTAAATTTGACTTGATGTCATTAGGCAATGCTGAGGACTCCTGAAACAAATCCTTTCCAATTGTATACCATTATGCTATGACCTCCAGTGGATCAGGAAATACCCTGTGATAGTGATGTTTAGGATATTTTTACGTAAGCAGTGATTTTGTAAACATTACTGTCAGGCTGTTTGTTGACTAACCTATGAGACATAGAACATAGAAGGATACAGCGCAGTACAGGCCCTTTGGCCCTCAATGTTGCACCGATCCAAGTCCACCTAACCTACACTAGCCCACTATCCTCCATATGCCTATCCAATGCCCGCTTAAATGCCCATAAAGAGAGAGAGTCCACCACTGCTACTGGCAGGGCATTCCATGAACTCACGACTCGCTGAGTAAAGAACCTACCCCTAACATCTGTCCTATACCTACCACCCCTTAATTTAAAGCTATGCCCCCTCGTAATAGCTGACTCTATACGTGGAAAGCTTAAGAATTTTGGCATGATACCCCAGATGTTGATAAAGGAGGACTTTGCAGAGTCAACTGACCTTCATTTGCCATTCTAGTCGTGCCTGGGTCGATGCAAAGTAGTCTGTCCAGTGGCTAGATACATAAGGATGACAGATTTCCTTCCCTAGAGGGTGTGAACCAGATGGTGTTAGCATTCAGTGACATTAACAAGAGCACTTAGGCCACTTTGTACACACACACTTTCTAACCTCATACCATTTATGAAATAGCCTGCACATCTGTTGCTCCTACCAAAGTGGATGACCTCACATTTTCCTTCATTATATTCCATCTGAGATTTTTTAAAAATTCACTTGTGGGACATGGGCATTGCTGGCTGGACAGCATTTATTGCCCTTGCCTATTTACCCTTGAGGTGGTGAGGGTGGACGGTCTTCTCAAAATGCTGCAGTCCACACACAGTAGGTTGACTCAATGTCCTTGGGGTGAAATTCTAGGATTTTGACCCAGTGACAGTGAAGGACCAGCAATATATTTCCAAGTTGGGATGTTGAGTGGTTTGTAGGGGAACCTGCAGGTGTGGTATTTCCTTGTATCTGCTGCCCTTGGCCTTCTCGATGGAAGTAGCTGTGGGTTTAGAAGGTGCTGTATAACGATCTTTGGTGATTTTCTGCAGTACCTCTTGTAGATAGTACACACTGCTGCTACTGAGCATTGGTGATGGAAAGAGTTAGTGCCAATGGATGTGGTGCCAATCGAGAAAGATGCTTTGCCCTGCATGAAGTCAAGCATTTTGAGTGTTGTTGGAGCTGAACCAATCCAGCTAAGTGTGGAGTATTCCATCACATTCTTGACTAGTGATTTGTAGATAGTGGACAGGTTTTGGGAGTCAGGAGTTACTGCCTACAGTATTCCTAGCCAGTGTGTTTAGTTTTGAATGGAGTTTCTGGCCAGTGGTAACCCAAGGATGTTGGTGGTGGGGGATTCAGTGAAGGGGTACTGGTTAGATTGTCTCTTATTGGAGATAATCATTCCCTGGCACTTGTGTGGCACAAATGTTACTTACCACTTTTTAGCCCAAGATGAATATTGTCCAGATTTTGTTGCATTTGAATGAGGGCTTCAGTATCTGAGGAGTTGCACATGGTACTGTAAATTGTACAATTATTGATTGATATCCATACTTCTAAGAAAGAATAATAATACAGCACAGGAACATGCCCTTCACCCCATCAAGCCTGCGCTGACATATTTTGCCCTTCCATACTAAAACTGTCTTCCCTTACAGGATCCATATCCCTCTATTCCCTTCCTATTCATGTATTCGTCCAGGTTCTTATTGAATGCTGTGATTGTGTCTGCTTCCGCCACCTCCTCTGGCAACGTGTTCCAGGAACTCATCAGTTTTTGAGTGAAAAATCTGCCTCGCGTAACTCTTTTAAACTTGCCCCCTCACACCTTGAATTTCTGCTACTATGTCTTAAATTCTCTGAGGTCCATTTGACTGGCTTTGTTACACTCCTACACTTATTCTGTCTCACTCAGGCAAAGTCTCACTTAGCGACACAATTTGGCATGCACTGACTGTGTGAACATAGAACAGTACAGGCCCTTCGGCCTTCAGTGCTGAAAATGTGTTGCTGGAAAAGCGCAGCAGGTCAGGCAGCATCCAGGGAACAGGAGAATCGACGTTTCGGGCATAAGCCCTTCTTCAGGAATCTTCGGCCTTCAGTGTTGTGCCAACCTTTTTTCCTACTCTAAGATCAAGCTAACCTATAAACCCTTCATCGTACTATCATCCATGTACCTATCCAAGAGTCGCGTAAGTGTCCCTAATGTAACTGACTGTACAACCACTGCTGGCAGTGCATTCCATATACCCACCACTCTCTGTGTAAAGAACCTACCTCTGACATCTCCCCTAAACCTTCCTCCAGTCACCTTAAAATTATGCCCCCTTGTAATAGCCATTTGAGCCCTGGGAAAAAGTCTCTGGCTATCCACTCTATCTATGCCTCTCATCACCTTGTGCTTTAAACAACCAACCCCATAAATAGAGCGCTCTGATGAGCTTTTTTTAAAAACTTTCTGCTATAGTAATCAACACCTAATTCAAGCAAGAAATTTCAGGTATATGTTGATAACCACCACTCTAAGACAGCTGCCTGTTTAATTACATTATTTAACTTCCGTAAAGGCTGTGGTTCTAAGTCTGATTCCTATACTACTATTAAACTGGCAAAAGATTTGCCAGTTGAATTCCCACTTTGACCCAGATTTCCAGATATGCACTCTGTCTCAGTCTGATGTAGTCTCTCTCTGATTGTTCAGCCTACACTGACAATTGGAATCAAATTTGCCAAGCAAAACTGGAATAAATAGGAAATGGGGGGATGCAGGCAGAGCTGTCTGTTGGTTGAAGTCGCAGCTACCACATAGGAAGGCGGTTGTGGTTGTTCGAGATCAGTTATCTGAATTCCATGACATCTCTGTAGGGTTCCTCAAGGTAGTGCCCTCAGTTCAACCATTTTCATCAGTTATCTTCTATCCATCATAAGGGATGCATGGGGATGTTTGCTTATGATAACACAATGTTCAGCACCCGACTTCTCAGATAGTGAAGCAGCCCATGTCCCAAAGCAACAAAGCCTGCACAATATCCAGGCTTGGGCTCACAAGTAGAAAGAAACATTTGCACTATTTAAGTGCCTGGCAATGATAATCTCCAGTAAGAAAGAATCTAACTATCGCCTCATAGTCAACACTCTAGGGGTTATCATTGACCAGAAAATTAGCTGGAGAAACCATATAAATATTGTAGCTATAAGAGCAGGCCAGAAGCTAGGAAAAAACAATGACTGCAGATGCTGGAAACCAGGTTCTGGATTAGTGGTGCTCGAAGAGCACAGCAGTTCAGGCAGCATCCAACGAGCAGTAAAATCGACGTTTTGGGCAAAAGCCCTTCATCAGGAATAAAGGCAGAGAGCCTGAAGCGTGGAGAGATAAGCTAGAGGAGGGTGGTGGTGGGGAGAAAGTAGCATAGATTACAATAGGTGAGTGGGGGAGGGGATGAAGGTGATAGGTCATAGAGGAGGGTGGAGTGGATAGGTGGAAAAGAAGATAGGCAGGTAGGACAAGTCATGGGGACAGTGCTGAGCTGGAAGTTTGGAACTAGGGTGAGGTGGGGGAAGGGGAAATGAGGAAACTGTTGAAGTCCACATTGATGCCCTGGGCTTGAAGTGTTCCGAGGCGGAAGATGAGGCGTTCTTCCTCCAGGCGTCTGGTGGTGCACCGCCGCTCCCTCACCACCATAGTAAAGCTCCCGACATCCCCAACAGTACCCTTCCACTGACACTCTCATTTGTTTGGCCGAACTGGTCCTCACCCTTAACAATTTCTCCTTTGAATCCTCCTACTTCCTCCAGACCAAAGGGGTAGCCATGGGTACACGTATGGGCCCCAGCTATGCCTGTCTCTTTGTTGGCTACATAGAACAGTCGATCTTCCGTAATTACACCGGCACCACTCCACACCTCTTCCTCCGCTACATTGATGACTGCATTGGCATCACCTCGTGCTCCTGCGAGGAGGTTGAGCAATTCATCAACTTCACCAACACATTCCACCCTGACCTTAAATTTACCTGAACCATCTCTGACACCTCCCTCCCCTTTCTGGACCTCTCCATCTCCATTAATGACAACCGACTTGACACTGACATTTTTTACAAACCCACCGACTCCCACAGCTACCTGGATTACACTTTTTCCCACCCTACCTCTTGCAAAAATGCCATCCCGTATTCCCAATTCTTCCGCCTCCGCTGTATCTGCTCCCAGGAGGACTAGTTCCACCACAGAACACACCAGATGGCCTCCTTCTTTAGAGACCGCAATTTCCCTTCCCACATGGTTAAAGATGCCCTCCAACACATCTCGTCCACATCCCGCACCTCCACCGTCAGACCCCACTCCTCCAACCGTAACAAGGACAGAACGCCCCTGGTGCTCACCTTCCACCTTACCAACCTTCACATAAACCAAATCATCCGCCGACATTTCCGCCACCACCAAAAAGACCCCACCACCAGGGATATATTTCCCTCCCCACCCCTTTCCGCCTTCCGCAAAGACCGTTCCCTCCATGACTACCTGGTCAGGTCCACGCCCCCCTACAATCCATCCTCCCATCCTGGCACTTTCCCCTGCCACCGCAGGAACTGTAAAACCTGCACCCACACCTCCTCCCTCACCTCCATCCAAGGCCCTAAAGGAGCCTTCCACATCCAAAGTTTTACCTGCACATCCACTAATATCATTTATTGTATCCGTTGCTCCCGATGCGGTCTCCTGTACATTGGGGAGACTGGACGCCTCCTAGCAGAGCGCTTTAGGGAACATCTCCAGGACACCCGCACCAATCAACCACACCGCCCTGTGGCCCAACATTTCAACTCCCCCTCCCACTCTGCCGAGGACATGGAGGTCCTGGGCCTCCTTCACCGCCGCTCCCTCACCACCAGACGTCTGGAGGAAGAACGCCTCATCTTCCGTCTCGGAACACTTCAACCCCAGGGCACCAATGTGGACTTCAACAGTTTCCTCATTTCCCCTTCCCCCACCTCACCCTAGTTCCAAACTTCCAGCTCAGCACTGTCCCCATGACTTGTCCTACCTGCCTATCTTCTTTTCCACCTATTCACTCCACCCTCCTCCCTGACCTATCACCTTCATCCCTTCCCCCACTCACCTATTGTACTCTATGCTACTTTCTCCACCCTCTTCTAGTTTATCTCTCCATACTTCCTGCCTTTATTCCTGATGAAGGGCTTTTGCCCGAAACGTCGATTTTACTGCTCCTTGGATGCTGCCTGAACTGCTGTGCTCTTCCAGCACCACTAATGCAGAAGCTAGGAATCCTGCATAAGTAACGCATCTCCTGACTTCCCAAAGCTTGTCTGCCATCTTGCAAGGCACAAATCAAGATTGTGACCCTTTATGTGTCTGGATGAGTGCAGCTCCAACACACTGAAGAAGATAAAGCAGCCCACTTGATTGATACATATCCACAATCATTCATTCCCTTCACCAATCAATGTTCAGTAGCAGCAGTGTATATCATTTACAAAGTGCACTACAGAAAGGCTTCTTACACAGCACCTTCCACATTCACAACCACTTCTGTCGTCGAGGAGGACAAGGACAGCAGCTACGTTTCTATGTTACAGTTCACAGAAACCCTTGCTGAAATCTGTTCAGTTTGTGTATTAATGCTTACAAGAAAATGCCCATGTACTGTGTCTCATCCCATTGGATCACTGCACAACGTGAATGAAAGCCCCATCTGCATTTAACATTTGTACATGAGAGCAGAAGCTTACCCAGATTTTGAAACCATGTGTAGTTGCTGGATCATCACTGCTTTAAAACAACACACAAGATACTCAGCAGCAGCACGTTAGCATGAAATGCACGTCAAGCTCAATAACCTGTTTACATTTGTCATAGTGTGGTTGTTATAATTCACTAAGAGTGCAGTAAATGCAACATGGTCACATGATCACCTTTATCCACAATCTAAGTGCTGTTCCGAACTGAACACTGTTCCTCCCCATCACTTGTCAATGCCCTAGAATCTCCTTAAGCCATTAGAAAAATCAGAAATGTATTAAATATATACTTTTGTTATGTGGAGAGACTAAAGAAGCTGGGTTTGTTCTTTGAGCAGAGTAAGTTTGTCAGCTACTCCTCTATTTAAGCGTCTTGTCTTCTCTACAACCTTTAAAAAATGTGTAAATGGTGGGATCCAAGATGGTGGTGATCTGAGAGGTCTGCTTTCCTGAGCTCTTCATCCCAGTTCAGGCAAAGTATCAATCTCCCTTCCCCAATTAAATTACTTCTATGAAAATTTGGTAATTAAAGAGCTTCTGAACCTGTAGACTTACACAAATTTTAGTCAAGTTTGCTTGACTAAAAAATGTGTGAATGAGCACTTGAAATGTCATAACATTTAAGGCTACAGGCCAAATACCAGAAAGTGGGACTCGTATAAATAGATCATTACATATTTGATGGGCCAAAGGGCTTTTTCTGCATCGTATAACCCTGTGACTCAGGGTTACAATTTTCTTTTGTGGGTCTTTATGTGACTGAATGGGGACAATTCTCCACCCACGGATTTTTGAGCACGTGGGGCAAAATCTCACATGGGTTATTGAGGTTTAGAGTGCAGAATTTGCTTTGCATGTTTACTATTTCTGCCACCACACTGCCTTATGAAAATGTTGTGACTTAAAGCATGGTGCAACTTGATAGGGATGTTGTCATTTAGAATGATTGGTAGTAATGCTGTCTCAGTCAATAATGTTACATTCCAAGGAGAGTTTCAGGATATCTTTGATATGTCTTACTGACCTGGAATACTGGCCATTTGAGAAATGAGAAAACAGAACCTGGAGAGGAGATGATTCTCATCCACCCAGACAGTGTCCAGTTCACTGTCATTGATTTTGCCTGAATGTTTGTGGAGCTGGTTCAACTTTTAAAAGGAAATTGCAGAAATACTTGAAAAGGAAAGGGGATGTGGAGAGTGAATATGGGGGAAGTGGGTGTAATTAAACAGTTCTTTCAAAGACAAGATGGACTGAATGTCCTTCCTTTGTGATATGTCTTCTAATGACTTGGGAGTATTGTTACCACACAGTCTGCAACATTTCTGGGAAAAGGTCTGTCACACCTCAGGGATGGGCAATATAATTGTCAGCCTTGCCACCAGCATTTACAGCATGAGAACAAAAAATAAATTCCACTAGGAAATTTGAAATGATATACTGTGAAGTTCAGCATATAATTTAGGTTCAGACTACGAGTACATTATAGAAATGGATCTGTAATTCTTCTGTTTACAATGCTTAAAATACATCACAAAATAGAGACTTGAACACCATTTTTAGTAATTTATGTAGGAGTCTGGCTAAATGGCCTTTGTGCCACCACGCTAACTGTTTATTATTGTTCCGCTCTGCTTTTCATATTGCAAAGGATCATGTTATTCCAGACAAGAGTGAGAAAGAGGAGATAACATTGTTAGCTATTTTGATGTTTTAAAAATCTGACAACAAAGTATTTCTATAAGCTTTTCTCTAAATATTACTTGATCCTTCTCACAACACAAGTCATCGAATATTTATCTGTTACTGATTAGCTTCGTGTGATATTGTCATTGCTAACCTGGCTCTATCATGTCACTGTCTCTCTGAATGCATTTGGGTTGTAGTCCTTGGAGTTGATATTCTTCACTTCTTTTTTATTATGTTATATGTTCCCTCTAAGTTGCTCTTATTTCTCTTTGCAAGTTTGCAGTATTCTTTATAAGTTTAGAGAATGAGAATGTGGGTGAGTTAATCTGTACTCTGAGATGGCAGATGGGTTAACATGTACTCATTGAAATAGTGGATGGCCTAACCTGTAGACATTCAGATGGTGGGAGTTCAGAATTGTCCCTATGGTACATATGATCATACAGTCAAGGAACAAGAGTAGGCTAATTGATCCATTGTCAGAAAGTGTGGTGCTGGAAAAGGACAGCCGGTCAGGTAACATCTGAGGAGCAGGAGAGTCAACATTTCAAGCATAAGCTGTTCATCAGGCTTATGCTTGAAACGTCGATTCTCCTGCTCTTCAGATGCTGCCTGACTGGCTGTGCTTTTCCAGTATCACACTTTTTGACTCTGATCTCCAGCATCTTCAGTCCTCACTTTCACCTAACCGATCCATTGAATTCGCTCGCCATATAGTACCTCCATAACTGATCTGATTTTAACTCTACTTTCCTGTATATCCCCAATAACCTTTCATCACCCTGGTAATCAAGAATGTATCTTACTCTACCTTAAAAATATTTAGAGATTCTGCACCCAATGCCTTTTGGGGAAGGGAATTCATAACCCTCTGAGAGAAAACGTGTTTCCTCATCTCTATTTTAAATGGGTGATCCGTTATTTCTAAACTAAGACCCCTAGTTCTAGGCCTAGCCTGTCTTATCTTTCCTCATAAGGCAATCCACTCGTTCCAGATATTAGTCTTATGAACCTTCTCTGAACTGCTTCCAATACATTAGCATTCTTCTCTAAGTACAGCGACCAGTGCTGTACACCATACTCCAGATGCAATCTCATCAATGCCTGTATAACTGAAGCACAACCTCCTTACTCTTGCATTTAGTTCCCCTTCCAATGAAACGTGACATTCTATTGGCTTTCCTGATTATTTGCTGTGCCTGCATACTAATCTGTGATTTGTGCACCAAGATCTGTCTGCATTTCTGAGCTCTGCAACCTCTCACCATTTCAGTAATATGCTTTTGTATTCTTTCTGCCTCTGCAAAAATGGACAATTTTACACTTAAGCACATTGTACTCCATTGTACTTCCAATAGAGCAACCAAGGAGACTGCCTGGCCTCTTTCCTCTGGGAAGCCCCGTGCTGGGATGAGAGGCATCTGGGAGGAACAGAAAGTCAGTGTGAGGGCTGCACAATATGGTCTGTCATAAGCTCCACACTGCCATAGGGACTGCACTGAGGATTAATTTGTCCAGTGTGAGATGTTGGTATGTTTTCTGGAGACCTGACTTATTTAATACCTTCTTACCATTGTCACAAACTGCTTCATCTCACAGTGACTGCAGTTCAGAAGTACTTAATTTACTTTGTGACATCCTGAGATTGTGATATCTTTGAGGATATCTCTATCCTAAAAGGTAGGTGATAGCCTAGTGGTATTTCTGCTGAACTGTTAATCCAGAGACCCAGGTAATGTTCTTGGGACCTGGATTTAAATCCCACTACAGCAGATGATGAAATTTGAATTTGATTTTTTTTAAAATCTGGAATTAGTCCATTGTCAATTGTCAGAAAAAAAAAACCCCATCTGATTCACTAATGTCCTTCAGGGCGTAAGGACATGTAAGGATATCCTTACCTGGTCTCACCAAACTGTGACTCAAGGTCCACAACAATGTGATTGATTATTAACTGTCCTCTGGGCCATTAGGGATGGGCAATAATGCTAGCCTAGCCAGCAATGCTTTCATCCCTTGAATGAATAAAAACAAAATTCCGCCTATTATCACCTTCCCTCATGGGCAGTGAGTTCCATCCCATTACAACGCATAGTGAAAGAAAGTTCTTACTCACCTTTCCCCTACATCTCAAGCCCCAAATCTTAAATCTGTGTCCCCTAGTCCTTGTGCCGTTAGCTAAAGGAAAATGTTTTCCTGTGTTTATTTTGGCCACACCTGTGCATCTCTATCAAATCTCCCCATAATCTTCTTTACTCCAAGAAGTCCACCCCAAACTTTCCAATCTAACTTTGTAACCAAAAGCTCCCCATCACTGGAGTCATTTTGGTAAATCAAAGTCCCATGATGACTTTCACATCTTTGCTAGTGTAATAACCACTACTGGATACAGGACTCTTTATATATAGATGTCTTTGGAAGGTCCTAATTTCATGAACGGTGTGTTGGAAATGCCAGTCAGTCTTTTTGTTTGAGCCTGTTTAAACTCTGCTTAACCTGCTATGTTGTTTTCCTCCCTGCCTTTCCCATGCTAGAGTAACACTGTGTAAATACAAGCGGATTGGATGTCCATGGCAGGGGCCATTCCACGAGCTAACTGCTCATGAGGGGGAATGTGGCCACCCCACCAAGACTGGCAATGAGCTGATGGAAATCCTGGACGAAATGGACCAAAACCACAAGAAGGAAATGCAGCTCTACAACAGCATTTTCAACCTACTTAGCTTTGAGAAAATAGGATATACAGGTAAGGATGGTTTCTGCTTTCATCATAGACACCAAGCTCATGTTCTGTTTGAAGAAAGGCAGAAACCCTCACTCCACCACCCCCACCACACTGAGCTGTAGAGACCACAAAGTCCTGACTTCAGTTCCTGCTCCATGCTGATTGTTAACCAATTCTCAGCAGGGTAATAGTTGGGTGCCTACAGTTGTCCCCAGTAAGCCTTATTTCAGTTCACTGGGCAATAACCTCCACTCCATCGAGATCAGGCTTGGCTGTGATGCTCCTGCCAGTCATATTGCTGCCTGGGATAATGTGTGACAAATGGCTGCTCAGGGTAAGGCAGATAGAAGAGGGAACAGGTTTGGTGCCTGGTGGACTTAAGAGGAGAAATGGGAAAGAAATATTATTCACCCTATGGTTCCAGTATAGAGCCTTGCATTAGAGAGCAAGTCAACAACAAAAGGCTCATGACACCATGCCTGTCCTGCCCCTTCATTTAATGGCAATTCATTCCAAGGGCTGTAGGATCATTGAATGTAATTCCCCATGGGTGTTGAACTTAAAATCTGATCATACAAATCTTAAATGTTCCATTCTTGAAATTGATGGACTAGCATATTCCACTTGTTGGTATCACAGGTTTTGGACTAGTTATGTCCTTTCATAGCATCTAAAAAAAACACAGGCAGTGGAGAATTCATTAATCCAAGAGCTGATACACAGCGAATATAGTTCTCTCCCAGGTCTACTGACTGAGGCTCAGTGATAGATCTTACATTTATTAAAACCTATTATTCTTGCATTTTATATGGCTAGTTTTGAGTTCCTAAGAACAAAAATCCATGCAGATGTTTCTGCCAGTGCTGACAGTAGATGACAGCAAGAACTGGCATTTACACAGTGCCTTTAACACAATAAAATGTGTCAAACTATCTCGCCACAGCATTTTTAGGCAACATGTGACACTGAACTACACAGGGCGGTATTAGGACAAGTGACCAAAAGCTAAGTTAAAGAGGTTTTGAGGGGTGTTTCTTTGGAAGAGGAGAGAGGGTGTTAGAGATATTTACGCAAGGAATTCCAAAGCTTAGGGCCAAGGCAGTGAAAAACACTACCATCAA
Source organism: Chiloscyllium plagiosum (assembly GCF_037043375.1). Lineage (NCBI taxonomy): Eukaryota > Metazoa > Chordata > Chondrichthyes > Orectolobiformes > Hemiscylliidae > Chiloscyllium > Chiloscyllium plagiosum. The sequence goes on along the minus strand of NW_028270143.1, from coordinate 132,390,814 downwards.
TGCTGGTAGAAAAAGCCAGAGAACTGCAGACATGTAAGAGGGTTTTAAGATGATATAGGCTTGATGGGAGTTGCATTGCCCTGAGGGGGTTTGGAAACAAAAATGAAAATTTTAAATTGTAGACTACTGTAAGTCAATGATCACAGAAGTGATGGATGAATTGGAATTAGTGAATGCTAGGATCCAGTCAGCAGAGTTTCAAATGAGCTTCAGATTATAGAGGTTGAAAGGTTGGAGACCAGCCAGGAATGCAGATCAATTACCCAGTAACCTGTTTATGGAAATTACTGGCATTCATTTTCCACATAACAGATAGAATAATACAGGATAGTGGAACTGTGGAATTAAGGAATAAAGCACAGACTGTAACAACATTTGAAAATAGGTGATTGAAGGAAAAAGAGAGTAAAGGCTATCAGGGGCAAGAAGGGGACATAGACTATTGCTGGTGAAGGTAGAAACCAGACATAAACTGGTGGGGTCAAACAATCTGTTTCCTGATGTTCTTACTGTGTGTCTAGGGGAAGATTTTATTTAAGGAACTATTGCAATAATTATAGAATGGAACCATATAACACAGGAGTCCATTTGAGCCATTATGTCCATGCTGTTTATAAGAGCAGCTCAGCTAAGCGCACTACTGCCATCCTTCTTTTGTAACCCTGCTAATTTTCTCTCCTTCTGGTGCTTATCCAATTTCCTTTTATAAACCATGTTTGAATCTGCTCAGGCCATGCATTCCAGATCCTAATCCCTTCATAAAAGGCTGCATAAAAATGCTTCTTTTGGTTAGCAATCTTAAGTTGGTGTACTCTAGTTCTTGATCCTTTCACTAATGGGAAAGGTTTATCCCTATTTTCTCTGACTAGACCCCCCCCTCATGAGTTTGAACACTTTACACCTCATCTGTAAGGAGAAAAACCCAGCCTCTTCATAGAAACATAAAAAATAGGAGCAGGAGCTTGCTCCACCATTCGATATTATCATACAGCTCAGTATCCTGTTTCCATGTTCTCCCCATACTCTTTGATCACATTCATCCCAAGAGCTAATAACACAAGTAACTGAAGTCACTCATTCCTGGAACCTTTCTCATGAATCTTCTGTGCACCCTCTCGAATGCCTTCAGAATTGAATACATTACTCCAGTTGTAATAAAATCAGCATTTTATAAAGATTCACAATAAGCCCTTGCTTTTATATTCAGCTTTTACTTCCAAAACTCAAAATCCTGTAAGACTCTTTAGCCACTTACTTAACTTGCCCTGCCACTTCAAATGATTTGTGCTTCTACACATTTTAGAATCAATATGTCTACTGACACCACTGAGTCTATGATGAATACCAACTGCACATGCTCCCCTCCAGTTTTTTTTTCAAATTGTGCACATGCAATATAATTCCTTTTTAAGAAAGAAATCTGATTTGCTTAACCCTGGTTTTCTCTTCACCGATATACTTTTATTTATTTCAGTTTTAGGTGTCTGTTAGGTACAGTATCTATCACTCTTAAATATATTCGAGAGATTTTACTGTTAGTGGGCATGCTGCTGAGTATCAGCAATCACAGCTTTTTAGAACTGTACCTTTATTTTATGTTGACTCTTCTCACTCTTCTTAACAAAATGTGTCACTAACCTGTTTCTTGAAGACTGTCACTATCCTCCTTACAATTCAGGTTTGCCGACTTTGAAATTGTACCCTGTCCATCAAAGTCTGCATTACGAATATAAATCAAGCAAAGCAATGGTCGTGCGATCGATTCCTGGGGAACTGTGCTGTGTACCTTCTTGTAGTCTGAAAGATAACCATTCATAACTGCTCTCATTTAGCTATTAATCTCTTCTCATACTGTGTTTGCATCCACCTGACAGTTGGAAAAATTGCTAACTTTTCTGTAATAAGAGCACAGTCCCTGATGGATACAGAAGGTAGCCATCACGTATTTGATGCCCACCTACAAGAGAACCCTCTCTCCTCACTTTCCCTGTAGCCCAGGATATTTTCTTACACTTGCATACTTATCCAGTTCATTTTGAAAATTGTAATTGGATAAGTACATAAGGGTAAGAAAACGAATCTGCCCCTACCACATTCACAGGCAGTACATTTGATGGAATAGATAGAAAGAAATTGTTCCCTCTGGTGGAGAAATTCAAAACAAGCAGATCTAATTTTGTAGTGAAGAGCTCATCAGTTAGAAAGCATTCCTTCTCACAAAAACTTATGAACTCTCTTTACAGTTACCATGTGGATTCTCAGGGAATTGAGACTGAGCTTAATAGATTTTTTAAATTAAAGATATTGAGAAAGGTGAAGCTAAGGCAGATAAATGAGATTGGATTACGTATCAGCCAAGATCTAATTGAATAGTGGAAGAACCTCAGAAGTTAAATAATTTTCTCCTGTTATTACTATGATGCAGTAGTTTCTGCTGGGGACATAAAACTGAGGGAGCAACAACTGTTACCAATTCATATGCACAGAGAGATCTCAGAACACTTTACAGAATAGTGGATGAAAATTAAACATCAAGGAGGAAAAGATAAGGAGCAAAATGTTGAGATGGGGGGGGGGGGGGGGGGGGAGGAAGAAATAAAGCGTAGAAGTGATGGGAATGGGACTATTGTAGCTGAAAGATCAGGCACACAGAACAGAGAGAGCGGAGAACTCAGATCCCACATGTGGCAGTGCCCTGGAATTCCCTCCATAATGGCATTGTAGGTCAACAGCGCATGGACTGCAACAGTTCAAGAAGGCAGCTCATCACCACCTTCTTGGGGTAGCTAGGGACAGGCACTAAATGCTGGCCAGCCACATCCCGTGGGTGAATAAAATAAAAAGGTCTTCAAGGACTTGTAACATCGAAGGAACTTTGCGAAGCAGTGACCTTGAAAAGATCTTCTGGAGTTCCAAGTTGACTGTAGTAAGGGAATGGTGCTGGGAAGGCACAGCAGGTCAGGCAGCATCCGTGGAGCAGGAAAATCGATGTTTTGGGCAGGAGCCCTTCATCAGAAATTCCTGATTCCTGATGAAGGACTCCGACCTGAAACATTGATTTTTCTGCTCCTCGGATGCTGCCTGACCTGCTGTGCTTTTCCAGCACCACTCTAATCTTGACTCTAATCTCCAGCATCTGCAGTCCTCACTTTAGCCTATTGTAAGGGAATAAATGCAGTTTGGCAAGGAAAAAGATTCTAAAGTTACAAATCCTTAGTGTAACTGACAAAGTGGGACACCACTTGTAGACAAAGAGTGAGAGAATTGAACATAATGATAGGAATGAAACTGAGAGATGGAAAGGTGAGAGACAAAGTAGGAGTGAAAGATAATAACTAGTAACATGCCTTGTTGAAGGCTGTTTGGAGTTGAAGGCCCTGTTAAAGTTCTGCACAGTGGGAGAAAGAGGATAGAAGAGAGAGATGGATGCCTGCATCAACAGGTTAAAAAGTCAGGAGAAAATGTGAATGGAAAGAAATGTAAGAGTGAATGGAATTGAGTATGGTCAAGGAAGAAGTGACAGCACAGATCGGAAATGCTTGAGGGAGGGAATCCATGGATGTTTGTTTAATTTTATGACCTTATAATGAAGAAGTATTTCAGTTAAATGGAAACCTTTCTCTTTTAGCTCTTTCTACACCACTCCCTGGTGAGTAATGGAGAGGAAATCTCTTTCACCGGCCCTGCAGTGAACCAGGAATGTGTGTTGGAGAAAGTCTTGTCTTCCTAGTTCTTCTCCCAAGGAGTGAAAGTATCTTGCTTCACTCTGTGTCTGAACAGGAAAAATGTATCAGAAGCAATTCACTGCCCCATATTTTCCAACTGGAGAGCTTAGAGAAGGAATTCCCTCCCAAATGGCATTGTGGGTCAACCCACAGCAGGTGGACTGCAGCAGTTCAAGGAGACAGCTCACCACCATCCTCTCAAAGGCAGCTAGGCATGGGCACAGCAAGGGACGCCCACATCCCACAAATTAATTTTTTTTAAAATGTCAAGTTGTTGAGGATCAGAGCCTGACACTTGCAGCACAAACATGATTGTTCTGTGAATAGAGACTACATTTTTATTCAATGATGCTGCAATAACTTGTCATTCCCTGAAACCTAGTTCTTACACATTGCCTTTGTTCTTTCTCCAGTGTCCATCCCTTTTTCTCAATGGTGCTATCCTTCTCTCACATTCGTTCTTCCACTCCACTGTCTTCCCTATCACTTTCTCAGACTTCCTCCCCCTCTTATTTTGTATATCTTTAATTCTGTTTTGCTGCTTCAACCTCCTTTTAGATGACAGTACATTAAAATTAATCTCCTCAGTGAAAACAGCATGGAAAGTGGGAGAGAATGAGACTGAGAATCACTAACAGCACGGGGAGTGGGAGAGAATGAGACTGAGAGTCACTAACAGCACGGGACGTGGAGAGAATGAGACTGAGAATCACTAACAGAACGGGGAGTGGGCGAGAATGAGACTGAGAGCCACAAACAGCACGGGGAGTGGGCGAGAATGAGACTGAGGGTCACTAACAGCACAGGGAGTGGGCGAGAATGAGACTGAGAGCCACAAACAGCACGGGGAGTGGGCGAGAATGAGACTGAGAGCCACAAACAGCACGGGGAGTGGGCGAGAATGAGACTGAGGGTCACTAACAGCACGGGGAGTGGGCGAGAATGAGACTGAGAGCCACAAACAGCACGGGGAATGGAAGAGAATGAGACTGAGGGTCACTAACAGCACGGGGAGTGGGAGAGAATGAGACTGAGGGTCACTAACAGCACGGGGAGTGGGAGAGAATGAGACTGAGGGTCACTAACAGCACGGGGAGTGGGAGAGAATGAGACTGAGGGTCACTCACAGCCCGGGGAGTGGGAGAGAATGAGACTGAGGGTCACTCACTGCCCGGGGAGTGGGAGAGAATGAGACTGAGGGTCACTCACTGCCCGGGGAGTGGGAGAGAATGAGACTGAGGGTCACTCACAGCCCGGGAAGTGGGAGAGAGTGGGACCGAGTATCACTAACAGCACGGGGAGTGGGAGAGAATGAGACGGAGAGTCACTAACAGCACGGCGAGTGGGAGAGAATGAGACGGAGAGTCACTAACAGCACGGCGAGTGGGAGAGAATGAGACTGAGGGTCACTAACAACCCGGGGAGTGGGAGAGAATGAGACTGAGGGTCACTAACAACCCGGGGAGTGGGAGAGAATGAGACTGAGGGTCACTAACAGTATCTGGTTTGCACAACAGTCTAAATTTTGTTTTTCTCCCCTGTTCTGGTCGCCATATTATTGGAAGGTTTTTATTGAACTGGAAGCAGTTCAGAAAAGATTTACCAGGATGTTGCTGGGAATAGAGGGTTTGAGATATAAAAATAGACAGGAAAGACTGAGACTTTTTTCACTGTAGCGTAGGAGGTTCGCGGATAACCTTATTGTGGTTTAACAAATCATGAGGGTCACAGATAAGGTGAATGACAACAGTCTTTTTCCTTGTTCAAAATTAGCAGACATTTTTAAGGTCAGAGGAGGAAGGGACAACTTTTTTTTTCACAGAGAGTGATTCATGTGTGGAATCAACTGCCAGAGAAAGTGGTGGATTCAGGTACAGTTAGAACATTTAAAAGATATTTGGATAGGTATGTGAATAGGAAAGGCCTGGAGGGATTTAAGCCAAGCACAAACAGGTGGGACTAGATTAGTTTGGGAACATGTGTAGCATGGACTAGTTGGACCAAAGGCTCTGTTCCATGCTTTATGACTGTTCAGTCACAGAGGCATGGGATGATAAGGGCATACACCCAGTCAGGAAGAATATGGGACTGTGCAAGTGAAATCACCCTGAGTGGCCAATTGCTGAGGAACCCAATTGCAAGCAAGTGCTGGGCCTACGAACAAAAACAGCAACTTTTTTTTAAAAATGTTGCAAAGCATTTCACACCAGTGTTATCAAACAAAATGTGTCACAGAGCCACATGGACTATTGATCAAGAATCAAATAGTGGGGAAGTTAAATTCCACTGTATTGCACAATCAGACTCATTTCCCTCTGGTTATCTAAACTGTCTCCTGTATCATGTTTCATTTTTTCACCTGTTAATTCCCTTATCCAATTCAGCAACACATTAGTATAAAAAATCAAATTGCAAGAGTTTTAAAGGGTAAAGTTGTACTTGGCAGGACTGGGTTAATACTGTTACTGGGCTGCTTTAATCGCTTAGGTTTTATACGGAAAGCTCAAAGAATAAAATGGACACTAAACAGGCAGGTGAAGAATGACAATAGGAGGTTTTAAAAGGGTGGGACAGATCAGAGCAATTTAAAAGGTGTTAGGAGGTTTTGAAAGCAGAGGGAAATTATCAGATGGAAGGGATGTGTAAGACAGAGTCTCAGAGAGATGGGGTATAGCTAACTAAAGAGGTTTGGCCAAGATCTGTTGCGCAGGAGCAAAGGATTGAAGCAAAGAACAGCAGGCTAAAGATAATCCCCGATGTAGAACCATAGCTGTCAAAGATTGGAAGCCTCTCATAGCCAACCAATCGAAACAGCTTTGAGCCCATCCCATCTTCAGGTCCACCGTTCAACAGATTTATCCCCTACAGTAATAATCTCCCTTTACAATGGCCATTGCAGCCAGCCTGACTTTCCAACCCTCCCACAACTGATCCCAGCCACAGTGTCTGCAGAGGAGGTGAAGCTTAACTAAGTTAGCGCAGCTGAAAAAGAGAACCAAATGACTGAATCCCTTGGAAGGGTGTACTTAACTAGTAAAGAAAAAAAGTCAACATTTGTGTGTGCGGAAATAGGGTGCTCATGTTTATTAAACCATCCCTCCCCATCCTCTCCCTTCCACTCCTTGCCTGCGCACACAGAACTATTGAGAAAAGTTGTATTCCCAAGCCGGTGGGGAGGGAAGGTTTATTTACAATTAAAATGGGCAATATCTTCAAAATTAATGCGTTGTTTCCACTCAAAATGTAATTGGTTGATCTTTACTCACACAGGAACCGATTTCTGCAGTCAGGCATGTCACAAAAAAGGTAGGACAGCTACACCCAATTCCTGATGGCAAAAAGTACTGCTGCCCTTCTTTACCCTTTGATCCAGAACTCCCCGGGCTGGCAAGGCAATTGGTCAGCCTCTCACTGTCTTGTTATCATACAGTACTATCATATCCTGGGAACGGAACGAGTGCGGGCAACTAGGACACATTTTCAGTTGCTTCTCATCTGTCTGTCTCTCTCGCTCGCTTGTTCTCTCTCTCTCTCTCTCTCTCCCCCCTTTGGATTACCCATGGTATGTAATGCCTGTGGAATCAGGAACAAAAGTAGCATCAGGATTCAAGCAGAAATGTTCAGGACGCTTGGCTGGCTTCCTTCAGAAAGGAAGAGGATTCCAAGAGACCTTAATTTAGGTCACAGTGATGGTTCTTGAGAACTGAAGCAGCAAAACCTGTGGTGAAAGTTTGAATGCCAGGCAGTACAAATAAGATATTCTTAACTACAAAATAAGATGAAACAACTCTCTTCACCAAAGGATAATTTTATGGTGAAATACATTCTCAGGGAAGGACAACGATAGTGATAGAACAGGCAACAGTTTGAGGTGAGGGGGATCGAGGAATATGGTAATCAAGTGAATCAATAAATTGGTGAAAATTGATTTTTCACCATGCCTGTGCAAGCTCTTTGAATTCAGCCCCACTCCCCTACTCTCGATCATAGTATCACAAGAATGATGCAGAACTTGGCTATTTAGCCTGAAAAAGCATTTCACTTAGTGCCATACTCTCGTCTTCTCCCTGCAACCCTATACATTCTTTCTTTTCAAATAACAGTCTACTTTCTTTTTGTATGCCTCATTTGAAACTGCCTCTATCAAGCTGACTTCAGAAATTAACTACTTGCTGCATGAGGAATGTTGTTTTTACCCTCTTAGTCTCAATACTTTTTGCAAGTAGGGATAGTTTCTCCCTATTTACTGTGTCCAGAGCCCCTATCACATATTCTCTTAGCCCTCTCCCAACTTCTCCAGTCTCTTCATAACCAAAGTCCTTCATTCCTGGAACCATTCTCATGAATCTTTTCTTTACCCTCTCTGATGTCTTCACAAACTTCCTAAAGAGGGTAGCCCAGTTCTGCACAGAGTACTCCAGCTGAGGCCGAATAAGCATGTTATACAATTCCAGTATAAACCTCCTTGTATCCTGTCTTGCTACTTTTAGTGACATGCATCCTGTTCCCTCTGTTCCTGCCCCCCCCCCTCTTTATAGTTAATACCCATGGTTTTGTATTGTCTCTCCATGCCCCACCTCACATTTCTCAGCACTGAACTTCATCTATTACCTAGTCACCCAAATCAACCAATGTCTATGTCCTTTCAAAGTTCTACACTATCTTCTTACTCAATCCATAGCCTTGAAATTTCTCCACTTAAGTTATTTGTCCAATTTCCTTTTGCAAGTTAATATTACATATTCTTCTACCAGCCTTCCAGCCAGCATACTCGAAATCATAACTGATCACGGTGTGTTGAAAAGTATCTTCATCTCCCCTCTGCCTCCTGTGTCAGTGACCTTAAATCTGGCTCCTTTGGCTTTGGTCACCCCTGTCACTGAAAATATTTTGACCATATTTACTCAAAATCCATCATTTTGAACCTCTTTAAAGTATTCCTTCTTTAAGAAGCACAATTCCAGCTTCAGTAGCCTCACCCTGTCATCCCTTATACGTTTTAGATCTGCTTTTCCAACATTAGGTGGGCTATGATCTATTATTTATCTGTTACATTTCAGTAACCCATTTACTATCTTGAAAGGAAATTTATTTCACATCAGTAATCCTGAAACTTTATTGGTGGATAAAAGCACTTAAATTACAATACAAAAGGATATAATTCAGCCCTTCTGAAGAAGGGTTATTGGACCTGAAATATTAACTCTGATTTCTCTCCACAGATGTTGCCAGACCTGCTGAGCTTTTCCTGTAATTTCTGTTTTTGTTTCTGATTTACAGTATCAAGACTACTTATGATTTTTTTTATATAACTCAGCCCATTGTGGCTTTACCTAAAACCAACTCTTTGACTGAAACTCTCCCACTCTATTCCCTTTTCCCTCGTGATTTTCAACACTGTCTATACTCATTCTTTTCGATATTTAGCCAATTTCATTTTAAATGCTTATAATGTCCCCAACTTGCTAGAACATTTTAGTAATAACATTAACTTTACACAAAACATTTATAAGCTAGATTTCAGCTGGGGTATATATCCCAATGAAGGGCACCACATTTTAAGAAGGATTTTAAGCTCTTAAAGAGAGTGCAGAGGAGATGTACCAGGGATGAGGAACTACAGTAATGTGAGGAAATTGGAGAAGCTGGGATTGTTTTCCTTAGAGCCAAGAAGGTGAAGGGGGGGTTCAGTAAACGTGATCAAAAATCAGCGGGTACAGAATTAAGGTAATTTAACCCATTGAATATCAATTGTGATAAAGTTTTGGAATTGCTATTGGCAAAAAAAAGGTAAATTTTGTTTTTAATTCATCATGGGATGTGAGTATCACTGGCTGGGCCTGCATTTATTGCCCGTCCCTCATTTCCCTTGAGAATGTTGGGGTGAGCTGCCTTCTTGAACTGCTGCAGAATAGACCCACAGTGCCATTAGGGAAGGAACTCCAGGATTTTGACCCAGCGACCCTGAAGGAATGGTGATATTTGTCCAAGTCAAATGGTGTGTGGCTTGAAGGGGAAATTGCAAATGGTAGTGTTTCCGTACATCTGTGGCCCTTGTCCTTCTCAAAGATAGTGGTCATGGTTTTGAAAGGTGCTGTCTAAGGATCTTTGGTGAATTCCTGCAGTGCAACCTGCAGATAGTACACACTACTGCTACTGACTGGCAGTGGTGGAGGGATGTTGAGAATTATTAATATATAATGAGTTGTTATGATGTGGAATACTTGGCTGATGGGATGGTAGAAGCAGTTTCAATAACAACTTTTAGAAGGGAAACAGCTACGCAGTTGAGAAGAATATAAACAGGTGATTGGTAAAGAACAGGGAATGTGAGCTAATTCAAAGAATCACAGGCACAATACGTTAAATGGCTTCCTACTATGCTGTCCAATCCTGCCTCAGATTTTAAAAAAAAAATCACATTGCATTAATTCTTCTATTTGCCTTGTGTATGATTAGAATTTGTAAAGGGTTACTGTGCAAACTTGGATGATGATTTGACCTTTCACAGGAAAGCAGGCAATTTTGTAGTATTTTATTGCAAGGAGACTTGTTGAAAAGAAATCCTATACTTAAAAATGTATTTTGTTCAATCATGACCAAGTGATCCTTCTCATTGCTTGATTCTGAGCAAACAGCAACCTCAGTGAGGTAGAAGCAGGTATTATCCAATTTGGGTTTTTAGACAATCCCGGGCTCCCTTTAGGGCCCCCATTAGGAGAGATGCATCGCCTGTTGTTCCTTAATTGTCATTGCTCACTTGGATTCATCATCAAGAATGACGTCATCACTCGACTCTTGGAGCTCCATGTTGGTATTAATGATTGTCTCATGATTTTCTATCCACAATTTGCCAAGAGCCAGCAGGTAATGGTCCTGTGTGCCATTGATGAGTCCAAAGGAGGCTTCTCCTCCACCCTGTACACTATATTCACCAACATCCCTCATGAAAATAAAATCATCATCCTTGGAGACTTCAAAGCCAGGGCTTTGGAAAGGATTCCCAAGTCTGGAAAGGAACCATTGGAAAGGAACAAGTTGGGAATTGTAACTTCAGTGGGATTCTCCTGCTCACCAAATGTGCAGACCACTGGTGCAGTTGGTCATCACCCACACACTGTTCTGCCAAAAAAAAAAGGCTTCTTGGAGGTTTTCACAATCAAATGATGTCATTTTCCAATCCCGAGACCAAAAGGATGTCCTTACTACTAGAGTGATGACCCATGCAGGTGATTGCTTGATAGCACTAACTCATTGACTGCTGTGTTTCCATCGAACAGCTGAAGGTGAAGAAAATAGTTCAACATTGAGCAGCCTGAAGATTCAGTCATGCAAGAGAACATGCAACAATGTTTTCACCGGAATCTCCAAAGCATGTATTTCAGTGGAGTGGAGGAAATTTGGAAGAAGCTGAAGACTGCAATCATCTCATGCTGTTAATAAACCATTGATGCCAAGACTAGGAAAGACCAAGACTGGTTCAGCAAGAATAACCACATTATCCAAAACCTGAATGACAAGGAATGCTCTCCATGCCGAGCAAAACAACACCACTGGCAAAACAAAATGCAGGATTCATCAAACAGTGAAGACCCAGGGAAATCAAGTGGAGGATTGAGAAAGCTAAAGAGCTGCAACTCCTTGCTGATAAGCTTGACACCATCACTACCATCAAGATAATGTACGGACCCAACACCCTTAACCTCAAACTGATACAAAGTAAGGATGAAATCCTTTTAAGAGATAGAGAAAACATCAGTCTGTGATGGATAGAACACTTTAATGAACTCTTAAATCATGTAACAATCATAGACAAGGATATGTTTGAGGAAATTCCCTAGCTTCCCATTAAAGATGATGTTGGACCCTCACCTTGTGTGGCAGAAGTTAAAGCCGTCATTAAACGTATGAACAACGGAGAAGCTGCAGGAGTAGACAGGATTCCAGTGGAGATTTCCAAACTTGGAAGAGAGCAGACCTTATGTATCATTTCCATTAACTGTTTATTGAAAATCTGGAACAAAGAAGAAATCCTTGCCAATCCCATGGACACTGCCATCACCACTGTCTTCAAGAAAAGTGGACTAAGGGAGCTACCGAGGAATCTCCCTACTCTCCATTGGCAGAAGAACATTGCTGATTCCTTGCGAGGTGTCTTCTCCCACTTGTGGAGGACATCATTCCTGAAAGGCATGTGTCTTCTGACCAAACTATGGAATTATGGACATGATTTTCACTGTTCAACAACAACTTGGAGAGAAATGCCAGGCACAACACCAACCGCTTTACAGAGCCTTCATTGATCTGACCAAGGCATTGGATTCAGCCCATCAAGGAGGACTACAGAAGACCCTGTCAAAGACAGGCTCTCCTGAGAAATTCATCAACGTCCTTGGTCTCCTCTACAACAAGATGTCGACTATGGTCCTCACCAGTGGTAATATAACAGAATCCTTTAACGTCAAGACAGGATTCAGGCAGGGATGTGTCATCGGTACCACCCTTTTCTCCATCTTCATTGACACCATCCTTCCCCTTGTCAAGAACAAGCTTCCCAGTGGGGTGAACATTGTCTACAAGATGGATGGAAACCATTTCAACTTGAACTGATTCAAATCCAAGAAGAAAATGATACCGATAGAACTTCGGTTTGCAAATGACAGTGTCACCTCTGCTCTCAGAGGAGAATCTTCAAGCCTCACTGAATGTGATCATAGAAGATACTGAAGAATTGGTCTCAGCCTTAATCTCAACTTCTTTACCAACCCATCCAGTCTATCCCTCCACTAAGATCAACAGAGAAATGCTTCCAACATGGAACATTTCCTACCTGAGAAGACTCCTTTCATCTAGGGGCTGATATTGATGGGAAGATCCAATACTGCATTCAATCCATATATGCCACTTCGATAACCATTGTATCCACACTGTATATCATGATCTTTCTGTAGTCATCCTTCCAACTCTTTTATATGGCTCTGAATCTTGGACTGCATGTAGATTCCCCCTCAAGGCCCTGGAGATCATAGAACAGCACAGGAACAGGCCCTTCAGTTCGCCATGTCTGCAGTGACATGATACCATTCTAAGCTAATCCCATCTCTCCACATTGTCTGTAGCCTTCTAGTCCCTGCCTATTCATGTGTCTGTCTAAATGCCTCCTATATGTATCTGCTTCTATTTCCTCCTGTCAGAATGTTGCAGGCATCTACTGGCTCCTGTGTAAAAACCTTGTCTCGCCTATCTCCTTTAAACTTTCCTCCCTTGCCTTAAACCTATGCTACCTAGTATTTGATATTTTCACCTTGGGGAAAAGATTCCAATTACCCACCTGATCGATGCCTCTCATAACTTAATATACTTCTGTCGGGTCGTCCCTCAGCCTCCGACACTTTAGCAAAAACAATCCAAGTTTGTCCAACCTCTCCTTATAGCAAATATACTCCAATCCAGGCAACATCCTGCTAACCCTCTTTTGCACCGTCTCCAAAACCTCCACATCCTTCCTGTAGTGTGACAACCACAACCGCATGTAATACTCCAAATGTGGCCTGACTAAAGTTGTATACAGCTGCAAGGTGACTTTCCAACTTTAATACTCAGTGCCTGCCCAATGAAGGTAAGCATGCCGAATGCCTTCTTTACCACCTTATACACTTGTGTTGCCATGTTTGGAGCTATGGATTTGCACCCCAAGATCCCTCTATGTATCAATGCACCCAAGGGTCGTGCCATTTCGTCTACTTTCCTCTTGCATTTGACCTCCTAAAGAGTGCACCACCTCATCTGCCATTTCTCCGCCAGATCTCCCAACTGATCTACATCTTGCTGTATCCTTTGACAACCTTCCTCACTGTCCACAACTCCACCAATTTTCAAGTCGTGTGCAAGCCTACTAATCAGACCACCTACATTTTTATCCTAAAAATTTAGATATATTACAAACAATCAGAAGTACCATCAACATTGTTTGAGAAGGATTGTCAACATCAGCTGGGAGGACAGGTGTCCTTGAAACAGCCAGTAGCGCCAGCATCGAAAACCCACTCTGCTAAGCCAGACACATGCTTACGATGTCTGAGTTCTAACTACCAAAGTAAATGTTCTTTGCCCATCTCAAGGAACAAGTAGAGGTCAAAGGAAGCGTTTCAAAGTCTCCCTGAAGGCTTACCTCAAGAAATGCAACATACATGTCAAGACACAGGAGAACTACGTTTGGAAGAAACTGACTTGGAGGAAGCTTCTGTACAAAGGGACATAATTCTTCGAGAACACCATCAACAAGAGGAAGTATGGAAAAAGGACCAGAGAAAGGAATGCCAGTGATCTCAAAACCAAGGACCAGTTCCCCCTCCCAGAAATACCTGCCAAATAGGAGAGACATCTCTAGGATTGGGTACATGAGCCATACAAGGACCCACAGAACCCACCGTGACATGGGATTTCCTAAGTGCACAATGATACTCCTAAATGAGTTGATTGCTGACAATGATGAATTCCTCACTGCTTTACAAATAAACTTTCGGTTTGGGAAGACTCTTAACACATGTGGAGGTGAGATCTATACAATGGGATTTTATAGTCACTAGGCTTTACTTCTCAATTCTGAATAGATTATCTGAGGAATGCGGGTTACAGTGGTCAGATTTCTAGTGCAAGTGCTCACCCATTAAATGCATGGACATTGCAGAAAGAGATAAATCCTTTGAAAACCGACAATTATCATTTACTCAGTGCCAAAAGCAATCTATTTTTGGTGTATGTGTTCTGTTTTTTGGAAAATTGTTTTGCATGGTACCATGATATAGTGGATATGAGTATCACTGATTAGGACTGCATTTAGAGTCATAGAGATGTACAGCATGGAAACAGACCCTTCGGTCCAACCCGTCCATGGAGACCAGATATCCCAACCCAATCTAGTCCCACCTGCCAGCATCCGGTCCATATCCCTCCAAACCCTTCCTATTCATACAACCATCCAAATGCCTTTCAAATGTTGTAATTGTACCAGCCTCCACCACTTCCTCTGGCAGCTCATTCCATACACGTACCACCCTGAGTGAAAACGTTGCCCCTTAGGTCTCTCTTATATCTTTCCCCTCTCACCCTAAACCTATGACCTCTAGTTCTGGACTCCCCCACCCCAGGAAAAAGACTTTACCTATTTACCCTATCCATGCCCCTCATAATTTTGTAAACTTCTATAAAGTCATTCCTCAGCCTCCAACGCTCCACGGAAAACAGCTCCAGCCAGTTCAGCCTCTCCCTGTAGCTCAAATCCTCCAACCCTGGCAACATCCTTGTAAATCTTTTCTGAACCCTTTCAAATTTCACAACATCTTTCCTATAGGAAGGAGACCAGAATTGCATGCAATATTCCAACAGTGGCCTAACCAATGTCCTGTACAGCCACAACATGACCTCCCAACTCCTGTACTCAATATTCTGACCAATAAAGGAAAGCATACCAAACGCCTTCTTCACTATCCTATCTACCTGCGACTCCACTTTCAAGGAGCTAAGAACCTGCACTCCAAGGTCTCTTTGTTCAGCAACACTCCCTAGGACCTTACTATTAAGTGTATAAGTCCTGCTAAGATTTGCTTTCCCAAAATGCAGCACCTCGCATTTATCTGAATTAAACTCCATCTGCCACTTCTCAGCCCATTGGCCCATCTGGTCCAAATCCTGTTGTAATCTGAGGTAGCCCTCTTCGCTGTCCACTACACCTCCAATTTTGGTGTCATCTGCAAACTTACTAAGTGTAACTCTTATGCTCGCATCCAAATCATTTATGTAAATGACAAAAAGTAAAAGACCCAGTACCAATCCTTGTGGCACTCCACTAATCACAGGTCTCCAGTCTGTTTCTTGTCCATCCCGAGTTGCCCTTGAGAAAGTGGTGATGAGTTGCCTTTTTGAACCACTGGTATGAATTGGTACACCCTCAATGTTATTTGGAGGGAGATTTTGACTCAGTAACACTGAAGGAATGGCAATATATTTCCAAGTCAGGATGATGTGTGACTTAGAGGGGAACTTGCAGGTGAGGGAGTTTATAGGTTTAGAAGGTTCTGTTGTAGGAGCCTTAGTGAGTTTATCCAGTGCATCTTGTAAATGGTATGCTTTGCTGCCACTGGGCATCAGTGGATGATGTGAATTTTAAAGGTTTTAGATGAGACTGTGAATTTAAATCCCAGCATAACAATTTGAGATTTGGATTAATTCTAAAAGGTATTTGGGCCTGTATTCACTAAAATTTAGAAGGATGAGAGGGTATCTGATTGAAACATATAAAATTCTAACTGGCTGGACAGACTAAATGCAGGGAGGATATTTTCCCCTGGTTGGGGAGTCTAGGACCAGGGGATACAGTCTCAGAATATGGGTTAGACTGAGATGAGGAAATATTTCTTCACACAAAAAGTAGAGATCCTTTGGAATTCTTAGAAGACTGTGGAGGCCAAGTCACTGAATATACTTAAATTTTTTTTAGATTTTAAAGACATCACGAGATGTAGGGTGGAAGTGGGAATATGGCATGTAGATAGAGGATGCAATCTGATCGTAATGAATGGGGAAGTAGATTTGAAGGGTATAATGGTCTACACCTGTTCCTAGCTTCTATGTTTCTATGTAAAACATCTCCATATATTGAGCCAGTGTCACTAAAAGTGACTATGAACTGTCTTCCCCTTCCATCCCCTGGTCACTCTCAAAGGTAGTGAATGTTGAGGGTCATTTGAAACGTTCAAAGCTAAGATTGTTAATTTGCTGTTGGACAAGAATATTAGGGGATATAAAGCAAAGACTGCTTGACTGGGGCCCGAGCCAACACCTTGAATATCACTCCCTCCGCTACCAATACACAGTGACAACGACATATACCATCTATAAAACACAGAGGCTCCTTGAACAGCTTTACAAATCCATCACCTCTACCATCTAGAGGAACAAGGGCAGCATAAGGCCATAAGATACAGGAACAGAATTAGGCCATTCAGGCCATCATGTCTGCTCCATCATTTGATCATGATTGGTATGTTTCTCAACCCCATTCTCCTGCCTTCTCCCTGTAAACCTTGATCCCCTTATGAAACAAGAGGCTTTCTATC
Organism: Chiloscyllium plagiosum; assembly: GCF_037043375.1. Classification (NCBI taxonomy): domain Eukaryota; kingdom Metazoa; phylum Chordata; class Chondrichthyes; order Orectolobiformes; family Hemiscylliidae; genus Chiloscyllium; species Chiloscyllium plagiosum. The sequence continues at coordinate 132,373,971 of NW_028270143.1, read as the reverse complement.
TCTGTCTTCAATGCAGTCAATGATTTGGCCTCCACAGCCCTCTGTGGCAGTCAGTTCCAGGGATTCACCACCATCTGTTCAAAGAAATTTCTCCTCATCTAAGGGGTCATCTGAGGCTGTGCCCTCGGGTCTTAGTATCTTCTACTAGTGGAAACATCTCCACATTCACTCTAACCAGGTCTCTCAGTATTCTGTAGGTTTCAATGAGATCCCCTTCATCTTTCCAACTTCAACAAGTCTGGATCCAGATTCCTCAACTCCTCCTCAGTAACAAACCCTTCACCCCAGGATTGTTCTCAAATATCCTCTAGGTCCCTTCCTATACCAGCACGTCCTTCCTTAGAATTGGGGCCCAGAACTGCTCAGCAGTCACATGGGAACACCACCACCTACAAATTCATCTCCAAAGCACTCACCATCCTCACTTGGAAATATATTACTGTTCCTTCAGTGTCATTGGGTCAAAATCCTAGAACTCCCTCCCTAACAGCATTGTGGGCATATCTATACCTGAAGGACTGCGCTGGTTCAAGGAGGCAGCTCACCACTACCACCACCTCATGGAGAATAAATCTGTTCTAACCTTGACAGCAATATTTCACTTGAAAAAAATGGATGAATTAAGGAAAGCTGGCCAGTGATGTTCAAATGACCCAAAAGTGAATTTAAAATGAGGCACATAAATGAGGTTTGCTGTGGAGATCAGCCATCATCTAATTGAATGGCCATGTATCATTCTCTGCCACTGCAGCTCCACCTTTTCCTATTTCTGTTCCTGCTTGCTTCAGCTCATCCTGCATTAAGATTTGTGTCCTCTTCAGATTGAACAGGTGGCTAAGTGGGCTCGCATGGATTCCTCCCACTATTTGACACAATGTGATTAATTTCTGCTTCCGCTAGCTGCTTCCTACCTAACAAAGCCAAGAATGTGAACTAATTTCAATGCATGTGGGAAATCTATGTACAAATCTCCGCCCTTTAATTTCACCCAGATAGTATCAGGGCTCTGTGATTTTAGTTGCTGGCACAGGGAGAGTGAATTTGTGATTCCATTATCTATGAGCTCCTTTGGATGGGCAGCCTTGGATTATAGTTTGTTCCTTGTCATTCGTCTTCCTCCTATTTCTCCCATTCTAATGGGGATAAGATCATTAACATCCATGGTCTTCCTGAACATTTTACCTTGATGGGAATCTCGGTTGCATGTGATATTAGCTCAAAGTAGTAGGGATGGAGGGATAAAAAAGAGGTAAATTAGTAAGTAATGGGTATCTGTTTTTACTTATGGCTTTGAGATTGTTGATCTGAACAACTGGGGTGGGAGCAGCTGTTCAACATAGATTGCTGTCTTAGGAGCCTTGTTCAGTTTTACATCCTTGCTTTGACACTGCACTGTGATGTTCCTAAGAAGGACAACCTTTTACATGGTCAAAAATATTTTGTAAAGGTTTCAAATTCTTATTGGTATTGGGAACATTGAGTATCCACTGCTGTATCAACCCACCATCCAAATGTGAGCAGTGAGTGTCAACTAACAGGAACCTAATGCTGTGCTGAGATCCACTAACAGGAAACAGGTCTCCGGTCTTCCTCACTCAGGGCTGCCCCAGCCGCTCACTGAATGCATGCAAGGCAAGGACTGTAGTTGAAGACACAAGATAATTTTACACTAAATACCCGCCTGAGGTCTTTCTGTTCTGAACTAAAATTCTTGTACACGACTCCAGAATCATGGCCTAGCACCTTTGTGGGAAGAGGAATTGGAAGGGGAGGCTAAGAATGGAGAACATTAAGGGTAATTAACTGGAAGGGAAACAGGTGAGGGAGGTAGAGATAAATTATATCTGCTGAATGGGAAGTCTAGACTAGAAAACATAGTCGAAAAATGAAAGCCAGCTCGTTCAGGAGTGAAATTAGAAAACATGTCTGCACACAAAAGATAATGAAAGTCAAGAACTCTCTTCTGCAAGGTAGATGCTAAGTCAGCTGTTAATTTTGATACTGCGATTGATAAGTTTTTGTTAATCCAGGTTTTTAAGATATGTAGTCAGATCAAATAGCAGCCGTAATCTAATTACATGGCAGTGGAGCAGACACGAAAGACTGACTGGCTTCCTCCTTTACCCATGTCCGGCGTGGGTCAAGGACAGTGGGTTAGTGCTGGGTAACCATTGGAATGAAAAGCAGAATGAGGAGAAACACAATGAGCTAAGTAACCTCCTTCTGTGTAAAATGTCAGTAAGACCATGGGACATAATAGGCATGCAGAATGTTTGGGATGGGGACATGAGCGCAAATTGTACAGACTCTGTTAATGGATATTTCTCATGTTTCTTGCATGATTGTGTATCGAATATGTTTCCTGTATACATTAACTAAAAGTAGTGATATTTTGAAAGGTTTTTTTTCGATGTGCAAAAATAATCTCAGATTACTTATGGTATAGTGCTCCAAGTGAAAGCCCCTTACTCAAAGATTTATTTTTCTGGATCTTGCCATCATGGATAAAGCTGCAGCCTCCTCCTTGACCTCCCTCAGAGCTGGTCAGTTAGGTAGTGAGATGCAGACTGACAGTGCCCTACTGTTCTGATGGTCCCTGTGCACTGCCTGAGAAACAAAAGCCCGATTGCATGTTGCAAAACCATTTCACTTTAGCTCCCTGCCCAAATCTCCTTCCTCAATATAACAACAAGTAGGATATTAGGCTGTGGGGTGGCTAGGAACTAGCATATTCCTGCATGGGCCACTGAGATTTGCTAAAGATTCTCAACTAATCTCTCCCCTCTCCCTGTATCTGCAATTCAAGACAGAAGACAGTTAGGGTAAGTTGATAGAAAACAAAAACCAGCAAGTTAAATGTGATGCTGATTCTTTAACCGTTCCTTGGAACCTACAGCAACACAGAGATCATTCAGTCTAAAATGCCTGTCCTTGCGTTTGAGTGAGCTCTTCCCTCCATCTTGTGACCATCCACTTGCCCACACCTGATTAACTTTGTTATCCAATATTTCTCCACCTCTAAAATTGATAATGGATTATATATGTGTGGAGTAATCAACATCTAACTAACATCAACAAAATGTTCCCTACTCTTGGCCTTTGGTTAGTTTTTAGTGACAATCTGAAAGTCACACATCAGGGTGGGTATTGCTAATATTCCCCCTCTCTATGCTCAGTATAAATTGGAGTGGCTAGAGCCAGTGTTTTTTAGTTTAAATTTGGATTATAAGGCATTCTTGATATGTAGTGATACACTTTGCTCGGAATGATACTCCTGGCTGTGCTTTATGTAAGGGAGAAAGAGACACATACAGTAATGTCTACAGTTCAGGCAGGGTGGGGTGAGGTGTACAGTTTACCTTTTTTAATACGTTTGTGGGATGTGGGCATCACTGGATGGGTCAGCATTTATTGTCCGTCTCTAGTTGCCCTTAGATGCAACTGAGTGACTTGCTAGGCCATTTCAGAGGGTGGTTAAGAATCAGATATTTCTTTGGAATCCCATGTATGCTTAGTAAGGATGGCAGATTCCTTCCCTAAATGGCATTAGTGAACCAGGTGGGTTTTATGAAAATTGTCAATGCTTTTATGGTCACCAATTAGCTTTTAATTTCTCTGCTGTGTGGGATTCACACCCGGGTCCCCAGAAAATTACCTGGGTTTCTGAATTACTCATTCAGTGAAAATACCACTAGACTGTTGTCTGAACATCCATTATAATCACACAGCAGAAAGGGAGTGCAGGGGATTCCATTTACACATAAAAATAATCCTCAATATAGAAACCTGTCTCCACAGTTAGCCGTTTTAGTTTAGAACCCAGTATGAAACAATCCACAGCCTTCCTTTGAGAGGTGGAAATGAGCTGAACCCCCAATTCCCTTCCACGCACCTTCTCCCACACCATATCATTTTCACTGAAGCTGTCGTGTGATTAAGCAACCAGTCTGTGGTTAGTGCAACTGTACCCACACTCAGCGCAAAATAGGGGCAATTCTATTTGCTTTATGTTATTTTCTTCCATCATTTTCACCTTGGTCTCTCAGTGTAACTCAGTGTCCATTGAGGGCAATCAGCTCACTGGCTTTCAGCCTCTGGTCACTACCTATAAGACAGTGAGTCTAACATCCAGGAGCCAAGCTCCTTCCTATGCTGCAAGAACAAGGCTGTACTCAATACCACTACCAAGCTAGAACTCAGTGAGTATCAGGAATGGGAATGATTCAAATTTATTATGTATCACACCTCCACTCCCCTTCATTCGGTTTTAATTCAGATCCATAAGTAAATGTTTCCTAATTCCAGCCCAGACTAGTTTATCAACTGTTAAGTATCATCAAATATTCAGTCTTGGCTAATAACCACTGGATGCACAGACAGTCAATTATTAGTGATTATTGGAAATTCAGGACAAGATATTTCCAGACAGTATTTAGAAGCAATTGATTTTTTTTATTCTTTGATTCGTTTCTTCTCTCTTTTGACACTTTTGCAGAAGTTCAGTTCCGGCCCTACCGAACAGATGACTTCATCACCAGGCTCTACTATGAGACTCCAAGGTTCACAGTGCTCAACCAGACATGGGTCCTGAAAGCACGGGTCAATGACTCCGAGCGTAACCCCAACCTGTCCTGCAAGCGCACCCTGTCATTCCAGCTCATCCTGAAGAGCAAGGTCAACTCACCGATGGAGTGCTCCTTCCTCCTTCTAAAGGGTCCCTACGATGATGTCAAAATTAACCCGGTCATCTACCATTTCGCTTTCACCAACGAGAACAATGAAACAGACTACATGCCGCTGCCTATCATAGACTCTGTCGAATGCAACAAATTGCTAGCGGCCAAAAACATTAACCTGAGGCTCTTTATATTTCAGATACAGAAGTAGAGGAGGTGGGGCTGGGGAGAGAGATTGTAGGTGGGGGGAGACAGAGGGAGATATCAGAACGGAGTGAGCACCACTGAACCATAGTACCTCGGAAAGCCAGCGACAACAGTCAGTAGTTTGAAAAAGGCAGAATTCTATGAAAAGAACAAGAGACAAACAAAATATCTACTAACCGCATGTGATCGTAACTGCCTGGGACTGTCACAACTGCGCGGTTTTGTTCAGAAGCCTCTCGTTTAGTGGTTATAATAGGGGGAGGGGTTTGGGGGAGGGGAGAGAAATAAGAAAAGTGTCTGAATTCAGTAGCTGCTATTAGAACAATTTAAGCAGTGCTGAGTGGTCAGTACCTGCCTGTGTATTGAGCCTGCAGTCCACTGACAAGCTCTGCTCGCCAATAGATGCTGAGATGCCACACCAGCTTCCCTCTGTCACACCCACTCTTTCATTCCTTATGCCTGCTGATGATTTTGTTTGGTCAGAGCTGCTATTTGTTTTCTGGTATTTCCCTGCTTACCTGCAATAGCTACTAAATTATTTAATGAGATAGGTGGAACTTCTGTTAACTCTATTTCCCTCTTCACAAATCACCGGTCCAAACTTGTGTTTTTATTGGTGTGCATCACTTGCCATCTGGCTCACCAGAGTCCCCAGCTGACAGATACTAAACAACCTCGTGTGCATTCAGCTTGGAGGAGGGCTGTTCAAACTGTGTTTTTAAGAAACACTCAGTGTGGCCCAGGGACATTTGGGATGGCCACTATGCTTTGCAAAGAATGAAGCGGGCTGGTTCATTCTCAACACAATCATTTGGAAAAGCAAAAGGCTGCATGTAATTCCTGAGGGGATTGATTGAACCAAACAGCCAGCTAGCCGTCCATCCTTCACTTGTTACAGTCACACATGCCAACACTGCAATTGAAGGGCGCAGTAAACTCTCCCCTTAAGTTCTTTGGTTTCAGTTTTTCCTTTAAATTCGCTAGTAAGTGTATAAAAATTAAAATCTAAATGAGCAATGAGGCATGATGGACACAAGATAGAAGGCAGTGCTGATGTAAGGTTAGGGGATTTGCAGGGAGAACTCAGTAATAAGAATCCTACAGTAGTGTTTGTACGTTTAACTTAACTGTATTTTTTACTCTTCTCATTTTATTGTATTTAACATAATATTCTGCTCCTGGAGCTGGGAAGAAGGCCAGGGCTGAGGCCAAGGACTTCACCAGACATGAGACTGACAGAAGCTGGGGGATTTGCTCCCAACCCTTTAAACTCCAAGATCAGGCAAAGCTGATTAGGAATTATTTTAAAATGTAAGAATTTATTGGGATGAGTAATTGAGGGAATTCAAAAACCAGGAAACAAAAACCTCTTGGTGGCATTAAATGACATGGCCCAGCCCAGCCCAGCCCAGCCCAGTTCAGTATATTGCTTTTACAGAGCAGTCGATCAGCACAAAGGCACCAGCAGTGGAGAGAGATCATTGTACCACAGTGCCCTCAGTTCCACTGCCCGAAATGATGCATCTTATCAGGTTCAATCTGTTGCAGTCACCAGTATCTGGATCTGATTGGAAGATAATAGGTCGCTGCTTAAATCAGTGCAGTTCCATTTAAAAAGACTAAACAGTCCTTACCTTGCAGAATGAGCAGCATTCTGTTCAGTCACACAGCAAGTAAATCTTTACCCTGAATAAACAATACCATCGTACAGTTACCTTGAGGACTCCCAGCAATGCTGAAAAACAACCTCCATATGATTAACACAACTACTGTTGTGAATAGCACTTTAACCTTCCCAGATCCTACTGATTAAACTGGAACTTTACACAGTTGCACAACAAATGGGTTGAACTGGCCCCTTTAACCCTTATCCTGCTGAATGAACTGGAATTCTGAAGGATTAGTAAAACAGATGCAACTTAGGCTTTTGGGGTTTTGTCTGGTACCAAAATGATATTGTCAGTTCTTACCATTTATTTTCTGTACCCACTTGTACTGTATAGTTCAAATACCATAAAATCTAGATTATAATTCGCATTGGCGTATAAATTGTTCAGTTTTATATTTAGAAAGTGTGAAAAAGTGATCGTGTACAATTTGTACACTGAATTTTCTGGTGATTTGGTTTGACAGCTCCTTGGTTCTTTTCTTTTTTTTGGAGTATTTTTACATATTTGAACTAATGCACAAGGTGGGTGCACTCTGTGGTATACTTGGTGCCTGTCTGCAGTCTCAGTCTTAGTCAGACTTCTGCCAGCCCGTGTTTGTAACCACCTCTTCCTCAACTCAATATTGACAGAAAGCTCTGTAAGGTGCTCAGCTATCCCATTGTTTGGTGTCTCTGCAATTCAGCTCATGCATTATTTAAGAGAAAGGCTACATCACAGAATAGGAAGGTGTAGTTCTCCAATTAAATTCCAAGTTTGGTGCATTTTGCTGTGGTGCAAGTCACCCAGTCTTTCATTGCCATGAATAAGGTTGGATAAGAGATGCTGTTTGTGCTATTGAGTGCAGGTCCTGTCTGCCTTCAGTTTTATTCATAGGTTATGAACACTAGTGGCCGTCATTGCCCATTTCTGATTACCAGGAGAAGGTGGTGGTGAGCTGCCAGTTTATGAGTCAAGGCTGACCCTGAACTAAACAATGCAAATGGTCTACAGCCAGTGGGAACAGACCATTCTCCCAAGCACCCTCTGCTGGGGTCTAATACATCATTACGACCCTATTACACATAACTTGGTTATTGCTTTCATGTCTTCACTTCCTTCCCTTGCAGGTTAGGGGAAGGATTCACAGTAACCTTAGTAACAATCTGGCAGGCCACAATGCCCTCCCATGGGTGAAATGGAGACAAGGTTAAACCTATACAGCCAGAAGTTCATTGACTCCCATGACCCATACAAGAACTGGCACTAAAGGACCTCACATACCTACTCACCATTGTAAGTATCCTGTTAGTTAATAGATGAGAATTCAGAGCCTAATCTCCCATCTCCCTGTGATTGTTTGTTGAGAGTTTTGGATCCTGCATTCCCAGATGAAAAGTGAAGCCCAAGGCTAGCCATCCTATCCATTGGTCGTTTACAACCCTTTCCTACTTCTTGAAGAGTGGATGGCAGGTTGGAAAGGTAATTTGACCTATTAATATTTATAACACTCAACAGAAAAAATTGATGAAAAAATAAATATGGGCGGCACGGTGGCACAGTGGTTAGCACTGCTGCCTCACAGCGCCAGAGACCCGGGTTCAATTCCCGCCTCAGGCGACTAACTGTGTGGAGTTTGCACGTTCTCCCCATGTCTGCGTGGGTTTCCTCCGGGTGCTCCGGTTTCCTCCCACCATCCAAAGATGTGCAGGGTCAGGTGAATTGGCCATACTAAATTGCCTGTAGTGTTAGGTAAGGGGTAAATGTAGGGGTATGGGTGGGTTTCGCTTCGGCGGGTCGGTGTGGACTTGTTGGACCGAAGGACCTGTTTCCACACTGTAATCTAATCTAAATCTAGGGACAGAGCATGGTTCCTCCATCCCCCACTTCTTAACCAAGTATAAAAGTGTTTTAAAGAAAGGTGTTTTAAACCCCTTGAGTTCGGCAACTCTCAAAACAGGCATAACTCAGGCTTCACTTTAAATTAAAAGAATAAATATTGTTTCTGAATACCCAAATAGTATCGCAATAGCATCTATTCATGACATACACAAGAAAGGCTGATTATAAATGAAGTAGCACAAACTTGCATTTTTTTATTACTCCTTTCTCAAGACAAGTGCTGTAAATGTATGCAAAGCTGGTGATTCTCTCTTGGTTCACAAAAACATTGGACTTTGGATATCTCTAGCAATTAGTTCAGTGTCTTACTCCTGACAAAGGGCTTGGTTCTGCAAATTTGTAGGAAATAGGATAACCCCACTTTATCTGCTGGTAAACATAGAGGAACCTTAATTACCTGAAGGACACAGACAGGGAGTATTTTGTTCGGTTAATCGAATTCTGGATAATCGAATGCTGGTAACATAGTTCAGCCAAGCATCCTCCTGCAAAATGACTGCATCTACAGCAAGTAGCCCCAACTTTAGTTCCTTGAAAACCGCGTTAGGGAACTGAAGCTGGATGAACGTCGGATCATTCGAGGGGCGGAGGGGGTTATTGAGAGGAGTTACAGGGAGGTAGTCACACCTCAGCTAAAACAAGGTAGATGGCTTACCGTCAGGGGTCAGAAAGGGAACCAGCAGGCAGTGCAGGGATCCTTTGTGGCAGTTCCCCTCAACAACAAGTATACCATTTTGGATTCTGTTGGGGGTGGGGGGGGTGGAACGACTTACTAGGGATAAGCAATGGGGCACAGGTCTCTGGCACAGAGTCTGTCCCTGTTGCTCAGAAGGGAAGGGGAAAGAGGAGCAGAGCTTTAGTCATTGGGGACTCCATATTAGGGGACAGATAGGAGGTTCTCTGGGAATGAGAGAGACTCACGGTTGATGTATTGCCTCTCAGGTGCCAGGGTTCGTGATGTCTGTGTGTTTTCGGGATCCTTGCAGGGGAGGGGAAGCAGCCCAAGTCGTGTCCACATAGGCACTAACGACATAGGTAGGAACAGAGATGGAGATTTAAGGCAGAAATTCAGGGAGCTCAATTTATAGAGTTATCTTCTCTGATTTGTTACCCATAACATGCATTAGCGAGGCGAGGAATGGGGAGAGAGGAGTTGAACATGTGGCTACTAGGGATGGTGCAGAGGGGAGGGTTTTGGATTCCTGAATAATTGGGGCGCTTTCTGGGGTAGTTGGGAACCTCTATAAACAGGATGGTCTTTACCTGAACCAGAGGGGTACCAACATTCAGGGCTGGGGAGGGGAGAAACAGTTTGCTAATGTTCTTCAGGTAGATTTAAATTAATTCTGCAGGGGGATGGGAACCTAAATTGTATTTGGGTGTAGACCATAAGACATAGGAGTAGAAGTAAGGCCGTAAGGCCCATTGAGTTCACTCTGCCATTCAATAATGGTTGATGGGCATTTCAACGCCACTTACCCGCACTCTCCCCGTATCCTTTAATTCCTTGCAAGATCAAGAATTTATCAATCTCTGCCTTGAAGACATTTACTGTCCCGGTCTCCACTGTGCTCCGTGGCAGTGAATTCCACAGGCCCACCAGTCTCTGGCTGAAGAAATGTCTCATTTCTGTTCTAAATTGACCCCCTCTAATTCTAAGGCTGTGCCTAGGGACCCTACTATCCCCAACTAACGGATACAACTTCCCAGCATCCACCCTTTCTAAGCCATGCATTATCTTGTAAGTTTCTATTAGATCTCCCCTCAACCTTCTAAACTCTAATGAATACAATCCCAGGGTCTTCAGCCATTGATAATAGTTCCAGAGATATAGAGGAAAGGATAGTAAAGATGATTCTCGATAGGAGCGAGAGTGACAGAGTAGTTGTTATCGTATGTTAGGCCTAACATTCCAGGGATCATCCATGTGAATCTCTGCTGGACACGTTCCAGTGCCAGTATGCCCTTCCTGAGGTGTGGGGCCAAGAATTGGACACAGTATTCTAAATGGGGCCTAACTAGAGCTTTATAAAGTCTCAGTAGCACATCGCTGCTTTTACATTCCAACTTTCTTGAGATAAATGACTACATTTGCTTTCTTAACCATGGACTCAACAAGCAAGTCAACCTTTAGAGAATCCTGGACTAGCACTCCCAGATCCCTTTGTACTTTGCCTTTATGAATTTTCTCACAGTTTAGAAAATAGTCCATGCCTGTATTCTTTTTTCCAAAGTGCAAGTAGGAAGGTCTGAAATAAGGTTTCAGGGTTGCAAGAGAGCATCAGCAAGCAAAACGTTGGTTTCAAGTGTGTTTATTTCAATGCCAGGAGCATCCGGAATAAGGTGGGTGAACTTGCAGCATGGGTTGATACCTGGGATTTCGATGCTGTGGCCATTTCAGAGACATGGGTAGAGCAGGGACAGGAATGGCTGTTGCAGGTTCCAGGATTCAAATGTTTCAGTAAGATCAGAGAAGATGGTAAGAGATGGGGGTGTGGCATTGTTAGTCAAGGACAGTATTACTACTGCAGAAAGGACATTTGAGGACTTGTGTAGTGAGGTAGTATGGGCTGAGGTTAGAAACAGGAAAGGAGAGATCACCTTGTTGGGAGTTTTCCATAGTCCTCTGAATAGTTCCAGAGATATAGAGGAAAGGATAGTAAAGATGATTCTCGATAGGAGCGAGAGTGACAGAGTAGTTGTTATGGGGATGTCAACTTTCCAAATATTGACTGGGAAAACTATAGTTCAAGTACTTTAGATGTAAACAGGCCAAAAAGAGGTGAGGTCACATTAGATTTGGTATTGGCTAATGAACCCAGCCAGGTGTTAGATTTGGAGGTAGGTGAGTACTTGGGTGATACAGACACAATTTGGTTATGTTTACAACAGCAATGGACAGGGATAGGTACATATCACAGGGAAAGAGCTACAGCTGGCAATTACAATGCGATCAGACAAGATTTAGGATGCATAGAATGGCAAAGGAAACTGCAGGGCATAGGCACAATTGAAATGTGGAGCATGTTCGAGGAACAGCTTCTGTGTCTCCTTAATATGTATGTACCTGTCAGACAGGGAGGAAGTTGTCGAGCACAGGAACCATGGTTCACTAAGGAAGTTGAATCTCTTGTTGAGGGGAAGAAAGAAGACTTATGTTAGGATGAGATGTGAAGGCTCAGGGCAATTGAGTTACAAAGTAGCCAGGAAAAACCTAGAGAGAGAGCTAAGACAAGCGAGGAGGGGACATAGGTTGGTGGCAGATAGGATCAGGGAAAATCCTAAAGCTTTCAACAGGTATATAGGGGATAAAAGAATGACTGGAGTAAGATTAGGGCCAATCAAGGACAGTAATAGGAAGTTGTGCGTGAAGTCAGAGGAGATGGGGAAGCGCTAAATGAATATTTTGAGTCAGTACTCACACTAGAAAAATATTATGTTGTTGAGAATACTGAGAAACAGGCTATTAGAATAGATAGGATTGAGGTTCACAAGGAGGTGTTAGAAATTCTGAAAAGTGTGAAAATAGATAAAACCCCTGGGCCAGATGGGATTTATCCTAGGATTATCTGGGAAGCCAGGGAGATTGCCAAGCCTTTGATCTTTATGTCGTCATTGTCTACAGGAATAGTACCAGAAGACTGGAGAATAGCAAATGTTCCCTTGTTCAAGAAGGGGAGTACAGACAACCCTGGTAACCAGTGAGCCTTACTTCAGTTGTGGGTAAAGTGTTGGAAAAGGTTATAAGAAATAGGATTTATAATCGTTTAGAGAGGAATAAGTTGATTAGGGATAATCAACACAGTTTTGTGAAAGGTAGGTCGTGCCTCACAAATCTTAAGAGTTCTTTGAGAAGGTGACCAAACAGATGGGTGAGGGTAAAGGCGTAAATGTGGCGTATATGGATTTCAGTAAGGAATTTGATAAGGTTCCCCATGGTAGGCTACTGCACAAAATACAGAGGCATGGGATTAAACAGTTTGGATCAGAAATTGGCTGGTTGAAAGGATGGTGGTTGATGGGAAATGTTCATCCTGGAGTTCAGTTACTAGTGGGGTACTGCAAGGATCTGGTTTGGGTCCATGTTCATAAATAACCTGGATGAGATGTAGAAGGATGGGTTAGTAAATTTGCAGATGACACTAAGGTCAGTGCAGTTGTGGATAGTGCCGAAGGATGTTGTAGGTTACAGAGGGACATGGATAAGCTGCAGAGCAGGGCTGAGAGGTGGCAAATGGAGTTTAATGCAGAAAAGTGAAGGGTGATTCACTTTGGAAAGAGTAACAGGAATACAGACTACTAGGCAAATGGTAAGATTCTTGGTAGTGTAGATGAGCAGAGAGATCTTGGTGTCCACGTACATAGATCCCTCAAAGTTGCCACTCAGGTTGATAGGGCTGTAAAGAAGGCATATGGTGTGCTAGCTTTTATTAGTATAGGTATTGTTTTTCGGAACCATGAGATCATGCTGCAGCTGTATAAAACTCTGGTGCAGCCGCACTTAAGGAGTATTGTGTGCAGTTCTGGTCACCGCATTATATGAAGGATGTGGAAGCTTTGGAAAGGGTTCTGAGGAGATTTATGAGGATGTTGCCTGGTATGGAGGGAAGGTCTTACGAGGAAAGGTTGAGGAACTTAATGCTGTAATGTTCTATGTTGTATCTGCACCTTGCAATCTTGTCAGATAATCTGATATTTGGATGATTGAATGCCAGATCAGTTTCAACACTGAATGCCAGATCATCAAGGTTCCTCTGTACTAGATAGTACTAGTAATTTTTCCAGCAATTTCGGTTTTTGTTTCTGGCTTCCAACATCCAATGTTCTTCCCATTTCTTTTATATACGAGGTAGGTCCTATTGAACAGAATCTCCTCACTGAGGTTGCTTTGTGTCCCACACTGACAGACCTGCTACTCAAGATGTGAGTGAAGACTCTGTTTCTTCCTCCCATAATCTTTATTTAATCTTATAGGAAATGGGTGTCACTGGGTGGGCCAGCATTTTATTGACCATTACAGCAGGTCAGGCAGCATCCAGGGAACAGGAGATTCGACGTTTCGGGCACACGCCCTTCTTCAGGATCTAATTCCTGAAGAAGGGCCTGTGCCCGAAACGTCGAATCTCCTGTTCCCTGGATGCTGCCTGACCTGCTGTGCTGTTCCAGCAATAAAGTTTCAACTTTGATCTCCAGCATCTGCAGACCTCACTTTCTCCTCCCATTTTATTGACCATCCCTTGTTGTCCTTCAGAAAATGATTTGGAGGTGCCGGTGTTGGACTGGGGAGGGCAAAGTTTAAAAATCACACAACACCAGGTTTATTTGGAAGCTCTAGCTTTTGAGGCGCTAGCTCTTCCATCAGGTGGTTGTAGAATAGGACAGAATTTATAGCAAGGGGTTAATGTCATGGAGCTGTAGTGATCTATTAAACAATTTAGATTAAGTCTTTCATCTTTTAGAATGGGATATGCTAGTTTTGGTTCTTTAATATGTAAATCCCAGAACTCCTTTTAAATTACATTCTGAACATAGCTTCAGCTTTCCCAACAATAGGTGTCATCTCAGCTCAGACAATGCATTAAAGGTGTTCCATTTCTAAAGTGGAACTTACAGAATCTTACATGGATTTATGCAGTTTTTGAGAAAAATAAAATGCAATTCTGCAAATACAAATTCACCTTACATGCACTCATACAGACCCTCTCTCATACGCACAAACATGCACATTCCCCCTGCACTCACCCTCTCACAGGCTTAAACCCCATCACACACACACTCTTTCACATGCACTCACACCCACATGCCTGCACATGCGCACCTAAGTTTATGGGGTGAATTTGTATTTGCAGAATTGCATTTATTCTGCTCAAAAACTGCATAAATCCATGTAAGATTCTGTAAGTCCCACTTTAGAAATGGAACCAGTCTGAATCAATGCTGGGACACAGACTTTAACCTGATTTGGAGGTGCTGGTGTTGGACTGGGGTGTACAAAGTTAAAAATCACACAACACCAGGTTATAGTCCAACAGGTTTAATTGGAAGCACTAGTTTTCGGAGCGCCGCTCCTTCATCAGATGATAGTGGAGGGACGCTCTGAAAGCTAGTATGCTTCCAATTAAACCTGTTGGACTATAATCTGGTGTTGTGAGATTTTAGACTTTAACCTCACACCTTTAATGCTTTGTCTCAGTTGAGATGACACCTATTGTTGGGAAAGCTGAAGCTATTTTGAGAATGTAACTTAAAAGGAGTTCTGGAATTTACATATTAAATAACCAAAACTAGCATATCCCATTCTAAAAGATGAAAGACTTAATCTAAATGTGTTTAATATATGGAAGTGAACATGCAGAGGGTGGTGTTCCCATGTATCTACTACCCTTGTGTTTATAGATGGAAGTGGTCGTGGGTTTGGAAGATGCCGTCTAAGGACCTTTGGTGAATTTCTGCAGTACAATTTTGAGATAGTACATACAGTTGCTACTGAGTGTCAGTGGTGGAGGTGCCTAAATATAGTGGCTACAAGTATAGATCAGAGACTAGGAATCCTGTTTCCTTACATCCCGACTCCCGAAAGCCTGTCCATAATGTACAAGGCACAAGTCAGGAGTGATGGAATACCTAGAACATAGAACAGTACAGGCCTTTCGAAGTTGTACCGGCCTTTTAGATTAGATTACTTACAGTGTGGAAAAAGGCCCTTTGGCCCAACAAGTCCACACCAACCCGCCGAAGCACAACCCACCCAGACCCATTCCCCTACATTTACCCCTTCACCTAACACTACGGGCAATTTAGCATGGCCAATTCACCTGACCTGCACATCTTTGGACCTGGAGGAAACCCACGCAGACACTGGGAGAATGTGCAAACTCCACACAGAAAGTCGCCTGAGGCGGGAATTTATCCTACTCTAAGATCTGCATACCCTTCATTGTACTATCTTCAATGTATCTATTCAAGAGTCACTTAAACGTCCCTAATGTCTCTGACTCTACTACCATCACTGGCAGTGCATTCCACACACCCACCACACTCTGTGTAAAGAATCTACTTCTGACATCTCCCCTACACCTTCCCCCAAATTAAAATTATGTCCCCTTGTGATAGCCATTTCCACACTGGGGAAAGGCTATCCACTCTATCTATGACTCTCAACATCTTGTACACCTTTATCAAGTTGCCTTTCATCCTTCTTTGCACCAATGAGAAAAGCCCTAGCTCCCTCAACCTTTCTTCTAAGATTTGTCCTCCAGTCCAGGCAGTATCCTGGTAAATCTCCTCTACATCCTCTTTAAAGCTTTCACATCCTTCCTATAATGAGGCGACAGAACTGAACATAATATTCCAAGTGTGATCTAACCAGGGCTCTATAGACCTGCAGCATAGCCTCACAGCTCTTAAACTTGACCCCCTACAAATGAAAGGCACAAAGCAGCAAATAATCTTTGGTTCAATAAATTCCAACCATTGTCATCTCAGTTACAGACAAAGTCTAAAACAGAACCAGCAGCATCAATTAGTGAAATAATTCATAAACCTCGCTTGAACAGTGGTAAATCAGCCTCTGTTGTAATTTAGGAAGCAAGCCTGCCAATTTGTGCACAGCAAGATCCCACACACACCAACACGATAATGATCAAAGGGATTTCTTTTTAAAAATATCTTGCTCTTAAACATAGTGGCTGTGGGATTATTACAATTACCTTAAGGCAGACAGGACACAAAATAGTGCAGACATCTGTAACCACCTCCCTCCAGGGAAGTGACACTCACTCACTCCAAGGACCTGCTGTTCATTTTAACAAGTGCAAATTCAAACAACCAATCAATACAAAAAAATCAGAGAACTCCAAACTGGGAGAGTGGAGTTTTTTTTTCTAGCAGTTTTAAATGATTGGAAGCTGGGTTTCCACTCACGAATTAATCAGTCTCATTCAGCCACTGCCGATCATATAAACTGGAGCTCAGATGAACACAACCTCAGGTCAAACCATCCCGGACCTGCAAAGATTTGCGTCAAAAGGTTTGTTGCGGAGTTTCTCAGAACGGCACTGAGATCAGGCAACAACGATATTGGAAAGCCTATGACAGCAGAATTACACAGAGTGAAGATCACTCAAGCCAACAGCAGCAGCAGCACGGTACAACTTGACAGCTTGGGGGATGTGAACGCTGTGCAATAGGAACAGGTCTGAGAAGGTTTATATGCAGCAAGCTGACAACTAGCAGACAGAGGTCAGACCAGAGAGCAGTCTGGTCATCTGTTCTGAACATCAATCCCAGCTCCCCAATTAGCCAGTCAATGATTCTCAAACTCCACACTTTTGGTCTTCTCCAGGCGTTCCTGCTTTAACACAGGTGGTTGGGATCTGCAGAGAGAGACAAAATTAAAATCAGGAAAGACGTCTACAACAATTCCTGAAATTAACCCAATCTGACCCCTATCTGAGCTCACTGTTGCCATTCATACAACCACAGCAGCATGGTCAACAATTCACATACCATCCCAGTAGCTCATGGGTTCAGTTTCTTCAGAAAATAGATCACAAAAGTCCAGTGATACACACAGTCTGAACAATGAGGGAGCGCCGCACTGTCGGAGGGTCAGCGTTCAGGGAGCGCAGCACTGTCGGAGGGTCAGCGTTCAGGGAGTGCCGCACTGTCGGAGGGTCAGCGCTGCACTGTTGGAGAGATAAGACCCTGCCTGCCTTAAAGTGGTTGTGATAATCCCACAGCCACTATCTTTAACATCAAGGTATTTTTGTCCTGTGGCCTGACCAATAGTCATTCCTCTGATCACCATCACGCTGTGCGTGGGATCTTGCTGTGCACACAGTGATGGAGTGTTTCCTACAAACAGTGAATGTATTTCTAAAGTACTCAGGGAGATACTGGGGACCTGTAAGGTGCTACAGAAACATAAATCTGATACTTGCTTTCGATTCAAGATTTGAAAACCTTTCGCTTATGGATTGCTCTGGATCTCCTGCTGGAAAAAAACTGAAAGCTGAGCCTCTGGATGGAGGCCTGAGGGAGGGTAGTACAGGATTCCTCCGGGATAATGGGTCTTGGCCCACAGTCAGTCAGCGCTTACCTGTCAATCCAATCCTGGGAGAAGCCAGAACCCTGCTCCTGCGTATTCTCCTTCCTGAGAGGATGAAAAAGATGGGAAGGTAAACCACTCACTGGATAATTGTTGTTTTAAACAGTGACATATTGCGAACTAGCCCAGCCCACTGCCCACACCCCCGCCTCTCTCAGGCAGATACCAGGATTGCTGGAGGGTTGGAGGGGTTTCCCCAGCATTGAACACCCATCTAAAACAGTGAACCATCACAGATTATCACAAGAATTAAGGTGCACAAAGGACAGCTATTCGCAACTGAAATCTCAAAAACCTACATTTTTTAGCCACTCCCTATGTGTTCAGCACTTCGTGCCCAGTCCATGACCAAATGCAAGAAGATCTGGGCTATATCCAGACTTGGGCTGACAAGTGGCAAGCAACATGCACTGCACAAAAATGCCAGGCTGTGACCATCACCAATAGGAGACAATCTAACCAGCAGCCCTTCACACTCAATGGTGTTACTATCACTAAATCCCACACTAACACCACCCTGGGGAGTACCATTGTCCAGAAAATCAACTGGGCCCACCACATAAAGACAGTGGCTACGACACAAAGTCAGAGGTTAGGAGATTCACCTCTGTTACTCCCCAAAGCCTCCCCAGACTGTCTACAAGGGACAAGTCAGGAGTGTGATGGAATATTCTCTGCTTGTTACAATATCGGACCTGACCAATAAATTTGTTACGATCTGGCGGAAGATCAGCAAGTCGTTGATTTTAGGTTGATAACGTGAGACCTCCAAAATACTGAGAGCAAAGCTACAAGATTCCAGTTGTGAACAAAATCATCAATTATACCAAAACCTATAACAGCAATACAATCCACAATATGTAGGCCATTCAGCCCCTCCTGCCTGTGCCACCATTTAATACAATCCCCACTGATCTCATCTCAACCTCAATTCCATTTTCCTGCCCGCTCTCCATAATCTTCAATTGGTTACTCATTAAAACTCGGTCTACCTCTTTAAACTGGCTCAATGACCCAGCATCCACACCACAGATTCACAATCCTTTAACTTCTCCTCATCTAATTTAAATCTGTTACCTATTATCCTTAAACTATGTCCTCCCTTTCTATTGTGATGTTTGAGGAAACATCCATTCGATGTCTACTTTGTCAAACCCCTTTAGTATTTTATCATTGTTCTAAACTCCAGAGAGTATTGCCCTCAAACTCTCAATCTCTCTTCATAAGGCAAGCCTTTCATCTCTCAAAGTAATCCAGTGAACCTCCCCAACTACCTTCTTCCTCATGTAAGGGAACTAAAACAGTATTCCAGATGCAGTCTCACCAATGCCTTGTACCAATGGAAAAATCCTCTCTAAACAACTTATATTCTAACATCCAGAATTAACATGAGGCAACGGTAGATAACAAACAATGATCAAACAGCCCACAAAGCATATTTGATAAACAGATCCTACAGATATCTTAGCAACTCACCCCAGATGTTAGTGATACTGTGGGTCATTAAATCTAATTAAAACTTGACAAGGGATTCCATCCCTTTATTTAATGACCTGGCCTTGAAGCTCCCTCAACAGCCACTCCATCCGGGAGC
Organism: Chiloscyllium plagiosum; assembly: GCF_037043375.1. Taxonomy (NCBI): domain Eukaryota; kingdom Metazoa; phylum Chordata; class Chondrichthyes; order Orectolobiformes; family Hemiscylliidae; genus Chiloscyllium; species Chiloscyllium plagiosum. Next base: position 132,354,837 of record NW_028270143.1, on the reverse strand, counting down.
GCCTGAACATCTGCTCACATTCTGGTGGTTAATCTTCTTCTCTGGGACTATATCTCTCTTGGTGACCCGGTGCAATGGAAATCACCTCTATCAATGTCGGCAAAACTAAAGAACTGATCATTGACTTTAGAAAGAGGAGGAAGGGGACATACTCCCATCTACATCAACAGAGCTGAGGTCGAGAGGATGGAGAGTGTCAGGTCCCTCAGAGTGACAATAACTGACACAACCTGTCCTGGACCTCCCAGATAAATGCGATGGTCAAGAAGGCACAACAATGCCTCTTCTTCCTCCGTAGGCTCAGGAAATGTACCAAGTCCAGAAGGACCCTCACCAACTTCTACAGATGCACCATTGAGAGCATAGTGTCCGTGTGTATAACAGCCTGGTACGGCAACTGCTCTGCTCAGGACCGTAAGAAACTGGTGTGCACAATCAGACCATCACGGACGCACACACTAAACAACCCCATCTCCCTGCGGCCGACCATTTCAACTGTCCCTCCCACTGGGCGTCCTGGGCCACCTCCACTGCCAAATCCAAGCCACCCAACACCTGGAGGAAGGATAACTCATCTTCCACCTCAGGATCCTTCAATCACTTGGCATCGACATTGACTTCACTGGTTGGGAGGGAGTTGCTTGTCCCCTTCCCCCACCCACCTCATCCCAGATCCACGCTCCGACTCGGCACCTCCCTCTTGAGCTGTCCATCTTCCTTCCTACGTATCTACTCCACACACTCCACTGACCCTATCACAAACTTCACCCACCTGCATCGACCTATCACCTTCCCAGCTACCACCCCCCCAATCCCCCATTTATCTCTTAGCTCCCTTCCGCACACCCCCCAACATTCCTGATAAAGGGCTTATGCTCAAAGCATCCACTTTCCTGCTCCTCGGATGCTGTGCTTTTCCAGCGCAACACTTTTCGACTCTGACTCTCCAGCATCTGCAGTCCTCACTTTCTCTGATTTTCACATATGCCTGAGATCCCCCACCCAGAGTACATTCTGTGCTCTTGCCGTCCTGAATGCTTCATCTAGGTGTTGCTCAACATGGGGGAGTACCGATTTATCAGCGGAGGAGGATGGTTCATGGTAATCCTTGTCCATGTTTAACCTAAAGCCAAGAGACCTCATGAGGTCTGGAGTCAACGATGAGGACTCTCAGAGCAACTCCCTCCCAACCGTATCCCACTGTGCCATGTCGCCCCACCCCCCACCCCCATTGATTAAATGACCACGTAAGTATAGAGGGTAAGAAAGTGGCACTGAGAGGGAAGAGCTGTGTGACTGCTGTCAATAAACCCCACTCAAAGGAACCAGAGCCTGGAATGCAGTTCACTGGGATCCTACCCAACACTGCCAGCTCCTTCAATAGTCACTCCCCCCACCATCAATACACTGTGACAGCTGAAAGTCCTTCTATAAGAACTAACTCACCCAGGCTTCTTATAGAGCACCTTCCAAACCAGCAACTTCCAGCACAGAGCAGTAGCTACATGGGAACACCACGGTCTGCACACTCCCCTCAGAGCCGCTCACTATCCAGACGTGGAAATATATTGCTGTTCCCTAAGTGTCGCTGGGTCACAATCCAGGAACTGGAGGATTGCACTGGCTGGTGGTAGCAGCTCACCATCACCTTCTCAAGAGCAAGGCCCCAGCTCCTTGCTGGATCTCTCCAATTATTCCCAGTCTCATGCTGCATAGCTGGATCACTCCTTACACCTGAAATACGTATCCACTTTGTTCCCTGGTCAGTTAGTTAATATCTGTCCCCTGGTTAGCCCCTGCAGTGGATTCAACATTTTTGGATTTTCAGAAGGCATTGAGAGAGGATTGCGCAACTAAGTTAACTTGGTTTTTGTCTGCCCATAGCTATATCCCTCAGAGACTCTGTCATCCTCACTGCTGGCCTTTGCCCCGATTTAGGTCATCCACCAACTCTCCTCATTCCAGATTATAAATAACTGTGGCCCCAGCACTGATTCCTGAGGCACTCCACTAGTTTCATGTTGCCTTCCTGAAAGTGCCCCCGTTATTCCGACCCTCTGTTTTGTATTATTTAGCCAATCCTCTATCCATCCTCTATGCTCAACATCACGGGCTCTACTCTTACAAGCAGTCTCATGTGTGATCACTTATCAAAACGCCTTCTGAAAATACAAATATATTACATCCAGTATTTCCCCATTATTGATCCTGCTTGTTAACTCCTCAACGAATTCCAATAAATGTGTCAGGCATGATTTCCTCTTTGTGAAGCCACGCTGACCCTGCTGGATTATATTATATACATCTCAATGCTCTGCTATTACATCCTTTATAATAGACCCTAACATTTCTCAATAACACACGTGAAGCTAACTGGCCTTTGGTTTGCCTGCATTTTTATGTAAAGGTGTTCCATTGGCAGTTTTCCAATCACAGAACATATAGCATAGAAGACTACAACGCAGTACAGGCCCTACGGCCCTCAATGTTGTGCTGAACATTTATCACAATCTAAGATCAACCTAACCTCCACACCCTCAATTTACTGATGTCCATGTGCTTGTCCAGCAGTCACTTAAATGTCCCTATTGTCCCTGACTCTACCACCACTGGCAGTGCATTCCACTCACCCACCAGTCTCTGTGTAAAGAACCGACCTCTGACACCTCCCCTATACCTTCCCTCCAATCACCATAAAATTAAGAGCCTTCGTGACAGCTATTTCTGCCCTGGGGAAAGGTCTCTGGCTATCTACTCTATCAATGCCTCTCATTACCTTGTATATCTCTATGCAGTCACCTCTCCTTCTGTCCTCCAGTGTGGAAAGCCCTAGCTCACTCAACCTCTCTTCATAAAATAAGCCCTACAATCCAGGCAACATCCTGGTAAATCTCCTCTGTACCGTCTCGAAAGCATCTACATCCTTCCTATAATGAGACAACCAGAACTGGTCAGATATTCCAAGAGTGGTCTAACCAGGGTTTCATAGAGCTGCAGCATAACATTGCGGCTCTTAAACTCAATCTCCTTGTTAATCATATGCCTTCTTAACAACCCTATCAACTTGGGTGGCAACGTTCAGGGATCTATGTATGTGGATCCCAAGATCCTGCTGTTCCTCCACACTGCCAAGAATCCTGTCTTTACCTATATTCAGCACTGAAATCCAACCTTGCAAAATGAATCACTTCGCATTTATCCAGGTTGAACTCCACCTGCCACTTCTCAGCCCAGCTCTGCATCCTCTCAATGTCTTGTTAGAGTCAGAGATGTACAGCACGGAAACAGACCCTTCGGTCCAACTCGTCCATGCTGACCAGATATCCTAACCTAACCTAATCCTATTTGCTAGCATTTAGCCCATATGCCTCCAAACCCTTCCTATTCATATACCCACCCTGATGCCTTTTAAATGTTGCAATTGTACCAGCCTCCACCACTGCCTCTGGCAGCTCATCTCATACATGTACCACCCTCTGCATGAAAACGTTGCCCCTTGGGTCTCTTTTATATCTTTCCCCTCTCACCCTAAACCTATGCCCATTAGTTCTGGATTCATCCATGGAAAAGACTTTGTCTATTTACCCTATTACATGCCCCTCATAATTTTGTAAACTTCTATAAGGTCACCCCCTCAGCCTCCGACGCTCCAGGGAAAAGAGCCCCAGCCTATTCAGCCTCTCCCTATAGCTCAGATCCTCCAAACCTTGCAACATCCTTGTAAATCTTTTCTGAATCCTTTCAAGTTTCACAACATCCTTCTGATAGGAAGGAGACCAGAATTGCACACAATATCCCAACAATGGCATAACCAATGTCTTGTACAGCCGCAACATGACCTCCCTATTCCTGTACTCAATACTCTGACCAATAAAGGAAAGCATACCCAATGTCTTCTTCACTATCCTATCTACCTGTGACTCCATCTTCAAGGAGCTATGAACCTGCACTCCAAGGTCTCTTTGTTCAGCAACACTCCCTAGGACCTTACCATTAAGTGTATAAGTCCTGCTAAGATTTGCTTTCCCAAAATGCAGCACCTCGCATTTATCTGAATTAAACTCCATCTGCCACTTCTCAGCCCATTGGCCCATCTGGTCCAGATCCTGTTGTAATCTGAGGTAACCCTCTTTGCTATCCACTACACCTCCAATTTTGTGTCATCTGCAAACTTACTAACTGTACCTCTTATGCTCGCATCCAATCATTTATGTAAATGACAAAAAGTAGAGGACCCAGCACCGATCCTTGTGGCACTCCACTGGTCACAGGCCTCCAGTCTGAAAAACAACCCTCCACCACCACCCTCTGTCTTCTACCTTTGAGCTAGTTCTGTATCCAAATGGCTAGTTCGCCCTGTATTCTGTGAGACCTAACCTTGCTAACTAGTCTCCCATTGTCGACGCCTTACTAAAGTCCATATAGATCACATCTACCACTCTGCCCTCATCAATCCTCTTTGTTACTTCTTCAAAAATTTCAATCAAGTTTGAGACACGATTTCCCATGCACAAAGCCATGTTGACTATCCCTAATCAGTCCCTGCCTTTCCAAATACATGTACATCCTGTCCCTCAGGATTCTCTCCAACAACTTGCCCACCACCGAGGTCAGGCTCACTGGCCTATAGTTCCCTGGCTTGTCCTTACCACCCTTCTTAAACAGTGGCACCACGTTTGCCAACCTCCAGTCTTCTGGCACCTCACCTGTGACTATCGATGATACAAGAGGCCCAGCACTCACTTCCCTAGCTTCCCACAGAATTCTTGGGTACACCTGATCAGGTCCTGGGGATTTATTCACCTTTACGCATTTCAAGACATCCAGCACTTTCTCCTCTGTAATATGGACATTTTTTCAAGATGTCACCATCTATTCCCCTACATTCTATATCTTCCATGTCCTTTCCCACAGTAAACATGATGCGAAATACTCATTAAACATGTTGTAGTCTGCAACAGCCCTCCACACTACCTAAAACACCACTGACTTTTGTGTCATTGGCAAACTTACTAACAGACCCTTCCACATCTTCATCCAAGTCATTTATGAAAACAACAAAGAGCAAAGGCCCAAAAACAAATCCCTGCGGGACACCTCTGGTCACTGAGCTCCAGGTGGAATACTTTCCATCTAATACCACTCACTGTCTTCTTTCAGCCAGCCAATTCTGTATCCAGACAGCCAAATTTCCCAAATCCTTTGGGACTTTGCCAGAATCTAAAGACTCCTGGAAGATTACGAACACTGCATCCACAATGTCTGTGGCTACTTTCTTTTAATATCCTCGGATGCAAACCATGTGCTGAGAGACTTCTCGGATCTTGGTGAGGAATTTGAAAGGTTAATGGAAACAAGGCAGGGATGTGGGACTACTTTTTCAAGGATTCACCAAAAAGGGCAGACTGGCCTTTCACTGCATTATAGTTGGTAGGGTCCTGAAAGCTAATTTGTTTGTAAAGAGATGTTGCAACTTTTGCAACATGACAGATTGCATGGATATAAGTTAGCTCACTGAGCTGGAAGGTTTGTTTTCAGCTGTTTTGTCACCATGACGAGGTAACATTATCAGCAAGAGTCTCTGGTGAAGCACTGGTGGTATGTCCTGCCTCTCTATTTATAGGGCTTGGTTTCTTAAGGGGGTGATCTCATTTCCATTTTTTTTTCAAGGGAAGGTAGATAGGATCTAAGTTGATGTGTTTATTGGAGTTCTGGTTAGAATGCCAGGCTTGTAGGATTCCTCATGTGTGTCTTCGTTTCGCCTGTCTACTGCTTTCAAACCAGCGTCTACAGAAAAACAAACACAGACCAAATACTTAACTTCAGCAGCAATCATCCCAATACCCACTAACGCAGCTGCACCAAGACATTATTTCAATGAGCTACATAACAGCAGCACCCAAGAACTACAAACAGCAGAAAAATATCTATACAACATTTTTAAGAAAAACAGGTACCTGATAAACACAATCTGCAATTCCTCAGAAACAAACCTAAACAAGCAGACACAACCCAACCAAAAACTATAGCCACGTAACCTTACATCAAAGACATCTCAGAAATGACTTCCAGACTACTCCCACCCCTTGGCATCATGGTAGCCCACAAACCCACCAACACACTTAAACAGTGACTTATGAACCTAAAGGATCCATTAGATACCACCAGCAAAACTAACGTCATTTACAAGATACCATGCAAGAACTATAGTAAAACACTACATCGGACAAATTAGCAGGAAACCTGCCACCAGGATACACGAACTAGCCACCAAATGTCCCGACTCACTCTCACTAGTTCCCATACATATAGACAAAGGAGGAGGCCACTTTGACTGGGACAACACACACATCCCTAGGACAGGCGAAACAAAGACACGCACGAGAATTCCTACAGGCCTGGCATTCTAACCAGAACTCCATCAATAAACACATCGATTTAAACCCCATCTACCTTCCCTAGAAGAGAAGAACTGGAAATGACATCACCCACGAAGAAACCAAATAAAGAGAGAGGTGGGACATAGCACCAGCACCTCACTGATGATGTTACCTAGTCATGGTGACAAAACGTCTGAAAACAAGCCTTCCAGCTCAGCGAGCTAACTTACATACTTATCATCAACCTGAGCTACAAATCTTCTCAAAAATTGCTATGATAGATTGTGGTCTGTTCGCCCAGAGTCCCCCTGTTCTTGTGCCAACTTTAACTGTGCATGTTCTGGGGAACTCGGATCAGTCGATGGGTACAGTTCCGTGATTTGACAGGGCAGCTGGAGCTGGACAGAGGGGGACAGGGAAATACAATGGGAGGACAATCGAGAACTTACTTCAATACTGGGGGCTGTGTTTCAGTCTGGGCCTCATATGAAGCCATTGACCAGTGAGATGGACACAGCAGGCTGGGAGAGACAGTAAACCTGTTGATCTCGATCACATCATCATTCCACTGTCTCTTCCTGGTCTGCTGGCTCACGTTGACAAAGGAACTGGCCAAGTGGAAGGCAGGTTTGGGTCCAGTTTGTGTCCTCACATCCTGCTCCGGTGCCTGTGGAGTGAGAATTCAGAAAGAGTGACAGGTGAATGTACACTGGCCAAACCAGCTGCCTCCCTCAGAGAGCCCAGTAAGAGCCTGGAGACACTACCTTAGGAACACAGTAACATGAACCACAGACAAACAAAGTGAGGGCCAGCCCCAGCTCCCAGGTTTGCAGTTTCAGGACAGCTCCACATTCTCAAAGTGGGATACTCTGTCACCACCCAACTCCCAAGATAGAAACGATGAGTCCACAACCCAGACAGATTCCCCTGAGCAGTCAGGTATACAGTCAGAGGGTCAGCGCTGAGGGGGCGCCGCACTGTCGGAGGGTCAGCGCTGAGGGGGCGCCGCACTGTCGGAGGGTCAGCGCTGAGGGGGCGCCGCACTGTCGGAGGGTCAGCGCTGAGGGGGCGCCGCACTGTCGGAGGGTCAGCGCTGAGGGGGCGCCGCACTGTCGGAGGGTCAGCGCTGAGGGGGCGCCGCACTGTCGGAGGGTCAGCGCTGAGGGGGCGCCGCACTGTCGGAGGGTCAGCGCTGAGGGGGCGCCGCACTGTCGGAGGGTCAGCGCTGAGGGGGCGCCGCACTGTCGGAGGGTCAGCGCTGAGGGGGCGCCGCACTGTCGGAGGGTCAGCGCTGAGGGGGCGCCGCACTGTCGGAGGGTCAGCGCTGAGGGGGCGCCGCACTGTCGGAGGGTCAGCGCTGAGGGGGCGCCGCACTGTCGGAGGGTCAGCGCTGAGGGGGCGCCGCACTGTCGGAGGGTCAGCGCTGAGGGGGCGCCGCACTGTCGGAGGGTCAGCGCTGAGGGGGCGCCGCACTGTCGGAGGGTCAGCGCTGAGGGGGCGCCGCACTGTCGGAGGGTCAGCGCTGAGGGGGCGCCGCACTGTCGGAGGGTCAGCGCTGAGGGGGCGCCGCACTGTCGGAGGGTCAGCGCTGAGGGGGCGCCGCACTGTCGGAGGGTCAGCGCTGAGGGGGCGCCGCACTGTCGGAGGGTCAGCGCTGAGGGGGCGCCGCACTGTCGGAGGGTCAGCGCTGAGGGGGCGCCGCACTGTCGGAGGGTCAGCGCTGAGGGGGCGCCGCACTGTCGGAGGGTCAGCGCTGAGGGGGCGCCGCACTGTCGGAGGGTCAGCGCTGAGTGAGGTATTTTACAGATTAAAGCTCCCTCCTCACTTTCCACATTAATGTCTCGATGCTTTTTATCCTAAGTTTCTATCGTTTCCCCCATCCCTGCAGAACTGTAGCTCTCTCTCGATATGGTAAGGCAGTGTCCTTCTGGTCAGTCCTGCACCCTCAGGTGCCCAGAGGAATCGGGTGTTACCTCGATATCCGTCCCCTGGAAGGTCACTCCGAGAGAGTGCAGCCGCTCCACACCATGATGCAGCTCCAGCTTCCTGAACTCAGTGGATCCTCTGGTCTGACTGCAAACAGCATCCATCCACTCCCCAAACCCGGGGGCTGTTTGTTGCTCATCGAGAATCACAAGCACATCCCATCTGCTGCGTTCTGGGGAGGGGGGAGGTGATAGAGTCATAGAACATAGAACATAGAACATAACAGCGCAGTACAGGCCCTTCGGCCCTTGATGCTGCACCGCCCTGTCATACTAATCTGAAGCCCATCCCACCTGCACTATTCCATGTACGTCCATACGCCTGTCCAATGACGACTTAAATACACTTAAACTTGCCAAATCTACTATCATTGTAGGCAAAGCATTCCATACCCTTACTACTCTGAGTAAAGAAACTACCTCTGACATCTGTCTTATACCTATCTCCTCTCACTTTAAAGTTGTGTCCCCTCGTGTTTGCCATCCCCATACTTGGAAAAAGGCTCTCCCTGTCCACCCTATCTAACCCTCTGATTATCTTGTATGTCTCTATTAAGTCACCTCTCAACCTTCTTCTCTCTAACGAGAACAGCCTCAAGTCCCTCAGCCTTTCCTCGTAAGACCTTCCCTCCATACCAGGCAACATCCTAGTAAATCTCCTCTGCACCCTTTCCAAAGTTTCCACATCCTTCTTATAATGTGGTGACCAGAACTGTACACAGTACTCCAAGTGTGGCCGTACCAGAGCTTTGTACAGCTGCAGCATAACCTCATGGTTCCGGAACTCAATCCCTCTATTAATAAAGGTCAAAACACTGTATGCCTTTTTAACAACCCTGTCAACCTGGGTGGCAACTTTCAGGGATCTGTGTACCTGGACACCGAGATCTCTCTGCTCATCTGCACTCCCAAGAATCTTACCATTAGCCCAGTACTTTGCATTCCGATTACTCCGTCCAAAGTGTATCAGCTCACACTTGTCCACATTAAACTCCATTTGCCACCTCTCAGCCCAGCTCTGCATCCTATCTATGTTGCTCTGCAACCTACTACATCCTTCATCACTATCCACAACTCAACCGACCTTCGTGTCGTCTGCAAATTTACTAACCCACCCTTCTACACCCTCATCCAGGTCATAGAGAGGTACAGCATGGAAACAGACTCTTCAGTCCAACCCGACCAAGCTGACCAGATATCCCAACCCAATCTAGTCCCACCTGCCAGCACCCGACCCATATCCCTCCAAACCCTTCCTATTCATATACCCATCCAAATGCCTCTTAAATGTTGCAATTGTACCAGCCTCTACCACATCCTCTGGCAGCTCATTCCATACACGTACCATTCTCCACGTGAGATAGTTGCCCCTTAGGTCTCTTGTATATCTTTCCCCTCTCACCCTGAACCTATGCCCTCTAGTTCTGGACTCCCCCACCCCAAGGAAAAGACTTTGTCTATGTATCCCATCCATGCCCCTCATGATTTTATAAATCTCGATAAGGTCACCCCTCAGCGTCCGACGCTCCAGGGAAAACAGCCCCAGCCTGTTCAGCCTCTCCCTATAGCTCAAATCCTCCAACCCTGGCAACGTCTTTGTAAATCTTTTCTGAAACCTTTCAAATTGAGGGTGGCACAGTAGCTCAGTGGTTAGCACTGCTGCCTCATACTCCTCTGGTTCAATTCTATCCTCGGGCAACTGTCTGTGTGGAGTTTGAACATTTTGCCTGTGTCTGGGTGGGTTTCCTATGGGTGCTCTGGTTTCCTGCCACAGTACAAAGATGTGCAGGTTAGGGTGGATTGGCCATGCTAAATTGCCCGTAGTGTTCAGGGGTGTGCAGGTTAGGTGCAATAGTCAGGGGTAAATATAGAGTAATGGTTAGGGGAATGGGTCAAGGTGGATTACTCTTCAGAGGGTCGGTGTGGACTTGTTGGGCTGAAGGGCCTGTTTCCACACTGTAGGGATTCTAATTCTAATTCTTTAACATTTCCTACAACAGAGAGATCAGAACTGAATGCAGTATTCTAATAACGGCCTAACCAATGTCCTGTACAGATGCAACATGACCTCAATGCACAGACGAATAAAGGGAAAGACACCAAAGACCTTCATCACCATCCTGTCTACCTGTGTCTCCAGTTTCAAGCAACTATACATGTGAGCCCCAAGGTCTCTTTGCTCAGTAACACCCCCCCAGGACCCAACCATGAACAGCAAACATGTTTGTTTGCCTTTCCAACATGCAATGCCTCACCTTTATCTAAATTAAACTCAATCTGCCACTCAGATCGAGAGAATGCAGGGATTAGAAACTAAGCACAGTTCAAGCCAGCAGAGAACCTGATGGGAGGGCAGGAATACCCCACTCCCAACCCTGCAGAACGCCCATCATTTCCTCTGGAGACGCTAACCCTGAGGGTCTCCCACACTCTTACCCTCTCCCCGAGGACGCCTTAATCACAAACCCCAGCCTGCCACCCATGCCTTCTCAACCAGCCATCACATCCCAGCAGCCGGACCCCTCCTGAACCACCTCCACCCCCCCCCCCGATCCCTCTCCAAGAGCACCCCCACCCCTCCACCTCAGATTCCACTCCAACAGGACACTCCCACAACCCCCAATCACTCGGCCCCTCCCACCTTGCCCAGCCATCACTGGCAGACCCCATCTCTAACCCCAGCCCCACCACTTGGTCTCCCCCCATACCCAGTGAGGGGCCTGTTAAATCAGGTGACTGACCTTCACTGAACCCTGACCTCGGTCGCCCAGGATACAGGATGAAGAAGTGCATGTCAGGACAGTAATCACAGGCTGCTAATGACTGGAATGGCATCACAATCTGCTTCGAGAACCCGGACACTGGAGAGAAACATACACACACTCACAGCAACACAAAACCCCTTCAATCAGCACCCCACCCTTACCCCACCCCAGGGAAGGGGGCCACACTCACCTCCAGCCACATCATCTCAATGGCCCCACTTAACCAATCCTCAACCCGAAACCCCAGCCCCTCACTGACCTGGACAGCTGGGGCTGGGGGGGCGGGGGGGGGGGATAGAGAGGGTGGGTCGGGGGGAGGGGGGGGGGGGGGGTCGGGGAGAGAGAGAGAGGGGGGTCGGGGAGTGAGAGAGGGGCGTCGTGGGGAGGTCGGGCTTCGGGGGGATAGAGTGGGCGGGGAGCAGGGAGAGTCGGGGGGAGAAAAGGGGGTTCGGGGGGGGGGAAAGAGAGGGGGTCGTGGGGAGGTTGTGGGAGGTCAGAGGTAGAGGGGGGAGGAGTCCTGGATAGAGAGGGGGCAGGGAGAGGGGGGAGTCAGGGGGGAGAGGGGGGAGTCAGGGGGGAGAGAGACGGGGCAGGGAGGGGTCGGGAGGAGGTCGGGGAGAGAGAAGGTGAGGTCGGGGAGAGGGGGGTTGGGGGGGAGAGAGGGGGAGCGGTGGGTGGGGGGGCTTGGTGGGGGTGTTGGTCGGAGGAAATGGGGCAAGGGTGGAGGAGAGGAACACACACAGAGTTCATAGAATAAACACTGCTCTCCCCCTTCCCTCTCCTGCCCCCACCAACTGACTCTCCACTCCTACCCTGTCGGTCTGTTACACCCTTCCTTGTTCCCCACTCTTACTCCTCTGCTACTCCCCTCTCTCCCACCTGTCACGCTCCCCCAGCCTCTCTCTTGCTCTCCCCTCCCCCCCCACCCCCCCAGTTGAACACCCATTGGCCCGTTCCGCACTGACACTGACCTTCAAAGCTGAGAAAGACTTCATCCAAAGAGATCTGAAAAGGAGGAGAACACACACAAGGTGAAGCAGGTGCTGACACCGAAACTCCTGCTGACTGACTATAGCTCCAACCTTCAACCCCATAATCCCCTCCAGACTGATCCCAAACCTCTGTGACTTTGGTCTCGGCTCCACCCTCTCCAACTGGATCCTCAGCTTCCTGACCCACAGACCACAATCAGTGAAGATAGACAACAGGACCTCCCCCACAATAATCCTCAACACTGGAGGCCCCCAAGGATGCGTCCTCACCCCCCTACCATACTCCCTGTACACCCACACTGTGTAACCTAATCCCAAACAAACACCAGCTCCAAGTTCACTGATGACATCACCATGGTAGGACGGATATCTAACGACGACGAGTCAGAATACAGAAAGGAGATCCAGGGCTTGGTGACGCGGTACAACAGGAACTACCCGTCTCTCACCGTCGGCAAAACTAAAGAACTGATCATTGACTTCAGGAAGAAATGAGGACATACCCCCATCTACATCAACGGAGCGGAGGTGGAGAGGGTGGAGAGGGTCAAGTCCCTCAGAGTGACGGGAACTGACAACCCGTCCTGGCCTTCCCACGTAGATGTGACAGTCAGGAAGGTACAACGACACCTCTTCCTCCTCAGGCAGCTCAGGAAATTCAGCGTGTCCATAACGATCATCACCAACGTCTCCAGGTACACCATTGAGAGCATACTGTCCAGGTGGATAACGGCCTGGTACGGTAACTGCCCTGCCCAGGACTGTAAGAAACTACAGAAGGTTGTGTGCACAGCCCAGACCATCACAGAAGCCAACCTCCCATCCATGGACTCCATTTACACAGCTCACTGCCGCAGAAAGGCTGCCAACATCATCAAAGACCCATCACACCCCGGTAATGATCTCCTACACCCTCTTCCATCAGGCAGAAGGTACAGAAACCTGAACACAGGCACCAACAGGTTCAGGAACAGCTTCTTCCCGTCCATTATTAGACTGACGAATGGATTCTCTAACTTCAAATAATGCTGATCTTGCCGAGTGTGTATGATTTACTCTGTCTGAGTGTTTTTTCTCACCCTGTGATCGGTATGTCCCTGTTTACTATGATCTGCCTGTACTGTTTGTAAACAAAGATTTTCATTGTATCTCAGTACCCGTGACAATAAATCACATCAAACCAGCCCATTGTTCCTGGATCACAGTAACTCTGGTACACGGAAACAGTGAAAATAACAAGAGACCATTCAGCCCTTTTAGCTTGCTGCACCTTTCAGTATGGTCACATCCAACTCAGTGTCCAGCTCCTGCTTTCTCCCCTTACCCTTTGATCCCTTTTTAGCCCCAAGAACGACACCTAACTCCTTCCAGAAAACACCCCAGGTTTTGGCCCGGTTCTGTGGGGCTGAACCAGTGACTGATCAGGGAGGTCACTCGCCTTCCCTACACTCACATCGTGTCCACAAACTATTTGTTCTTATTTGGTTGTCAGCTTCATTGGCTTCTCCAGTACTTAGTGCCCATTCCTAATGGCCCTGGAGTCAGGGTCAGCACTGGGACAACAACAAACACTTCTATTGATATAAGTAGCAGAAATGACCATCAGCAGCACTGGACAGAATTATCCAGTGCTGAAATTGGGCCCATCATGTCCTCAATGAGTCTGTGAAGAGCACCCCACCCAGAGCCCCTGCCCTATCCCTGCAACCCCACATTTACCATGGCCAGCCCGCTGATCCTGCACACTGTGGGGGGAGTGAGGGGGTTGGCAGGGAGCGAGGGTGGGGGGGGGGGTGGTGAGGAGCGAGAGAGGGAGCAAGGAACAAGAGAGGGCACAGGGAACCGGGGGGAGCAGTTTGCTGGGTGTGGAGATAGCAGGGGTTAGGGTTTATTCCCGTTCTCCGGACAGGTGAAGAGTGAGCTGCAGGCACCTTGACAGAATCGGTCGGGGATGCATTGAATTGACCGATCTTCATCATCTTGGCTTTTCCGAGGAACATTCGCAGCTCCTGGAGCGACGGGCTCTCCTCTTTGATAGGCTGCGTGGGGCACATGGTGGGACCGGTCTCCTCCTCACTGTCTTCAATCTTGGGCATGGCGAAATCAATGTGGGACTTCTGACACAACACACTCACCCGGGCGCAGACACTCACCAGCCCTGCCAAAGGAAAGAATACATTGCAAACAGCCAATGATTACCCAGAGAACAGAACCACACCCCTAGCAGGATATCTCGAGGTTGTCAGGGCAAAGCGAGAGACAATGAACTGGAAACAACTCACTCATTTAGTGCTTTTCACTAGTTGGGACATTTCAAAGTCTCATGGACGAGGAGGAGCTGAGAGAGGGTACACCACGGGAGACAGGAGAGAAACAAAACAATGACAGCTCAGGTTCTGAAGAAGTTATACCAGACTGAAAGCGTTAACTCGGTTTCTCTTGGCACTGATACTGCCTGGCCTGCTGGGTTTCTCCAGCATTTTCTGATTACTTCAAATTACCAGCACAGTATTTTGCTCCTGTTTGAGAGTTCAAGGCTATGGGCAGAGGGGCTTGGGCTGCAGCCTCGCCACAAAACAAGACAATGATGTATAGAGACAAAATCAGAAATGACTGGAAAAGCTCAGCAGGTTTGGCAGCATCTGTGAAGTGAAATCAGAGTTAACGTTTCAGATGGGATGACCCTTCCCCTAGAGTGAAATAAAGGAGGAGAGACCAGGGTGTGTAATATACCACAGCACAGAGCTCACTATAGTAAGGGGAGAGTGAGAGAGAGAGAGAGAGAGCGCGAGGGAGAGAGCGCGAGGGAGAGAGCGCGAGGGAGAGAGCGCGAGGGAGAGCGCGCGAGGGAGAGCGCGCGAGGGAGAGCGCGCGAGGGAGAGCGCGCGAGGGAGAGCGCGCGAGGGAGAGCGCGCGAGGGAGAGCGCGCGAGGGAGAGCGCGCGAGGGAGAGCGCGCGAGGGAGAGCGCGCGAGGGAGAGCGCGCGAGGGAGAGAGCGCGAGGGAGAGAGCGCGAGGGAGAGAGCGCGAGGGAGAGAGCGCGAGGGAGAGAGCGCGAGGGAGAGAGCGCGAGGGAGAGAGCGCGAGGGAGAGAGCGCGAGGGAGAGAGAGCGAGGGAGAGAGAGCGAGGGAGAGTGCGAGAGAGAGGGGGAGAGCGGGGGAGGGACAGGGAGGGACAGGGAGGGACAGGGAGGGACAGGGAGGGACAGGGAGGGACAGGGAGGGACAGGGAGGGACAGGGAGAGAGAGGGAGAGAGAGGGAGAGGGAGAGAGAGGGAGAGAGAGGGAGAGGGAGAGAGAGAGGGAGAGAGAGAGGGAGAGAGAGAGAGGGAGAGAGAGAGGGGGAGAGAGAGAGGGAGAGAGAGGGAGAGAGAGAGGGAGAGAGAGAGGGAGAGAGAGAGGGAGAGAGAGAGGGAGAGAGAGAGGGAGAGAGAGAGGGAGAGAGAGAGGGAGAGAGAGAGGGAGAGAGAGAGGGAGAGAGAGAGGGAGAGAGAGAGGGAGAGAGAGAGGGAGAGAGAGAGGGAGAGAGAGAGGGAGAGAGAGAGGGAGAGAGAGAGGGAGAGAGAGAGGGAGAGAGAGAGGGAGAGAGAGAGGGAGAGAGAGAGGGAGAGAGAGAGGGAGAGAGAGAGGGAGAGAGAGAGGGAGAGAGAGAGGGAGAGAGAGAGGGAGAGAGAGAGAGGGAGAGAGAGAGGGAGAGAGAGAGGGAGAGAGAGAGGGAGAGAGAGAGGGAGAAACAGAGAAGACTGAAAAGACTGAAAACAAATTTGAGAGTAAATCTTTTACAAACAGTGGAAGGTTAAATGAGGAGACCTGACTAAGGAGCTGGTGAAAGTCCCTGCCAGCTACAGAAGCCTGAACACACGCACCAGTCAGTTTCGAAACAGTGTTTACCCTACTGTTGTTAGAATACTGAATGGACTCTCAAACTCTTAACATTCGCCTGTACCTGTGTTTTATTTTTGCTGCTGTTTACCTATTATTTACTATCTACGCTACTTAACTCTGTGATCTGCCTGTATTGCTCGCGAAACAAAGCTTTTCACTGTGCCTCGGTACACGTGACAATAAATTCAATTCAATTCAATTCAATTCAATTCAATTCGCAAAACTAACAGGTTGTGATCTACCAGCCTCCATGGGGAGGAGAGAAATCCTGCAAATGTAAAGGAAGAGGAATAAGGACACTGTACAGGATTAAAACAAAACCTACCAAGACTAGCACTGCTCTCAGTGGAATACAAACAAACAGAGAGAATCAGGATAATGCAGAGGTTGGGAAGACCAGGACACAGGGACCGCAGATATAAACAATCACAAAGAAAGCTGAGTGGGAACTCAGGAAATCCCTTTACTGAGGCAGTCGTGGCATTCCCTGCTCCAAAGCAGGACAGAAACACAGGAGGAAGGACCAGAGAGATATTAGGGGGATGAGGGGGGAGGCACAAGAAGTAGAGGGGCTAATGAGGGGAGGGGCTAATGAGGGGAGGGGGCGATGAGGGGAGGGGGCGATGAGGGGAGGGGGCGATGAGGGGAGGGGGCGATGAGGGAGAGGGGGCGATGAGGGGAGGGGGCGATGAGGGGAGGGGGCGATGAGGGGAGGGGGCGATGAGGGGAGGGGGCGATGAGGGGAGGGGGCGATGAGGGGAGGGGGCGATGAGGGGAGGGGGCAATGAGGGGAGGGGGCAATGAGGGGAGGGGCAATGAGGGGAGGGGGATGAGGGGAGGGGGATGAGGGGAGGGGGATGAGGGGAGGGGAGGGGGATGAGGGGAGGGAGGGGGATGAGGGGAGGGGAGGGGGATGAGGGGAGGGGAGGGGGATGAGGGGAGGGGAGGGGGATGAGGGGAGGGGAGGGGGATGAGGGGAGGGGAGGGGGATGAGGGGAGGGGGGATGAGGGGAGGGGGATGAGGGGAGGGGGGGGATGAGGGGAGGGGGATGAGGGAGGGGGTGAGGGAGGGGGATGAGGGGAGGGGGATGAGGGGAGGGGGATGAGGGGAGGGGGATGAGGGGAGGGGGATGAGGGGAGGGGGATGAGGGGAGGGGGATGAGGGGAGGGGGATGAGGGGAGGGGATGAGGGGAGGGGGATGAGGGGAGGGGGATGAGGGGAGGGGGATGAGGGGAGGGGGATGAGGGGAGGGGGATGAGGGGAGGGGATGAGGGGAGGGGGGGATGAGGGGAGGGGGATGAGGGGAGGGGGATGAGGGGAGGGGAGGGGGATGAGGGGAGTGGGGGGTGGTGAATGGAGGGTGGGATGGTGAGGGAAGGAGGTGGTGAGGGGTATGGCGGCAGTGAGGGAAGGGGTTGAGGGGAGTAGGGGCAGTGAGGGAAGGGGAGCGTGGTGAGGGGGGTGGGATGGGCAGTGGTGAGGGGAGTGGGGGCAGTGAGGGAATGATCAAGTGGAGCAGAAATGCTAGCACAGAGTAGATGGGCTGTAGGCCTTGTTCCTGTGATTCATTCCGAAATTCCAGGGTGACAGAGTGCAGGGAAATAACTGCTGACCTTGCCAGTGATGCCCTCATGCAACTCCTTATGGAGTTCAATGCAGCTAAATGTGAGGTGATTCATTTTGGGAAGAATAACAGGGAGGCAGAGAACTGGGTCAACGGAAAGATTCTTGGTAGTGTGAATGTGCAGATGGATCTTGGAATCCATGTACATAGATCCCTGAAAGTTGCCACCCAGGTAGATAGTGCTGTTAAGAAGGCATACGGTGTGTTAGGTTTCATTGGTAGAGGGATTGAGGTCAGGAGCCGCAATGTCATGCTACAACTATACAAAACACAAGTGCGGCCACACTTGGAATATTGTGTACAGTTCTGGTCGCCATATTTCGGGAAGGATGTGGAAGCATTGGAAAAGGTGCAGAGGGAGATTTACCAGGATGTTGCCTGGTCTGGAGGGAAGGTCTTATGAGGAAAGGCTGAGAGACTTGGGTCTGTTCTCAATGGAAAGAAGGCGGCTAAGAGGGGATTTGATCGAGACATACAAGATGATCAGAGATTAGATAGGGTAGACAGTGAGAGTCTTTTTCCAAGGATGATGACATCAGCGTGTACGAGGGGGCATAAGTACAAATTGAGGGGTGATAGATTTAAGACAGATGTCAGAGGCAGGTTCTTTACACAGAGAGTGGTAAGGGCGTGGAATGCCCTACCTGCTAATGTAGTTAATTCAGCCACATTAGGGGAGATTTAAACAATCCTTAGATAAGCACATGGATGATTTTGGGATAGTGTTGGGGACGAGCTGAGAATAATTCACAGGTCGGCGCAACACCGAGGGCCGAAGGGCCTGTTCTGTGCTGAATTGTTCTATGTTCTACACATGAATTTAAAGGAAACAACAACTTACTGGGGATTATTTCATCGATTATCCTCACCGGTTTCAGCATGGGCTCAAACTGCACACATAGCTCCGTGTGGATCTCTTCCAGAATATGCTTCAGCCCAGAGCAGATGGCACCCTTGAAGCAGGATCAGAGGACAACCTCCATTAGAGTTCAGTGTAGTGCTGTACTACCAAATATTACCACAGTGTGGCAGTGTTCATCAGCAATCCATTCAAACATTTCTGATTAAGCATTGGAATCAAGTTACCGGTGAGGAGGACAATTGGCTTTAAAAGGGATGGTGGGAAAGAGGGGCGGACAAGGGAGAGGGAACATGCTTCAGCTGTACAAAGCCAAGGGTGGAGCCGACCTGGGTAACAGTGTGCAGTTCTGAGCCTCAGCTAGCTGGCGTTAGTCCTGGCCATGGGAGGGGTTGTGGGGGTCCTGGCCACGGGAGGCGGTGTGGGGAGTGGAGAAGGGGAGTTGCTGGGATTCACCAAAATGATTGCTGTGCCCAGAAATAACAGGGAGGGGTTAAAGCAACACAGACTGTAAACCTGAGAAACTGGGTGAGGCTATCACAATATTAACTCAAGCAGAAGGGTCAATAAGAGGGGAAAAAAAATGTTTGCACTGTTGGGACATCCTTAAAAATTAGCGTCACGCCTTTCAGGAATGAAATGATTCTACAAATAGAGGCAGAACGTAAAAAAATCTGTCCTGAAAATCAGAACGACTGAAATAAATTGTCTGTTTTCAATCTGAGATTCACTGATCAGAGTTCCCCAAAGGATCTGGGACAAATGTCAGTAGATGGAGTTCATTCACAGACCAGACTCAATGGGCCGAATGGCCTCTTCCTGTTTCTATGAAGCCCTGGGTTCCTAGGGGCCCCACCCTGACCCCATCCCTGGGATCGCCCTTCCCTCTGACCCCTGCGCCCCCGCCTGGGGCATCCCCTCCTCCCTGTAACCCCCTCCACCCCAACCCCCCTCCTCGAGTCACCCTCCCCAGTGGACTCCTTCCCCAGGGCACCCCCTCCTCCCTGGCCGACTCCCTTCCCACAACGTCCTTCCCAGGTCCCACTTCCCCCGACCTGTAGCAGGCTGAGTTCACTGGTGAGTTTTTGGGAGGCAATACTGAAGATGTGGTCTCTGTGCTTCCGGACATACTGCTCCATGTGGGATTTCATCCGGGTGAAGGATCCAGATCCAGTCTCGGACTGACACGCTGGAGAGAGACAGGAGTTACAAAGGCACACTGTGTAAATCTCTACCTCTCCCAACTCCCACAAATAACAGAAATGGACAGTGCGGCGCTCCCCTCAGCGCTGACCCTGAGACAGCGCGGCGCTCCCCTCAGCGCTGACCCTGAGACAGCGCGGCGCTCCCCTCAGCGCTGACCCTGAGACAGCGCGGCGCGGCGCTCCCCTCAGCGCTGACCCTGAGACAGCGCAGCGCGGCGCTCCCCTCAGCGCTGACCCTGAGACAGCGCGGCGCGGCGCTCCCCTCAGCGCTGACCCTGAGACAGTTTGGTGCCTTACCTTGGTAGGCAGGGATCATTTCTTCCTGAACACTTGGTGTCAATATCCTGGTGATACCTCGTTGATGTGTAGTGATGTCCATCATTAGCATCAAGATAAAGTTCTGCAACTATGAGGGAGAGAGTGAGTGTATGAGGGAGGGAGAGTCAGTACAGGGGAGTGTGTGTGGGAGTGTGTGAATGAGTGAGTAAGAAAGTGATGAGGGAATGAAAGTGGGTGTGTGTTAGGACGTGAGGGAAAAAGTGATAGAGGGAGCAAGTGGGCAAGTAATACTGAGAAAGAAAGAAAGAGAGAAAGAGAGAGAAAAAGAGGGAGAGAGAGAAAAAGAGGGAGAGAAAGAAAAAGAGGGAGAGAGATTATCCTGATGGTCATCAGGAGCACCCTGGGCTTGTATGTTTCCACGTTTGGGAATCTGGTTTGTCAGAACATAAATCACATTGCTATGTTGGTGATCATATTGTCTGAGACACTGTGATACAGTGCTGATAGATGTGAAAATTGGGTCCACTGTACATGATGACCTTCAGCCCATATTCCATGCTAGCTCTTTCAAAGCAATTTACTGAATACCTCCTTCTCACCACTTTCCCATAGCTTTTCATGTCTTACCCTCTTCAGATAATTATGCAACACGTCCAGAGTGCTTTATTTGAAGGTGTGCACTCCAGATCCGGTCCACTCTCTGCGGGAAACCTTTCTCATGTCACATTACCACCGTTTCTCAACCCATCCAACAATCGGAAAGGTTTCATCTCTCTGTTGAAAATTATTTTGAAACTTTCAATCAAATCTCCCCACCGCCTTCCCATAGAATCCCTGCAGTGTGGAAATAGGCCATTCAGCCCATTGAGTCATCACCAACTCTCTGAAGAGCATCCCACCCAGACCCACCCCTCTACCCAATCTCTGTAACTCTGTTTCCCATGGACAATCCACCTAACTTGCATATCTTTGGACTGTGGGAGGAAACTGGAGCACCCGAAAGAAACCCACGCTGACACGAGGAGAATGTGCAAAGTTCACACAGGCAGTCGCCCGAGGCTGGAATCGAACCCAGGTCCCTGGCACTGTGATGCAGCTGTGCTAACCACTGAGCCATCGTGTTGCCCAAGGAAAATAGCTCCTAACTCCTGCAATCTGTCCACGTCACCCCAGTCTCAAACACCTTGGACACTCTCCAATGCTCTCACATCCTTAAGTATAGCACCCGGAACTGAACACAATACTTGAATTAAGGCCTAACCACTTTTTTATATACTATTTATGTTACATTCACATAAGTGGTTGGTGAGGCCGCATTTGGAATATTGAGAGAGGTTTTGGTCACCGTTATAGGAAAGACATAGTTAAACTGGAAAGAGTGCAAAGAGGATTTACGAGGATGTTGCCAGGACTAGTAGGCCTGAGTTATCGGGAAAGGTTGGCCAGGATAGGGCTTTATTCCTTGGAATGTAGGAGAATGAGGGGTGACCTTATTGAGGTGTACAAAATCATGAGGGGCATTGATAGGATGAATGCATAGGGAAGGGATATTAAAAACTAGAGGGCACAGGTTTAAGGTGAGAGGGGAGAGATTTATGAAGGACATATGGGCAACTTCTTTACCCAGAGGGTGGTGCATATATGGAATGGGTTGCCAGAGAAAGTGGTTGAGGCAGGTACAATATCAACATTTAAAAAACATTTGGATAGGTATGTGGATGGGAAGGGTTTCGAGGGATATGGACCAAGTGTGGGCAACTGGAACTAGCTGAGTGGGCACCATGGTCAGCATGAGCCAGTTTGGGCTGAAGGGCCTGTTTCCATGCTGTATTACTCTATAACTCTATTGAAACGGACACACGAACAGGGACAGGGAATACAGGAAGACAGACTACGTACAGGCAGATAGGATTAGTTTAGAATGACATCATGGTCAGCACGGACATGGTGGGCTGAAGGGCCTGTTCCCATGCTGTACTGCTGTTTTACCTGAATGACTCTTGTCATGCATGTACATATGAACAATGTATTATTAGTGTTGTTGGAGTTTGGAGTTTAGCTTCAGTTCTGAGAAGTTTGTATTTAATAAAGTTCAAAAAATCATTCATACCTGTGACAAATGCATTGTCCAAGAAAGTAATACGATTCAGTCAAGTGCCTCACAGGGTAAATGTGCTGTTAAGCGATGGAATATTGAAACTGCTCCGTTTAAGATCACCAGGACTAAAACAGTTCAGCCACTAACTTCAAACAAATCAGGAGTCCACTTCAGACGAAGCTTCCTTCTACTATAAGAAACAATTTCCCTGTTCAGAACAGTCTCCTCCCAGCAGGAGGATTTTCGTTTATTAAATCTCCAAGCTGGAGAGTTTTTAAAGAGAAATGTGTAAATTGTCAGATTGATAACGATGAGGTTAAGTTTGTTGTTACCTCATCACCTGCCGCAGACCCAGGCTAGCAGCTCTGACCTGAAGGACCTGATCAGTAATGCTGCTGCCGAGCCACTCTTGGTGGTGGGACATTGAAATCCCTCAGCCAGAGTACATCCTGTGCTCTTGTCACCCTCAGTGCTTCAGCCAAGTGCTCTTCAATGTGGAGGAGTACTGACCCACCAGCTGAAAGAGCACAATAAGTGGTAATCATTAGGTGGTTTCCTTGCCCATGTTTAACCTTAAGCCATGGGACTTTGTGGGGTCCGGATTCAATGTTAAGGCAACTCCCTTCTGACTGTGTCCCACTGTGCCGCCACCCCTTCTGGCTCTGTGGTACCAGTGGGACATATCCATGGATGACGCTGACAGTTTTGGGATGTTGTAATGTATTATTTTGACACTAGCTCCCGGATGTTAGTAAGGAGGGTCAGAGGGCAGTGTCTGCCATTGACATTTCTGGTACCGAGATCAACAGTAGGTGGTCCAACTGGTTTCATGCCCTGATCTTTAATAAATACAAACTGCTCAGAACTGAAGCTAAAATCCAAACTCCAACAACACTAATAATACATTGTTCACATGAACATGCATGACAAGCGTGGTGGCACGGTGGCTCAGTGGTTAGCACTGCCACCTCACAGCGCCAGGGTCCCAGGTTCGATTCCAGCCTCGGGCGACTGTCTGTGTGGAGTTTGCACATGCTCCCCGTGTCTGTGTGGGCTTGCTCCAGTTTCCTCCCACAGACTAGAAGATAGGCAGGTCAGGTAGATTGGCCATTCTAAATTGCCCATAGTTAGGTGCATTAGTCAGAGGGAAATGGGTCTGGGTGGGTTATTCTTCGGAAGGTCAGTGTGGACTTGTTGGGCCGAAGGGCCTGTTTCCACACTGTAGGGAACCTAATCTAATAAAAGAATCATTCTGGTAAAACAGAGCCTTCAGCCAAACCATGTCTGTGCCAACCACAATGTTTTAGGGATTATGATTCAACATAGGTAGTTGAGAGTCAATTACATTGCTGTGGGTCTAGAGCCCCATGTAGGCCAGACCAGGTAAGGATGGTTGATTTCCTTCCCTAAAGGATAGTAGTGAATCAGATGGGGTTTTTACAACAGTTGCTGAAAATGTGTGGCTGGAAAAGCACAGCAGGTCAGGCAGCATCCAAGGAGCAGCAGAATCGATGTTTCGGGCATGAGCCCTTCTTCAGGAAATTCTTGAAGAAGGGCGCATGCCCGAAATGTCGATTCTCCTGTCCCCTGGATGCTGCCTGACCTGCTGCGCTTTTCCAGCAACTCATTTTCAGCTCTGATCTCGAGCATCTGCAGTCCTCACTTTCTCCTTTTTACAACAGTTGTCAGCATTCCAGTTTTAATTCCATACTTTTACTGAATTCAAAACTCACCACCTGTCGTGGTGAGATTCAAACCCAAGTCTCCATAGTAGTAGATCACAATGGATGGGGGGGACGGGGAGGAGAATGCTGACTGGTTGGCTAGTGAACTCTGATTTGTAGAGGAGAGAACGGACCAGTTAATGATGTGTAACAGTTAGCAGAGTTTAAATATTAAACCAGACAGTTTGACTGATTGGTTGGAGGGAGGAGAGTGAGTGCTCCTCTCTGTGCGCAGTTGTGAGGGTGGACCAATTGCGGGCGTTACTCTGCACTGACCTTGGCTTCCACGGCAGGGATGTGCTGGCTCAGGATGTAATCCACAGGCTGGGTGTCCCCCTCAATCTGTCGCAGTCGCTCCTTCAGGTCACTGAAGAAACGATGGAGGTTCTCCTGTACGGCCGCCTTGAACTTGTGCAGATGATGCAACAGCGACTTGCTGCGGAGGACGGACTCACTGTGTACGCGGGAAAACCAAGCCAGCACCAGTCAGACAGGCAGAACCGAGCAAGGCTCTCCCACCCCTCACCAACCATCCTCCCGTCCCTCCTCTTCCCTCCACTGCCAGCATTCTTTCCCCCACTCTGTCCCGGTTCTAAACCCTGCCTTGTCTCCGTGAGCTGCCTCCCTCCAGCCCTGCAACATCTGGAGGTCAGCAGGAGCCTATAGAAATCCAGCCAGTTCCCTCACTTCACCAGATCATAACTGAACTTTCACCTCATCTCTCTGCACTATCCCAACATCCTTGATGTCTTCAACATGCAGCACTTTCGATGAGATTAACTCAGACTCACCATTTTCCACTAGCCTTACTTCTCAAGAGTTTCCACATATCAGGCTGAAAAATTCACAATCCTTTGCAGCAAAGTATTCAATAGATTCGAAAGAGGAGAATTCCAGAGGATGAGGTGACTGACAGACCATGACATCAAGGCCACATTCGACCGAGTGTGGCATCAATGGGCCCGAGCAAAACTGGAATCAATGGGAAATTGGGGCAAGTCTCTCCACTGGTTGGAGTCATACCCGGAATACAAGAAGATGGTTGCGGTTGTTGGAGGTCAGTCATCTCAGCTCCAGGACATCTCTGCAGGAGTTCCTCAGGGTAATGTCCGAGATGCAACCATCTTCAATGACGTTTCCCTCCATCACAAGGTCAGAAGTGCGGATGTTCACTGACGGCTGCACAACGTTCAGCACCATTCACGACACCTCACGTACTGAAGTAGTCCATGTTCAAATGCAACAAGATCTGGACAATATCCAGGCTTGGGCTGACAAGTGGCACCACACAAACACCATGCTATAACCATCACCAATAAGAAACAATCTAACCACCACCCTTTGACATGCAATAATGTCACCGTCACTGAACCCTGCACTGTCAACAACACCTTAGGGGTTATCAATGACCAGAAACTCAACTGGACTCACCATGTAAATACTGTGGCCACAACAGCAGGGCAGAGGCTGGGAATCCTGCAGCGAGTACCTCACCTCCTGACACCCCAAAGCCTGTCCACCATCTATAAGCCACAAGTCAGGAGTGTGATGGAATACTCCCCACTTGCCTGGATGAGTGCAGCTCCAACAACACTCGAAGCTTAACACCGTCCAGGACAAAGCAGCCACTTGATTGGCACCACATCCACAATAACCCACTCCTTCCCCCAGCGGCACTCAGTAGCAGCAGTGTGTACTATCTACAAGAAACACTGCAGAAATTCACAACGACTTCCAAACCCACAACTACTACCATCCAGAAGTACAAAGGAAGCATTTACATGAGAACATTACCCCCTCCATCCACTCACCATCCTGACTTGGAAACATATCACCGGTCCTTCACTGTCGCTGGGTTAAAATCCTGGAATTCCCTCCCCCAGGGCATTGTGGGTCAACCGATAACACATGGACTGCAGTGGTTCAAGAAGGCAGCTCACCCCCCACCTTCTCAAGGGGCAACTAGGGACGGGCAATAAATGCTGGGCCCAGCAGCGACACTCATAGCCCAGGAGTGAATAGAAGGCCTCTGATCATAGGACAGCGTGTCACCCTAGGCGCTAGTCTAATGAATATCGCTGCATTCCCAAGTTCATAAAATGAATGAGCAGAATTAGGCCATTCAGCCCATCAAGGCTGCTGTGCCATTCGACCATGGCGGATTTGCTCCTCACCTCCATTTTCCTGCCTTCGCTCCATACCCCTGCAACGCATTAAAAATCCTTAAATTAACTCACTGTCCCAGCATCCATCGCATTCTGGGGTAGCTTAGCTAAGATTAAGTATAACATTCTAAGGGACAGAAACCATAACAATACACAGTACTCCAGGTGACATCAGTGCTCACAAAGAATTACAGGATCTCCATTCCAATTCCTTTGTAATAAAAAGTCAAGTGAAATCAGAAAACTCACCCTCCCACTCTATGTGCACTTTCAAAATCAAAATCCTCAAGGACACCATACTCATCAGAACATTTCTCTTGCTCATGAATTTTTTTTTTTTTAATTTTCCTTTTCTATTTCTCCTTCCAAAGCAATAACTTTACTTGGCTCTCTCCCTCCCACTGCAACCCCCCACCCCACGCCCCAGGATTCCGCTGGGTTACCTGAACACCTCATCCCAGACCTCCAGCAGAAGGGTGAGCATTGGGTAGGTCAGCTCCTCATTGAAGTCGACAGGTCCGCAGGCGGGTGAAGTAAAGCTCCCGTTCCGCTCACAGGCCGCTCTGTAGGTAGGATACGGGTACCCATTGGGGGGCTACTCACCATACAGCAGAGATAGAGAAGAGAAAAAATCACTCCTGGGAAAGAAACAGGTCACTCATTGCACTGAGGGCCAGGGATACAGGGGAACACACCGCACGGGGGACCAGGGCTACGGGGGAGAACACACCACAAGGGGGGCCAGGGATACAGGGGAGAACACACTGCATGGGGGACCAGGGCTACAGGGGGGTAGACTGCATGGGGGACCAGGGCTACAGGGGAGAACACACTGCATGGGGGACCAGGGCTACAGGGGGAACACACTGCATGGGGGACCAGGGCTACAGGGGGGTAGACTGCATGGGGGACCAGGGCTACGGGGGAGAACACACCGCATGGGGGACCAGGGCTACAGGGGAGAACACACTGCATGGGGGACCAGGGCTACAGGGGGGTAGACTGCATGGGGGACCAGGGCTACAGGGGAGAACACACTGCATGGGGGACCAGGGCTACAGGGGGAACACACTGCATGGGGGACCAGGGCTACAGGGGGGTAGACTGCATGGGGGACCAGGGCTACGGGGGAGAACACACTGCATGGGGGACCAGGGCTACAGGGGAGAACACACTGCATGGGGGACCAGGGCTACAGGGGAGAACACACTGCATGGGGCTCCAGGGCTACGGGGGGGGGGGGACATACTGTATGGGGGCAAGGGCTACATGGGGGTAGACCGCATAGGGGACCAGGGCTACAGGGGAAAACAATGCATGAGGGACCATGGCTACAGGGGGGTACACCACATGGGGGAACACACTGCATGGGGGCCAGGGCTACGGGGGGTTCACTGCATGCGGGAACACCGCATGGGGGGGGTGACACACTGCATGGGGGACCAGGGCCACAGGGGGGTTCACCGCATCGGGGAACACACCGCATGTGGGACCAGGGCTACAGAGGGGTACACTGCATAGGAGACCAGGGCGACAGGGGGGAACACACCGCATAGGGGACCAGGGCTATGGGGAAGGACACTGCAAGTGGGACCAGGGCTACAGGGGAGAACACACCGCATGGGGGACCAGGGCTACAGGGGAGAACTCTGCATGGGGTACCAGGGCTCCAGGGGGGTAGACTGCATGGGGGACCAGGGCTACAGGGGAGAACACTGCATGGGGGTACACCGCATGGGGTCCAGGGCTACGGGGGGTACACCGCATGGGGTCCAGGGCTAAGGGGGGTACACCGCATTCGGGAAAACCGCATGGGGGTGACACACTGCATGGGGTACCAGGGCTACAGGGGGGTTCACCGCAGGCAGGAACACCGCATGGGGGGACGACACACCGCATGGGTGACCAGGGCTACAGGAGGGTGCACTGCAAGGGGGACCAGGGCTACAGGGGAGAACACACCGCATGGGGGACCAGGGCTACAGGGGGGTAGACTGCATGGGGGACCAGGGCTACAGGAGGGTGCACTGCAAGGGGGACCAGGGCTAAGGGGGAGAACACTGCATGGGGGACCAGGACTACAGGGGAGAACTCTGCATGGGTGACCATGGCTAAGGGGGAGAACACTGCATGGGGCACCAGGCCGACAGGGGAGAACAGACCACATGGGGACCAGGGGTACAGGGGAAAACACACAGCTTTGGGACCAAGGCGACAGGGGAGAACACTGCAAGGGGGACCAGGGCTACGGGGGAACACAGCGCATGGGGGACCAGGGCTACAGGGGAACACAGCGCATGGGGGACCAGGGCTACAGGGGAACACAGCGCATGGGGGACCAGGGCTACAGGGGAACACACCGCATGGGGGACCAGGGCTACAGGGGAACACACCGCATGGGGGACCAGGGCTACAGGGGAACACACCGCATGGGGGACCAGGGCTACAGGGGAACACACCGCATGGGGGACCAGGGCTACAGGGGAACACACCGCATGGGGGACCAGGGCTACAGGGGAACACACCGCATGGGGGACCAGGGCTACAGGGGAACACACCGCATGGGGGACCAGGGCTACAGGGGAACACACCGCATGGGGGACCAGGGCTACAGGGGAACACACCGCATGGGGGACCAGGGCTACAGGGGAACACACCGCATGGGGGACCAGGGCTACAGGGGAACACACCGCATGGGGGACCAGGGCTACAGGGGAACACACCGCATGGGGGACCAGGGCTACAGGGGAACACACCGCATGGGGGACCAGGGCTACAGGGGAACACACCGCATGGGGGACCAGGGCTACAGGGGAACACACCGCATGGGGGACCAGGGCTACAGGGGAACACACCGCATGGGGGACCAGGGCTACAGGGGAACACACCGCATGGGGGACCAGGGCTACAGGGGAACACACCGCATGGGGGACCAGGGCTACAGGGGAACACACCGCATGGGGGACCAGGGCTACAGGGGAACACACCGCATGGGGGACCAGGGCTACAGGGGAACACACCGCATGGGGGACCAGGGCTACAGGGGAACACACCGCATGGGGGACCAGGGCTACAGGGGAACACACTGCATGGGGGACAAGGGGGTACACCGCATGGGGGACCAGGGCTACAGGGGAACACACCGCATGGGGGACCAGGGCTACAGGGGAACACACCGCATGGGGGACCAGGGCTACAGAGGAACACACTGCATGGGGGACAAGGGCTACAAGGGGGTACACCGCATGGGGGATCAGGGCTACAGGGGAACACACCGCATGGGGGACCAGAGCTACAGGGGGGTACACCGCATGGGGAACAGGGCTACAAGGGAGAACACACTGCATGGGGGACCAGGGCTACAGGGGGGTAGATCGCATGGGGGACCAGGGCTACAGGGGGGTAGATCGCATGGGGGACCAGGGCTACAGTGTAGAACACACTGCATGGGTGCAAGGGTTACAGTGGAGAACAGTGCATGGGGGACGAGGGCTACAGGGGAACACACAAAACAGAGGGGCAGCCGGGAAGGAGAACTGTGAGTATAAATACTCACCCTTTAATCACCAACGGTCATTTGAGTGGGAGCAGCGGAAATGAGGTTGGAGCGCATAGCTGGGCGGGAAGGTAAGTGATTAGTATTTGAGTGGGTGTGTTCTAGACCCCAGGTCCTACTTCCGTAGGGCCTCCCTCCCACCCTCCTCCTCTAACCTAACTTTAAAGTCCACAGGTAAGCTACTCAGTGTTCTTGTTTTGGAGACGAAGTGTAGAGTAATGGCAGCGCAGGCGGTGGAATGTTCCTCCTGCAGGATGTTTGAGGTAGGGGTGACCACCGATACTCCTGCCGACTTCATCTGCAGGAAATGCAGTCAGATCCTGCTCCTCACAGAACGAGTTAGGGAACTGGAACTGGAGTTGGATGAACTGAGGATTATTCGAGAGGCTGAGAGGGTGATTGATAGAAGCTACAGGGACATAGTTACGCCGGAGAACAGAGGTAGCTGGGTAACAGTTAGAGGTGGGAAGGGGAAGAAGCAGGCAGTGCAGGGTTCCCCTGTGGTCGTTCCCCTAAACAATAAATATACAGCTTTGGAAACTGTTGGGGGGGACGGCCTAGCAGGGGTAAGCTGCAGTGAAGGGGTCTGTGGCTCTGAGACTCAGAAGGGAAAGGGGGAGAGGAGGAGAGCGCTAGTTATAGGGGACTCTCTAGTTAGAGGGACGGACAGGCGGTTCTGTGGACATGGGCGAGACTCACAGATGGTTTGTTGCCTCCCGGGTGCTAGGGTCCGAGACGTCTCAGACCGTGTCTTCAGAATCCTTAAGGGGGAGGGTGTGCAGCCAGAAGTCGTGGTACACATTGACACCAACGACATAGGTAGGAAGAGGGTTGGGGAGGTCATTCAAGAGCTCAAGGAGTTAGGCTGGAAGCTAAAAGCTAGGACGGACAGAGTCGTCATCTCTGTGTTGTTGCCGGTGCCACGTGACACTGAGGCAAAGAATAGGGAGAGAGTGCAGTTGAACACGTGGCTGCAAGGCTGGTGTAGGAGGGAGGGTTTCAGGTATTTGGACAATTGGACTGCATTCTGGGGAAGATGGGACCTGTACAAGCAGGATGGGTTGCACCTGAACCAGAAGGGCACCAATATCCTGGGGGGTAGGTTTGCTAGCACTCTTCGGGGGGGTTTAAACTAATTTGGCAGGGGGATGGGATCCGGACTTGTAGTACAGCAAGTAAGCTAGCTGTGTGTCAGGATGCCCAATACTGTAGGGAGGCTGTGGAGAAGGTAGCACTGACAGGGACTACTTGCGGACACAGAGATGGGCTCAAGTGCGTATACTTCAACGCAAGGAGTATCAGAAATAAGGTGGGTGAACTTAAGGCGTGGATCGGTACCTGGGACTACGATGTTGTGGCCATCACGGAAACGTGGACAGATGAGGGACAGGAATGGCTGTTGGAGGTTCCTGGTTACAGGTGTTTCAGTAAGATTAGGGAGGGTGGGAAAAAAGGAGAGGGGGTGGCATTGCTAATTAGAAATGGTATAACGGCTGCAGAAAGGAAGTTTGAGGGGGATCTGCCTCTGGAGGTAGTATGGGCTGAAGTCAGAAATAGGAAAGTTGCAGTCACCTTGTTGGGTGTTTACTATAGGCCCCCCAATAGCAGCAGAGATGTGGAGAAACAGATTGGGAAACAGATTTTGGAAAGGTGCAGAAGCTACAGGGTCGGAGTCATGGGCGACTTCAACTTCCCAAATATTGATTGGAAGCTCTTTAGATCAAGTAGATTGGACAGGGCGGTGTTTGTGCAGTGTGTCCAGGAAGCTTTTCTAACGCAGTATGTAGATTGTCCGACCAGAGGGGAGGCCATATTGGATTTGGTACTCGGTAATGAACCGGGACAAGTGGTGGGCTTGTTAGTGGGTGAACATTTTGGTGATGGTGACCACAATTCTGTGACTTTCACCTTGGTTATGGAGAGAGATAGGTGCGCACAACAAGGTAGATTTTATAATTGGGGGAAGGGAAATTACGATGCTATAAGGCAGGATTTGAGGAGCATACGTTGGGAGCATAGGCTGTCAGGGAAGGATGTGGTGGAAATGTGGAACTTTTTCAAAGAGCAGATACGACGTGTCCATGATATGTATGTACCTGTCAGGCAGGAAAGAAATGGTCGTGTGAGGGAGCCTTGGTTGACGAGAGAGGTTGAATGTCTGGTAAAGAGGAAGAAGGAGGCTTACATAAGGTTGAGGAAACAGGATTCAGGATAGCCAGAAGGGACCTGAAGAAAGGGATTAGGAGAGCTAAGAGAGGGCATGAAAAATCGTTGGCGGATAGGATCAAGGATAACCCCAAGGCATTTTATGCGTATGTGAGAAACCTGAGAATGACGAGAACGAGGGTAGGTCCGATCAAGGACAGTAGTGGGAGACTGTGTATTGAGTCGGAAGAGATAGGAGAGGTCTTGAACGAGTACTTCTCTTCAATATTTACGAACGAGAGGGACCGTATTGTAGAAGAGGAGAGTGTGAAATGGACTGGTAAGCTAGAAGAGATACCTGTTAGGAAGGAAGATGTGTTGGACATTTTGAACAACTTGAGGATAGACAAGTCCCCCGGGCCTGACGGGATATATCCTAGGATTATGTGGGAAGCAAGAGAGGAAATTGCAGTACCGTTGGCAATGATCTTCTCGTCTTCACTGGCAACGGGGGTGGTACCAGGGGACTGGAGAGTAGCGAATGTTGTGCCCCTGTTCAAAAAAGGGAATAGGGATAACCCCGGGAATTACAGGCCTGTTAGTCTTACTTCTGTGGTAGGCAAAGTAATGGAAAGGGTACTGAGGGATAGGATTTATGAGTATCTGGAAAGACACTGCTTGATTAGGGACAGCCAGCACGGATTTGTGAAGGGTAGGTCTTGCCTTACAAGTCTTATTGAATTCTTCGAGGAGGTGACCAAGCATGTGGATGAGGGTAGAGCAGTGGATGTAGTGTACATGGATTTTAGTAAGGCATTTGATAAGGTTCCCCATGGTAGGCTTATGCGGAAAGTCAGGAGGCATGGGATAGAGGGAAATTTGGCCAATTGGATAGAAAACTGGCTAACCGGTCGAAGGCAGAGAGTGGTGGTAGATGGTAAGTATTCAGCCTGGAGCCCAGTTACAAGTGGAGTTCCACAGGGATCAGTTCTGGGTCCTCTGCTGTTTGTAATTTTTATTAATGACTTAGATGAGGGAGTCGAAGGGTGGGTCAGTAAATTTGCAGATGATACGAAGATAGGTGGAGTTGTGGACAGTGAGGAGGGCTGTTGTCGGCTGCAAAGGGACTTAGATATGATGCAGAGCTGGGCTGAGGAGTGGCAGATGGAGTTCAACCCTGCCAAGTGTGAGGTTGTCCATTTTGGAAGAACAAATAAGAATGCGGAATACAGGGTTAACGGTAGGGTTCTTAGTCAGGTGGAGGAACAGAGGGATCTTGGGGTCTATGTACATAGATCTTTGAAGGTTGCCACTCAGGTGGTTAGAGCTTGTAAGAAGGCCTATGGAGTATTATCGTTCATTAGCAGAGGGATTGAATTCAAGAGTCGCGAGGTGATGTTGCAGCTGTACAGGACTTTGGTTAGGCCACATTTGGAGTACTGTGTGCAGTTCTGGTTGCCTCACTTTAGGAAAGATGTGGAAGCTTTGGAGAGGGTGCAGAGAAGATTTACCAGGATGTTGCCTGGAATGGAGAGGAAGTCATACGAGGATAGGTTGAGAGTTCTCGGCCTTTTCTCGTTGGAACGGCGAAGGATGAGGGGTGACTTGATAGAGGTTTATAAGATGATCAGAGGAATAGATAGAGTAGACAGTCAGAAACTTTTTCCCCGGGTACAACAGAGTGTTACAAGGGGACATAAATTTAAGGTGAAGGGTGGAAGGTATAGGGGAGATGTCAGGGGTGGGTTCTTTACCCAGAGAGTGGTGGGGGCATGGAATGCGCTGCCCGTGGGAGTGGTAGAGTCGGAATCATTGGCGACCTTTAAGCGGCATTTGGATAGGTACATGGATGGGTACTTAATCTAGGTTAGAAGTTCGGCACAACATCGTGGGCCGAAGGGCCTGTTCTGTGCTGTATTGTTCTATGTTCTATGTTCTACACCGCATGGGGGACCAGGGCTACAGGGGTGAACACTCTGCACGGGGGACCAGGGCTACAGGGGTGAACACTCTGCATGGGGGACCAGGGCTACGGGGAGAACACACTGCACGGGGGGCCAGGGCTACAGGGGAACACACCGCATGGGTGCGAGGGCTACAGGGGGTAGACCGCATGGGGGACCAGGGCTACAGGGGGGTACACCTCATGAGGGACCAGGGCTACAGGGGGGTACACCGCCTGGGGGACCAGGGCTACAGGCGGGTACACGTCATGGGGGACCAGGGCTACAGAGGTGAACACACCGCATGGGGGACCAGGGCTACGGGGGAGAACACACTGCATGGGGGACGAGGCTACAGGGGGGTAGATCGCATGGGGGACCAGGGCTACAGTGGAGAACACACTGCATGGGGGACCAGGGCTACAGGGGAGAACACACTGCATGGGGGACCAGGGCTACAGGGGAGAACACACTGCATGGGGGACCAGGGCTACAGGGGAGAACACACTGCATGGGGGACGAGGCTACAGGGGGGTAGATCGCATGGGGAACAGGGCTACAGTGTAGAACAGTGCATGGGGACCAGGGCTACAGTGGAGAACACACTGCATGGGTGCAAGCGTTACAGTGGAGAACAGTGCATGGGGGACCAGGGCTACAGGGGGGTAGACTGCATGGGGGACCAGGGCTACAGGGGGGTAGACTGCATGGGGGACCAGAGCTACGGGGGAGAACACACCGCATGGGGGACCAGGGCTACAGGGGGGTGGACTGCATGGGGGAACAGGGCTACAGGGGAGACCTCTGCACGGGGTACCAGGGCTACGCGAGCACACCACGTGGGGGACCCGGGCTACGGGGGAGAACACTCTGCATGGGTGCGAGGACTACAGGGGGTAGACCGCATGTGGGACCAGGGCTACAGGGGGGTACACCTCATGAGGGACCAGGGCTACAGGGGGGTACACCGCCTGGGGGACCAGGGCTACAGGCGGGTACACGTCATGGGGGACCATGGCTACAGAGGTGAACACACCGCATGGGGGACCAGGGCTACAGAGGGAACACACTGCATGGGGGACCAGGGCTACGGGGGAGAACACACTGCATGGGGGACCAGGGCTACAGGCGGGTACACGTCATGGGGGACCAGGGCTACAGAGGGAACACACTGCATGGGGGACCAGGGCTACGGGGGAGAACACACTGCATGGGGGACCAGGGCTACAGAGGGAACACACTGCATGGGGGACCAGGGCTACGGGGGAGAACACACTGCATGGGGGACCAGGGCTACAGGCGGGTACACGTCATGGGGGACCAGGGCTACAGAGGGAACACACTGCATGGGGGACCAGGGCTACGGGGGAGAACACACTGCATGGGGGACCAGGGCTACAGGCGGGTACACGTCATGGGGGACCAGGGCTACAGAGGGAACACACTGCATGGGGGACCAGGGCTACAGGGGGGAACACACTGCATGGGGGACCAGGGCTACAGGCAAACACTGGGCCAGAGGCGACTGTACTGCCAGCTCTCAGTTCTACTGGAGGCCACTTGTCCATCATGCCTGTGCTAGCTTTTGAAAGAGATACCCAATTTGTTACAGCACCTCTCCCGCTCCATTGTCACATGACACTGACAACCTTTTCTTTCAAGTACTTAACCAATCTCCTTTTGATAAAGAGCTCTGGAGAGACAGCAGGGCAGTGAGATGAATTTGAGTTTAATACAGGGCTATAGAGAGAGAGCAGGGAAGTAGGATGAATTAGAACATACAACAGTACAGCACAGTACAGGCCGTTAGGCCCATGATGTTGTGCCGAGCATTTATCTTAATCTAAGATCAACCTAACCTAATTCAGGAATTGATTTAAACAGGGCTGTGGGACCAGGTTGGGATACACACCCAAAGACACAATGACCTGTTGTGGGAAAGATGACGTTAGCAGTGATCACCAGCAGTTAACAGATTCTGACAAATGACTCAATAAAAACGCCCAAAACTTACCCGCAATCCCCATTTGTGCACACTATGCTCACAATGCGTCACAGCCAAACTCTTCCCCAGCTTCAGTTGTGTTGTGATCAGGGAGAATGAAATTCCCACTTCCCGGTTACAGTCCTCGGCAGTATTCTGGAACAATTCTTTCACTTGGAACAGACATTCCCTCACTGTCCCTCGCACCTGAGCCTGATAAGAGGCATCCTGAGGAGAGACACTACAGATTGTACATCACTGTGCAACACAGAATGGAGATAGCCCCGGAGGGAGGTTGAATCCAAATACTGGTTACTTCAGGTCAGGAGGATGAGAAATGGAAATATGGACACAGGAACCATTGCCCTTTGGGGAGTTGCTGATCGTGATACACCAGGGAAAAAGGCGGACACCAGCAATGAGAGACCACCTGGTGTCAGACAGATCTAAAAAACTTCAACATGACTTACCAGTTATCTTTGTACAAGAACTAATGCAAAATGAAGAATCCTTTCATATGCTACACCCTACAACAGGTCAGTGATTATCTTTTCATATCCCACATAATACCGTCAACCTCCCAATTTGCCCTGCGTTTCTTTAAGAAAATTAATTTTGACATGTTTAATAATATAGTAACAAAAAACATGGGGTGACTTGTCTGAAACATGTCAGCTCCTGAGAGATTTAATAGGATGGTCGTGGACAGAAACATGTCCAATTGTTTTAAAAAAAAGAGATACCATTTATAAATAAAGGGCTCACTCACTTAAGACAGCACCGAGGGATTTCTTTATCCCTCCCAGAACTTTCCCTCTTTGAAACTCTTCCTCAAAAGGCGGTGGAAGTAGATTCTGAATATTTTTAAGACAGAGGTGGATAGATTCTTGATGAGCAAGGGGGTGAAAGGTTATTGGTGGCAGGCAGGAATCAGTTCCGATATGACATTATTAAAAGAGAAGATAAATCTTTAGCCAGAAGTGCCAAGTGGATGATCAATCTCCGCATCCTCCAGTGGTCCCTAGCTTCACTCCACATGATATCAAGAAATGGGTGAAGGCCCTGGATACTACAAAGGCAATGGGCCCTGACAACATTCCGGCAACAGTAATGAAGACGTGTGCTCCATAACTTACCGCTCCCCTAGCCAAGCAGTTCCAGTACAGTTACTACACTGGCATCCACCCGACAATAGGTAAAATTGCCCAGGTATTCCTGGACATAAAAAGCAAAACAAATCCAACTCGGCCAATTCCTGCCCCATCAGTCTCCTCTCGATCCGCAGTAAAGTGATAGACGATGTCAGTAACAGAGCTATCAAGCTGCACCTGCTCAGTGACGCCCAGTTTGGGTTCCCCCAGGGCCACTCAGCTCCTGACCTCATTATAGCCTTGGCTCAAACATGGACAAAAGAGCTGGATTCCAGAGGGGAGGGGAGAGGGACAGACCCTGACATCAAGGCTACATTCAACCGAGTGTGGCATCAAGGAGCTGTAGGAAAACGGGAATCCAGAGGCAAACTCTGTTTAGTCATTTCTCGCACAAAGGGACATGGCTGTTATTGCTGTAGTTCAGTCATCTCAGTCTCACCAACACTCAGCATCACCTCCCTATTTTTATAATCAATTATAATCAATAAAATGTAACATCCCATGAGTTTCCTGATTACTTGCTACACCTGCAGACTAACCGGTGATTTATGCTTTTGGACATCCTCTCACCGCTTAGATAATACGCTTTTTAAAATATTCTTCCTGCTAACATAAGCAACTTCACACTTTCACACAACGTTTGCCAGATCTTCACCCACTCACTTAACCTATTTGTATCCCTTTGCGATCTCCTAATTTCCTTTTTACAACTCATTTTCTGACATAGCTTTGCGTCATCAGCAAGTTTAGCTCCCAAACTTTAACCTCTTCACCCAAACCAGGTCTGTAAATTGAAAAGAGATGAGGTCTCTTTTTTTTTTTATTTTCTATTCAACCTGTTCAGAGGTAGGAACAGCTGGGACTTGAACCAAGGCCTCCTGTCTCAGACACTGCCACTGCACCACAAAAATCCCCTTGACCAATCCCTGAAGCGCCAGCTGAATATTTTCCGTCTGATCTTGTTTCGAGTAGGAAGCAGTAGTGCCAAGAACAAGCCTTGGTCTTTCTTGGGTAAAAATGTTACCGGTGTCCATACCTTCACCTCACTTTTCCATTGCTCATTAGATTCAACTTCATAGATAATCAGGGGGAAACCATTTCCTGACTCTTTACGCCCATTCTTCTCAAAAACAACTCAAATCTTCTGCCCGAAAGGAAATCAGAATGTCCAATCTTCATTTTCAATCAGCTGCTGCCAATGTCTGATCAGATTGAAGCCAGTCAATGGAATGGAAACTGAGACACCATTTTTCTTAAGAATGACTTGTATTAGATATTCAGTTTTAGGCATTTTTCAACCTCTTCAGAGATGTTATGACATACCTCTGGGGTGGGTGGTCCAGAGTTAGGGACATCACAATAGCCCTAATTCCCGTAATATCTACTCAGTTAATTGACCAGTTAACCAGAACCACTTGCTCAACTACTTTTAACAAGCAGTGGGGAGACAGGATTCACATCCACAAACAGGCTACACCTCTGACCCCCTCCCAACCCTGCTGCCAGGGTGGGAGAGATGGCACAGGCGCACAGTATATGATAAATGGTTGACCATAGCAGTTCAGTGGGTGGGGAGGGGGGGGGGCGTGTTCACATTGCCCCAGCTGCGATTCCACCACCCCCCAACCCCAGCTGATGGACAATGCTGACACCACACATAGGTTTCCAAAGTTTACCTGGGCTCTGCGATTAGTCAGGTACGTGACCACTTGACTGACAAAGGTAGCAACTCTGCGGATGACCATCTCAGTGGCTACAACCCTCCTCGACAGGGTGATCTGATGAACAAAACGTTGCACTGCGGGGATTTCTGCAGAAAATCAAAACAGGCATCTCCGACTTAATGTCCCTGTGACTGAACTTCAGAATTCCCTCCCCACACACATACAATTTCACTAACAGAAGCCTGAACAGGGTCTTCCAAACAGACCCAAAGACCAAATGATACGGGTGCAGAATTAAGCCATTCAGACCATTTAATCATCTCCACCATTCAATCATGGCTGATATGTTTCTCAACCCCATTCTCCTGCCTTCTCCCCATAACCCTTCTGCAGCCTCCATAGAACAATACAGTGCAGAGCAGGCCCTCGGTGTTGCACTGACTTGTGAACTATTCTCAGCTCATCCCCCTATACTATCCCATCATCATCCACGTGCTTATCCAAGGATTGTTTAAATCTCCCTAATGTGGCTGAATTAACTACATTGGCAGGCAAGGCATTCCACACCCTTACCACACTCTGAATAAAGAACCTGCCTCTGACATCTGTCTTAAATCTATCACCCCTCAATTTGTAGTCATGTCCCCTCGTACAAGCTGACGCCATCATCCTAGGAAAAAGACTCTCACTGTCTATCCTATCTAAGCCTCTGATCATCTTGTATGTCTCTATCAAATCCCCTCTTAGCCTTCTTCTTTCCAATGAGAACAGGTTCAAGTCTCTCAGCCTTTCCTCATAAGACCTTCCCTCCGGACCAGGCAACATCCTGGTAAATCTCCTCTGCACCTTTTCCAATGCTTCCACATTTTTCCTAGACACAGCCTGCCCCTTCACCTATCTTTGGGTCAACTGCAAACTTGGCAACAATGCCCTCAGTTCCTTCATCCAGATCATTAGTACGTAACGTGAATAGTTGTGGTCCCAATACTGACCCACTGATCCAGAATCTGGTTTCCAGCATCTGCAGTCATTGTTTTTACCCTGTGGAACTCCACTAGTCACCAGCTGCCATCCTGAAAAAGACCCTTCACCCCCTAGTCTCTGCCTTCTGCCAGTCAGCCAATTCTTTATCCATGCCAGTACCTTGGTCCTAGCATCATGGACTCTTATCTTCTTTAGCAGCTTCCTGTGGGGTACCTTGTCAAAGTCCTTCTGGAAATCTAAATAGATAACAACCACTTGCTCTCCTTTGAGGACGTAGCAAGCAAGTTCAACAAAGAATCCTAAAAGGCATGACCACCCTTTAACAAAACCGTGCTGACTCAGCTCTATTTTACAGTTCACTTCCAAGTACTCCACAATCTCATCCTTAATAATGGACTCTTATCAATGACCCATGTCAGACTACAGTTTCCTGCCTTCTGCCTCCCTCCCTCCCTTAAACAGGGGTGTTGCATTAGCTGTTTTCCAGTCCCCTGGCATCCTTCCTGACCCCAGTGATTCCTGAAAGATCACCAACAATGCCTCGACAAAGTCCTCAGCTGGCTCATTCAGAACTCTGTGGTGTAATTCATCCAGTATGGGTACACATGACCTTCAGACCTTTCTCAATGCCTTCTATGCTCGCTTTGAGCAGAATTTCGGCGGAGAGGTAACACCTATTCCGACAAGTCCTGACGAACCTATCCCAACAGTCACTGCATCAGAGGTCAGATCAGTTTTCCTTCCTGTGAATCCAAGGAAAGTGATGGGACCAGACGGAGTACCAGGCCGTGCACTCAGAGCAAGCGCAGATCAACTGGCAGAGATCTTCTCAGACATCTTCAACCTCTCCCTGCAATAGGCCACTGTCCCTGCCTGTTTCAAGAGGCCAACGTCATCCCTGTGCCTAAGAAGGCTCATGCAGCAAGTCTCAATGATTACCACCCAGTGGCCCTAACCTCGGTGGGCATGAAGTGCTTTGAAAGACTGGTCATGGCATTAATCTACTCCAGCCTCCCCACTACTCTTGACCCACTCCAATTTGCCTATCGGACCAACAGATCCATGTCAGATGCCATATCACTTGCCCTTCACTCCTCCCTAGAACATACTGACACCAAGAACAGCTACGTAAGAATCCTACTCATTGACTACAGTTCAGCCTTCAACACTATTATCCCCTCGAGACTGATTACCAAACTTAGTGATCTCAGACGAAGCCCCACTCTCTGCAACTGGATCCTCAGTTTCCTGACCCACAGGCCACAATCAGTGAAGACTGGGGACAATATTTCATCCTCACTAACACTTAACACTGGAGGCCCCCAGGGGTGCGTGCTCAGCCCCCCCTACTGTACTCACTGTATACCCACGACTGCATCACCAATTACCAGACTAATGCCACTTACAAGTTCACTGATGACACCACCATGATCAGTCGAATCTCAGATGGAGACGAAACAGACAACAGACGGGAGGTGGAAAACCCGGAAAAATGGTGCACTGAGAACAACCTAACTCACAATGCCGGCAAAACCAAGGAACTCATTATTGACTTTCAGCGGGATGTTATTCATGCCCCCTCTACACATTAACAGCACAGAAGTGGAACAAGTGGAGAGTGTCAAGGTCCTGGGAGTGGTCATCCACAACAAACTTTCTTGGACTCTTCATGTGGATGCACTGGTTACAAAGGCCCAACAACGTCTCTTCTTCCTCAGGCAGCTCAGGAAATTTGGCATGACGGCAAATGTGCCATCGAGAGCATTCTGTCTGGATGTATCACTACCTGGTATGGCAACTGTACCATTCAAGATCAGAGATGGTTACAGAGAGTGGTGAACTCAGCCCGGACAATCACAAAGGCCAACCTCCCATCTATAGAATCCATCTACCAGGCCCGCTGTCAAGGGAAGGCTGCTAACATTCTCAAAGATCCACCGCACCCTGGCAATGTTTTTCTATAACCTCTATTATCGGGGACAAGGTACAGAAACCTGAACACAAGCACCAGCCGGTTTCGGAACAGCTTCTACCCTACTGTTGTTAGAATACTGAATGGACTCACAAACTCTTAACATTCTCCTGTACCTGTGTTTTTGTTTTTGCCGCCGTTTACCTATTATTTACTATCTATGCTACTTAATTCTGTGATCTGCCTGTATTGCTTGCAGGACAAAGCTTTTCACTGTGCCTCGGTACACGTGACAATAAATTCAATTCCAGCTTTCTCAGCAACTTCTCCTTCGTGATGGCCACCACAGTCACCACTGCCCCCAACTCCCTCAATGTTCTGGTGTGTTGCTGGTGTCTTCCATTATGAAGACTGATGCAAAGTACCCATTTTGTTCTTCCGCCATTTCTCTGCTCCCCAGGACTACTTCTCCAGCCTCATTTTCCAGCAGTTCAACGCCCACTCTTGCCACTCTCTTACCTTATAGATATCTAAAAAACTTCCATAATCATCCATAGCTAGCTTCCATATTACAAGCTAGCTTACTCTCATATTTCATTCTTAGTTATCCACTGCTGGCTTTTAAAGGCTTGCCAATTCTTGGGGTAACTTTTCCACACAGAGGGTGGTGCATTTATGGAATGAGCGACCAGAGGAAGTGGTAGCAGCTGGTACACTTACAACATTTCAAAGAAATTGGACAGTATATGAACATGAGAGATTTAAAGGGTTAATGGCCAAGAGGTGGTGGCTGGGACTAGTTTAGGAAACTTGGTTGGCATGGACAAGTTCGACAGAGATTCTTTTACCGTGCTCTATGAATCTGGCTTCCCAATTCCCAAATACTATTCAACTGTAGATAGCATCACACTCAAACCCTCTTTCTGGAACTGCCAGCCCACATGATCCTGGCTGTCATTCTCCTTCTGAAGCTGCTCTGTTAATCTTTGCAAAGACAGCGAATGTTAATCCTCTCAGTATCACAATAAGCAGAAACCATAAGCCAACGGTATGAACGAACAAGAGGAGAAAGCATGTGGAGAAATGAGCCTGAGGGGCGGAATGGGTATACAGAATCATAGAATCCCTACAGTCCAGTTAGAGGCCATTCAGCCCATCGAGTCTATGGCAACTCTCTCAAGAGCATCCCACCCAGACCCACTCCGTCAACTCCACATTTCCCATGGTTACCCACCCAGCCTGCACATCTCTGAAGTCTACATAAAAATTTAGCACGGCCAATCTACCTAACGCCCACATCTTTGGACTATGGGAGGAAACCCATGCTGACACAGGGAGAAAGTGCAAACTCCACACATACAAACAATCACCTAACGACTGAACCCAATTCTCTGGCAATGTGAGGCAGCAGTTCTAACCACTAAGCCACTGTGTCACCCGAGAGTAGAGAGTGTTAGGTCACAGCTCAGTATGAAGAAAGCTGTGAGATTTATATTTATCATTGTAAAGTTTAGATTTTAAGTTTGTGTCATATTGGAATTTTACTTATGTGCAAGATTTACAAGAACTAAGACATACGATCCTTCTAGAACAGTGACTTAATACTGTATATTTCAGGGAGCATGGAACACCTGGAGTATTAGCTGAAGATTGTTCGCATTGTGCTAGTTTACAATATGGAGTATAAATATTGAGGGCCATGACCTTGTTTTTTTTGGTTCTCGATAACCAAAGATTATCTTAGGTTAGAAAATCCAGAGTTCGAAAGCTTTTGAGCAGTTTGGGGGAGACCTAGCTATGGTCAGAAGCAAATATAGTCTCTACAGAAAGGAATATAGAGTCATCTTGGAAAAACACAGTTACATCAGTGTAAACATTTGTGAAATTTCCAGAGCAGAACTGTTTGGATAGAAACTAGCAAGGTTCTTTGAAGCTGAGCATATCTAAGCTCTTTATTTTGGGAATATTCGCTTACAAAGGCTCTACTGTTCACAGCAAACAACTGAGAAGAATTAGGTCCATTGAACTTAAAGTCTTAATACAGAGGGGAATTTTTCTGGATTCAGTGGCACATTTCAAGAATTAATTAGATATGTAAAATTTTGTAGAGCTATGGGAATAAACCACAGGAAACATGGAACTCTGTTTCAAAGAACCTGGAGGGTGATGATGGACCAAATGGCCTCTTCCTGAGATTGGAAAAAAGAGTTTAAGTTTGCAGGAAGTGACAGAGTTGCCAACTGAACCAAGGCTGTCAAGGGTTAGACATGTAACAGGGCAGCTTGCAGATGACCTAGATACTTAACTTCTGACCTACCAACACTAGCCCTACAGGAGGTTCATGGTACAGGTGAAGGAGAAGGATGAAGCAAAGATATAGACCTGTGTCCTCGATGTTGTTGAACACCTGAGCGGGTCCATCCCGTAGAAGTTTGTCTTGGAGTTTCAGGTACTCGGTGGAGCTGACAGTGAATACAGGAAGGTTCCCATTTCTGTCTGAGACAGGCTCAATCTCCCCAGTTAACACAGGCTGAATGTCATCATCACAATCATCCTCTTCATCATCATCAGCATCACTGCCCTCCTCGCTCTCCTCCTCAGATTCCAGCCGTTTCTTTCGGGCTTGACGCTTCATCTCCTGAACACAAATCAAAATGAGAGGAAAATCAATCGGAGAGCTTCAGAGATAAAGTACCATGTTCCAGAAGGGGTGCCGGAAGGAAGAAAGTCAGTAAAGGTTTGGTGTTGACTGTGACTTGAACAACTAATATTTCTTGCACAACCTCATCAAGTCCGAAATAGTGTAGGCAGGTTTCTAATATTACCATATTGCTGTTTGTAGGTTAACAGTGAAAAGTCTAATTTAAGGAGTTTCTTTCATAACTAGCCAGGACACCAATTTAATTAGAAATCA
Source organism: Chiloscyllium plagiosum (assembly GCF_037043375.1). Lineage (NCBI taxonomy): Eukaryota > Metazoa > Chordata > Chondrichthyes > Orectolobiformes > Hemiscylliidae > Chiloscyllium > Chiloscyllium plagiosum. The sequence continues at coordinate 132,310,623 of NW_028270143.1, read as the reverse complement.
TGTGTGTGAAGCGTTATGAAAGAAAGACAAGAGTTTGGCAATCTTCAGAAACCAAAGCAAATGTGGTCAAATAACCTCCACCGGCACAGTCACAATTCTGGGATTCAAAAGATGAACTCCCTTATTCTTCAACGGGCAGGGGATCTTTAACATCCACCTGAGAAAACGTACCAATAACGTGCTATGCTCCCTCGGCGCTGACCCTCCCACGGTGCGGGGCTCCCTCGGCGCTGACCCTCCCACGGTGCGGGGCTCCCTCGGCGCTGACCCTCCCACGGTGCGGGGCTCCCTCGGCGCTGACCCTCCCACGGTGCGGGGCTCCCTCGGCGCTGACCCTCCCACGGTGCGGGGCTCCCTCGGCGCTGACCCTCCCACGGTGCGGGGCTCCCTCGGCACTGACCCTCCCACGGTGCGGGGCTCCCTCGGCACTGACCCTCCCACGGTGCGGGGCTCCCTCGGCACTGACCCTCCCACGGTGCGGGGCTCCCTCGGCACTGACCCTCCCACGGTGCGGGGCTCCCTCGGCACTGACCCTCCCACGGTGCGGGGCTCCCTCGGCACTGACCCTCCCACGGTGCGGGGCTCCCTCGGCACTGACCCTCCCACGGTGCGGGGCTCCCTCGGCACTGACCCTCCCACGGTGCGGGGCTCCCTCGGCACTGACCCTCCCACGGTGCGGGGCTCCCTCGACACTGACCCTCCCACGGTGCGGGGCTCCCTCGACACTGACCCTCCCACGGGGCGGGGCTCCCTCGACACTGACCCTCCCACGGTGCGGGGCTCCCTCGACACTGACCCTCCCACGGTGCGGGGCTCCCTCGACACTGACCCTCCCACGGTGCGGGGCTCCCTCGACACTGACCCTCCCACGGTGCGGGGCTCCCTCGGCACTGACCCTCCCACGGTGCGGGGCTCCCTCGGCGCTGACCCTCCCACGGTGCGGGGCTCCCTCGGCGCTGACCCTCCCACGGTGCAGGGCTCCCTCGGCGCTGACCCTCCCACGGTGCGGGGCTCCCTCGGTGCTGACCCTCCCACGGTGCGGGGCTCCCTCGGCACTGACCCTCCCACGGGGCGGGGCTCCCTCGGCGCTGACCCTCCCACGGTGCGGGGCTCCCTCGGCACTGACCCTCCCACGGTGCAGGGCTCCCTCGGCACTGACCCTCCCACGGGGCGGGGCTCCCTCGGCGCTGACCCTCCCACGGTGCGGGGCTCCCTCGGCGCTGACCCTCCCACGGTGCGGGGCTCCCTCGGCACTGACCCTCCCACGGTGCGGGGCTCCCTCGGCGCTGACCCTCCAAAACGAGCCTTAAATTTTGGTGTTTAAGTCTCTAAATTCTGTTACTAATCATCTCCTCTTAAAGCTGAGCATTTAGTTCTCAGTTCCAAGACTTGAACACATAACAGGCTGCATTTGCACCCTCAGTGTCTACAGTGGGACCTGAACATTTCCCTCAGCCTACAAATAGAAACAACTCTCCCGAATTCATCTTACCCTCTACCCGTGCACCTACCTGCAGTCTACATTTGATGTTGAGACGAATATTTTTCCTACAGAAGATGTTGCGAGCTTTAATGGAGTTTAGGGAGAGTTCACGTCTCTTTATGCTCATCTTGTATTGGAGATCATTCAACTGTGTGCAAGGGAGAGGGAGGGAGAAGAGAAAAATAAATCCATAGAATAATATCTCCACAGCTGTGGAGTAAGTCACCATGGATCTCAGCAACTCAAGGAAAGATACCTGTCAAAGTACACACAGCAGGGGGAGAGCAGAGAGGATGGGGATCAGAGAAAAGAGGTGAGGTTTGGCAAGTGTTCAAATTATCAGGGAAAACAAACAAACCAGAAAAAGGTGCTCAGAACTAAAAACTGACAGAACTGCAGGCGCTGTAAATCAGAAACAAAAATAGAAGTTGCTGGAAAAAAACTCAGCAGGTCTGGCAGCATCTGGGGAGTGAAATCAGAGTTAACGTTTCGGGTCGAGTGACCCAAGGGTCCCCTAAGCTCTTCCCGAAATTTCCATTTTTGTTGCTTATGACTAACGTAAGGCTGAGGATCAGCACAGGCAAATAGCCTCCTCAGTGTTTTAACTATGATAACACAAGCTAAACTTCAGAGACAAAAAGAGGATTAGGAATAGAAGCAAAAGGATCAGGAGGAGAGCACTAAGACTAGTTCAGCAGCCCACTCTGGATAGAAACAAACGTCATTATGTGATGAAAGGGCCATGGAAAGGAAGGATAGGAGTGATTAGCTTCGAAAAGGTCAGAGGCCATGGCTGAGTCCTGACTTTGGATCTGTCATCACTAAAGAATTAGATGCTCCCAATGCTGTAGGACACAACTAGATACCGGAGAGGACAGAAACAAAGAGCTCATGCTTCAAAGATCAGCTAAACTCAAATTAATATGGTCACATGGACTGAATGGGATAAATATTAATGGAGGAAAGGTGCAAACCTGTGGTTTGTGGTCACCATCTTACAGAACCCCCCCCCCCCCCCGCCCCTTGCAGGGCTGGGGAGGGGTGCTCAGTCCCAGGCTGCAGTACTTTCTCTGCTGTAAGTCTGTTTTAAAGTAAAGAGGGCTGGTGGAAATAAAATCAGAAACTGCAGAGAAGTCTGCCTCAGGCTGGCATTCATGGAATCCATCTAGCGTGGAAGCAGGCCATTTGGCTCATCAAGTGCACACTAGCCCTCCAAAAAGCATCCCACACATCCCACCCTACCCAATTCCTGCATTTTCCATGGCTAATCCATCTAATCTGCACGCCCCTGGACACTATGGGAAATTTAGCCAAGCCATCTAACCTGCACATCTTTGGACTATGAGAGGAACCACAGCACGCGGGGAGAATGTGCAAACTCCACACAAGACGGTCGCCTGAGGTTGGAACTGAACCCAGGTCCCTGCTGCAGGGGGGCAGCAGTGCTAACCACTGAGCCACCGTGCTGCTGTTGGTGGAGGGAGGGGAGACAACAAAACACATTTGGCTTTGGGAAAAGCAGAAATTATTACTGTGAGTTAGCACAGACTTGTCCAAGGCATACCACTTGATTAACTTGAGCAAGCTCTCTGAATGAAGTTTGATGAGGGTGGTGTGGTGGGCGCTACGTATTTGAGCTTTCATAAAGCCTTAGGCAAGTATGAAAAATGTTGACAAATGGCAACACAGGGTTAAAACTGGCTCAGGGCACAGAACAAACAGTGGTAGTGAACAATTATTTTTCTGACTGGACCAAAGTTGTGTTCCCCATGGATTTGCAATAGAATCACAGATGGTTTCAGCATTGCTGGTGACCATTCAGCCCATCATGTCTGCACTAACTCTGCAAATGAACAACTTTCTCTTTATTGTACATGCATTACTTGAGCTTGGGTAGACACAGCACCATTGCAAAGTTTATTTTAAAAAAGATTAGATTAGATTAGAATCCCTACAGTATGGAAACGGGCTCTTCGGCCCAACAAGTCCATACTGACCCTCTGAAGAGGAACCCACCCAGACCTATTCCCCTACATTTACCCCTAATGTACCTAACATTATGGGCAATTTAGTATGGCCAATTCACCTAACCTGCACATCTTTGGACTGTGGGAAGAAACCGGAACACCCAGAAGAAACCCACGCAGACACGGGGAGAATGTGCAAACTCCACACAGACAGTCGCCCGAGGTGGGAATTGAACCTGGGACCCTGGGAGACTGGAGAACGTTTGCAGGAATTTTTTTTTTAAGTGCAGCAAACATTCAGCAGAACAGCAACTGGCGGCGAAACAGCCTGACTCACAACAGCTCGACTTTGTTGCAGTTGGGAGCTCGGCACTTTAGGATATCAAGGGTGCAGGGTAGAGCGACGAGAATGGTTTCAAGGATGAGGAAGTTCAAGTTAAGTGGAGAGACAGGAGCTCCTGAGAGCTCTGCTCCTTGCAGCAGAGTTCAGGGAGGTGAAGGACATTCATGCAGTCAATCAAGTGAAAACGCTTCCATTAGCAGAATGGTCAATAACCACAGGGTTATTCACCATTCCTGAAGAAGGGCCTGTGCCCGAAACGTCGAATCTCCTGTTCCCTGGATGCTGCCTGACCTGCTGTGCTGTTCCAGCAATAAAGTTTCAACAATAACCACAGGGTCAAGGATTTAAGGTGAGCTGCAAATAGAGAAGAGGGGAGATAAGGCATGGTCGATTCATTTAAGTTGTGTCTGAACCGATGCATTAATAGATAGGAAGCAAAGGGATACAGATGCTTAGGATTTGGGCGACAGGTTTAGACAGTGGATTTGGATCGGCTTAGGCTTGGAGGGCCTGTTCCTGGGCTGTAAACTTTCTTTGTTCTTTGAGGAAAGATTTGCTTGGACAGAGAGCTGTAAGCTAGAATGCAATGTCAGAAAGGATGGTGGAAGCAGATTTGAAGGGAAAGGAGGGAAAGGAGGGAACAGAATCACAACTTGAAAAAGAGGAGACTGGAGAAAGAACAGGGGAGTGGGACTGACTGGTTGGGACCTGCGAAGCATTGATGCAACACACCAACCGATCACTGTCAATAACAATGAGACAAGAGGATAAGAAAAGGCCTCTGGCCCAGAGGTTTAAGATTATATCCACAAAGGGAGAGTCCGTGCTCACCTCGGATTCCTGCTGCTTGATGGCCAATCCCAGCAGCTTGGCTTTGGCATTTCTCTCTTTAACCTATTCGAGAGACATAAAAGCAAGCTGTGTTGGCAGTCTTTGCATACAAATTAACATCCAAGACAGACATCAAGGGTGGATGAGATAGTATCTGAACCAAAGCCAGTAGCACTTTCATTACAAAGGCCTCTCATTATAAAGTGCCACCTGCAGCACTTGGAGCTGCAGTTCCCATCGCTCTGCCTCCCAGTGAAAGGCCTACCTGACTACACACTCGCACCCGCTCCAGGTCCAACCTCCAAGCCTGTAGCTCAGTTCGCTTCTGCTCAATGTGGCTCTTCAACTCCGCGATTTCATCTTCCAGAGAGGTGCAGTTACTAGTAAGACGCAGTGCACTGTAAAGGACATGGAACAATGGATCACCTAATACTGAGCTAATGACATCAAGTGTTCCTGCGTTGTGCCTCATGTCACAACCCCCAAAACATCTGACCACTAACTGCTCACTCTCTCCCAGCTGTTTGCCTGTCACCCTGTAACCACAGACCAACACGTGGGTCGTCTCTTGTTTTTGTCCCTTTTCACCCTGACAACACTCCCTCACCCACCCGACAACACACTGCCCTGACTCCAGTCTCGTGAAATTCCTCAAACTCTAATTGCCCAACCGTGTCAGTCACAGAAACACTGTATACTGTCCCAGTATCTCTCCACCTCTCTGCTTCTTTGATAATTTTTGGACACCCTGCCTGTATCTTCCCTCCACCTCCATGAGACTCCTCCAGCCCAAGAACACAGCTTCAGCCTCCTATCCCGGTACCAGCCTTGCATACCTGAGGATCTCAGTCACATTGTGAGAGTCTGTCTTGGTGCAGATGAAGGCAAGGCGCCCATACTGCCCATCCAGGAACAGCTGCCTGTGGAGATTCTTGTCCAGCATGTCCCTGGCTGTCTTGTCATCGACTGCTCGTGTAACATTGGCCACAATCCACACAGCGTGGCAGTTCTTCAGGTACTGAGAACAAAAGGGGAACAGCAGGGTTTCAGATGGACACTGCTTCCAGCCCAGAATCCTGCGCCCAGCTGCTGACCCTGAATCTCTGCAGACCCCTCCCTGACCCAAAAACTTAATCAAATCCAAGACCATGGCACCACACAACCCCTCAACCCAATAGCATCCCCCCCCAGCCCACCATGACCATTCCCCACAACCCCTCAACCCAAGCACATCCCCAACCCGCAATGACCATCCCCCAAAACCCCTCAACCTAACAGCATTCCCCCAGCCCGCCATGACCATCCCCTACAACCCCTCAACCCAAACGCATCCCCCAAGCCCACCATAACATCCCCCACAACCCCTCAACCCAAGAGCAACCACCCCCAGCCCACCATGACCAGCCCGCACAACCCCTCAACCCAACAGCATCCTCCCCAGCCTGCCATGACCATTCCCTACAACCCAACAACATCCCCCCCAGCCCACCATGACCATCCCCTACAACCCAACAACATCCCCCCCAGCCCACCATGACCATCCCCCACAACCTCTCAACCCAAGAGCATCCCCAGCCCGCAATGACCATCCCCCAAAACCCCTCAACCCAACAGCATTCCCCCAGCCCGCCATGACCATCCTCCACAACCCTCAACCCAACAGCATTCCCCCAGCCCGCCATGACCATCCCCCACAGCCCCTCAACCAAGAGCATCCCCCCCAACCCCACCAAGACCATCTCCCCCATGCCCTCGACCCAAAGCTCTGACCCAAGACCATGCTCCCCGACCCAAAAGCGTATCCTAATGTCTGAGCCATCAATACAACAAAATTTGGGGTTCAGATCAACATTAAAAAAGGTCAGAGGACGTGTCTGTGTGTGTCTCTCTCTCTCGCTCCACACGGATGTGGTCTAACTCCCTGGTAATTTCTAATTTGGCAATGTGCTGGCGTAGTGGCAGTGTCACTGGACTAATAATGCAAAGTCTGGATCAGTGGTGCTGGAAGAGCACAGCAATTCAGGCAGCATCCGACGAGCAGCAAAATCGACGTTTCGGGCAAAAGCCCTTCATCAGGAAGCAAAGGGATACAGATGCTTAGGATTTGGGCGACAGGTTTAGACAGTGGATTTGGATCGGCTCAGGCTTGGAGGGCCTGTTCCTGGGCTGTAAACTTTCTGTAAACTGGGCTGTAATTATGCAAAGTCCCAATCTAAGGAAAAAGGGTTCAAATCCCACCAAGTGGCAGATGGTGAAACTCGGACCAGGATTGAAAGCTAGTCTATTGGTAGCCGTGTAATGTTTGTTTTAAAAAACCCATCTTGCTCACGAATGCCTTTTGGGGAATCTGTCATACTCTGACTGACCTACATGTGGTTGACCCTTTATTGCCCTCAGCAAGAGACTGAGCAAGCTGTCAGTTCAAGGCAAATTAGGGACAGATAATAGACATCAGCTCCGCCAGCAATGCCCACATTGTGTAAACAAATTTAAAAATACATAACACCATCATACCCACTTTGTTATAAGCACAGGTAAAGAGCAGGTAATGTAGGCTGGATTGCTAATCCAGAGGCTCATGACAAGTTCAAATCCCACCAGAGCTGCAGGGAATTTCAATTCAGTTAAGTGAATAAATCTGAAGGCTGGCCGTTTAGAGGTTCATAAAATCATGGGGGACAAGGGTAGGGTGAAATGCCAAGGTCTTTGTCCGAGGGTAGGGGAGTCCAAAACTAGAGGGGATAGGTTTAAGGTGAGAAGGGAAAGATTTAAAATGCACCCAAGGGGAAACCTTTTCACACAGAGGGTGGTGTGTGTATGGAGTGAGCTGCCAGAGGACGTGGTGGACAAGCACGAGGCTGGAAGAACACAACAAACCAGGCAGCAACAAGAGGTGGAGAAGTCAACCCTTCTTCAAGGCTGAGGGTGGGTGCAAGGGGAGCTGCAGATTGGTGGGGGTGGATTGGGGATGGATTTGGGTGGGGAGAGGGACAGGGTGGTGATGTATGGATGGTGAACATTGACCTGGTTGGTCAATGGGAGGAATGAATCCGGTCGGTAGCTGGAAGGAAGGTGAGTCAGAGGAATGGAAGGGAGGGGGAGGGGCTGGGAAGGGAGTTGGGGGAGGGGAAGGAAGGTTATTTGAAATTGGAGAACTCAACGTCGAGTCTTCCGGGCTGTAGGCTGCCCTGGTGGAAGATGAGGTGTTTTTAAGATTAGATTCCCGACAGTACGGAAACAGGCCCTTCGGCCCAACAAGTCCACACCGACCCTCCGAAGAGTAACCCACTCAGACCCATTCCCCTACCCTATAGTTACCCCTGACTAATACACCTAACACTACGGGCAATTTAGCATGGCCAATTCACCTGACCTGCACATCTTCGGACTGTGGGAGGAAATCGGAGCACCTGGAGGAAACCCACGCAGACACGGGGAGAATGTACAAACTCCACACAGACAGTCACCCAAGGTAGGACTCGAACTCGTGCCCCTGGCGCTGAGAGGCAGCAGTGCTAACCACTGAGAACATTGTGCCGCCCTCCAACTGTCGTTCCTCCAATTTGTGGTTTGGTTTGTTGTGGCAATGGAGGAGGCCGAGGATGGTGATGTCGGAAAGGGGAAATAAAGTGGTCGGTGACTGGAAGGTCCAGTCGGCTCCTGTGGGCCCGGCTGAGATGCAGGGCGAACTGTTCCCTAAGTTTACCTTTGGTCTCCCCGATGGAGAGAAGACCACATCAGGAACACCTGATGCAGTAAACTAAGTTGGAACCTCCTGAAGAAGGGCTTATGCCCAAAATGTCGATTCTCCTGCTCCCTGGATGCTGCCTGACCTGCTGTGCTGTTCCAGCAACACATTTTCAGCTCTGATCTCCAGCATCTGCAGACCTCACTTTCTCCTCTAAGTTGGAACCTCTGTCAGGTGAACCTCTGTCTCACCTGGAAGGACTGTTTGGGGCCCTGGATGGATGTGAGGGGGGTGGTTGGGGGGGGTGGAGTGCCAGCAGGTTTTGCTTCTTTTCTGGTTGCAGAGGAAGGTACCAGAGGTTTCAGTGGGGAGAGTATCAATCTAAGTCTGCCAGGTTCTGCTATGTGAATATGTGAGAATTTACTTTTTAACAGTCCCTGTCAGTTTTTGCTTTTGTTTAGTTAAAAACCCTTCCCAGTCAGGCTCTGTAATGTAAATGTGAGTGCATTTATCAACGTTTGCATGACAGATTTTCTTTTGTGAACATGGGAATGTGGTTATCAATGTTCCCTGGTAATTTCTGCTCTATGAATATGAAAATGTAGTTATTAATCTCTAAATGAAAACCTAAAGAACTGCAGATGCTGGAAATCAGAAACTAAAACAAATTGCTGGAAAAGCTCAGCAGGTCTGACAGAGTCTGTGGACCGAAATCAGAGTTAAAATTTCCAGTCTAGTAACCCTTCCTGTGAAGAGATGGTAGCCAGGAAAATATTAGTTTTTCTGCAGAAGATAGGGTGTGTTGAAGGGTAAGGGAGTAAATGCTGGATGGAGACAGAATCCAAAGAGAGGGAAGAACAGTTGAACAGAGAATCTAGTGGATCACAGTCAGACGAGGATGGAGTGGCACAACCAAGGACTGTCGAAGGGAACGGTCCTTGCGGAAGGCAGAGAGGGCTAGGAGGGGAAGACGTTCTTGGTGGTGGGGTCTAGTTGGAGTTGGCCGATGGTGTTTAAGGATGATACTGCACCTCGCTGGAAGACGAAATTGCGGAGCTGAAGAGCCAAATTGAGCAGAAGCGAACTGAGCTACAGGCCTGAAGCAGGTGAGAGTGTATAGTGGGGTGGTAGGTGAGGACAAGAGGGAACCCTGTCTTTATTGTGTTTTGGGGAGATGGGGTTACAGCAGTGGAACAGGGAATGGAGGAGGTGTGGTGGAGGGCTGTTTGAGTGACAGATGGGGGAAAAGCACATTGTTCAAAATAGGTGGACACCTCAGATGCTTGGGAGAGGAAAGTCTCCTCATCCAAGCAGATGCGGCAGAGGCAGATAGGATGGAGTTCTTGCCGGATACTGGGTGGGAGGAGGTGTAGTCCAGGCGGTTGGAGGCAAGTTGGAAGAACAACATCTCATCTTCCACCTGGGCAGCCTACAGCCCAGAGGGCTCAACATTGAGTTCTACAATTTCAAATAACCTCCCATCCCATCCCCTGACTCCTTTCCCAGCCCCTCCCCCTCCCTTCCATTCCTCTGATCAACCCTTCCTTCCAGCTACCAACTGGATTCACTCCTCCTATCGACCAACCAGGAGGAGTGGTCACTACCTCACCACCCTGCCCTTCTCCCCACCAAAATCCCTTCCCCACCACGCACCCCCCCCATACTCTTTATTTGCAGTTCCCTTTACCCCCACCCCCAATCCTAAAGAAGGGTTACACCCGAAACGTTGACTTCTCCATCTCCTGATGCTGCCTGGCTTGCTGTGTTTTTCCAGCCTCCTGCACTTCTACCTTGGATTCCAGCATCTGCAGTTTTTTTGTCTCTAACTAGAGGAAGTGGTGGAGGCTGATACAATTACAACATTTAAAAGGCATCTGGATGGGTACATGAATAGGAAGAGTTTAGAGGGATATGGGTCAAAGGCTAGGAAATGGGACGAGGTTATTTTAGGATATCTGGTTGAATGGACGAGTTGGATCGAACAGTCTATTTCTGTCCTGCACAAGTCTATGACTCTACAGTCTGTCTGTTAAAAAAGACCCTGAGCTTCCAGTTGCCTGCCACACTAGCACCCCACCGTGTACCCTGGCCAACATCTCTGTCTCAGGCTTGCTGCAGTGCTGCTGCAAGGACAGCACCTCACTTTCCACTTTGGGAACCCTGCAGCCCTCTGGACTTCGATTCAGTTTTAGGGGCTTGAGCACCTTTCTTTCCCCCACCTCCACAGCTCCTCGGATGCTGCCTGACCTGCTGTGCTTTTCCAGCACCACTCTAATCAAGACTCTGGTTTCCAGCATCTGTAGTCCTTGTTTTTACCTTGTTACTACACAGGCTGCTACCACACATTACCCACCATCAGCCACTAATTGTCCGCTTTAGCAGCTACTGCTTCCTCCAGCCTGATCTTTAACCACTCCTTTGTCTGTCCAACTGTTTTTCTCTCTCTTTTGGCTCTCTCTCTCCCAATCCCATCTTCTGTATAAAAACCATCCTGCTTCTAGCTACCATTAATTCTGAGGAAGGGTCACTGGACCAGAAATGTTAACTCTGCTTTCTCTCCACACATGCTGCCGGACCGGCTGAGATTTCCCAACAATTTCTGTTTTTGTTTGCACCCGCAGTTATTTTGTTTTTCTCCCTCATAAGAACCCACTGGGTTAACTATGATTATTTAGAATCATCGGAAAATGATGAGCCAGAAAGAGGCCTCTGTCTCTTCGCTTGCTTGACAAAGCCAGTTTAATCCCATCTTCCCGTGTTAAGGGTGTAATTCTGCAGTTCTCAGCTCTTCACAAGGCTCTGCAGTATTTTTCAGCAAAAGTAATCTGCTATCCTTACACAGACTGATCAATGTAGGAGCAAACTGCTGCAGATGCTGGTATCTGTTCCGAAAACAATAAACGCTGGAGATCACAGCGGGTGAGACAGCATCCATGGAGAGAGATCAAGCTAACGTTTCAGCATCTCCACATCATGGATCTTAACTCTGGCCTTGCAAATCACCAAAACAAGCCACTCCCGAGGGCAAGAATAGCAATAAGTGCTGACCCCACCAGGAGCATCCATATCCCATGAATAAATATAAATTTGTTTTCATGATTCATTCAGGAGATGATTCATTCAGGAGATGATGGCATCACTGGACCGACTAGCATTTATTGCCCCTCCCTAATTGCCCAGAGGGCAGTTAAGTCAACCATTTTGTTGTGGGTCTGGAGTCACATGTAGGCCGGACCAGGTAAGGATGACAGATCCCTTCCCTAAAGGACATTAGTGACCCAGATGGGTTTTTCCCAACAATCGACAATGGATTCACAGTTATCATTACACTCTGAATTCCAGATTTTACGGAGTTCAAATTACACCATCTGCTGTGGCGGGCTTCGAACTTGGGTCCCCAGAACATTACCTGGGTCTCTGGATTAACAGCCAAGCGATAATACCACCCAGCCACTACCTCCCTAAAAACCAAATTGAAAGCTACAGAGATAGAACCAGCTGTAGCAGGGCAAGATTAAAGGCTGTGATTATTATACCTTACATCCCAACACCTCACCTTCAAGATTTGAATTCCAACTCACCAACCAAATAATCAATTTGCTCTCAAACAGTACTCATCTGAACCAGGTCCTTAAAAACCACTGCATCTGCTTCCCCTTGCAGCCACCAGGTAGGGCTGGAGAAAATACACAAGGGTTTTAAAATCTCAGCCTTGGCTCTTGAGAGTAGGGAGATCCCAGATGAGGTTTGACCCCAAGGATGATGTACCGTGGTCCACATGGTGAAGGTAAGCATGCAGGAGCAGGTGGTGAAGGTGGCCAATAGTATGTTGGCCTTCAAAGTGAGGGGGTTTGAGGACAGGAGCAGGAATGCCTTGCTGCAATTGTACAGGGCCTTGGTGAGGCCACATCTGGCGTAGTGTGTGCAGTTTGGGTCTGTATTCCTCAGGAAAGATGTTTTGGTTATGGGGGGAGGGCAACAAAGGGTTAGCAGACTGACACCAGGAATGGCAGGACTGACATACGAAGGAAGTCTGGATCAGTTTATTGATCACTGGAGTTTACAAGAATGAGCAGGGATCTCATAGAGACTTATAAAACTCCAACAGGACCAGACCGAGTAAACACAGGAAGGATGCTCCCAATGGCCAGGGAATCCAGAACCAGGGGTTACAGTCCAAGGATACAGAATGGGACTGAGATGAGGAGAAATGCCTTCACCCAGAGAGTGGTGAGTCTGTGAAATTCTCAGCGACAGAAAGCAATTGAGGTCAAAACATTGAATATTTCCAAGGAGGAGGAAGATATGGTTCTTAGGGCTAACAGGATCAAAGGGTATGGGGAGAAAGTAGAAGAGAGGACTGAGTTGGTTGATCAGCCACAATCATACTGAATGGCGGGGCAGGCTTGAAGGTTTGAATGACCTATACCTATGTGTTCTACTTTTCTCCACTTTTACATGTTCTTGCCACCTGCCCCACCCCCACCCGGTTCTGGCTGACATCAAGAAGCTGTGCTCACTCACTCACCTCCTTGGCGATGTTGTTCCTTGCGGCGTTGGAATCTCTGATACCTGGAAGGTCTACCAGGACAGCACCAGTCCGCAGCACAGGAGACCGGGGCACCCAGACCTTCACCCGCTTCACAATCGGCCAAAACTCTCCCCCTCGGCAGGTCCGGCTATCGTCGGCACGGGAATCAATGAAATTTTGCACTTTACGGAGGAAGTCCATCGCCTGGAGATCCGAGAAGGAAGAGAGGGTTTTATTATCACAGATTTCCATTATTACAGGCAGCCTGGAGAAACTAGGATTGTTCACCTCGAAGCAGAGAAGGTTGCAGCTGATTTAATAAAGAAGTTGAAAATCATCAAGTGGTTTAAAAGTGTAAATGAGGAGAAACTCTCTCCGGGGACAGGAGGGTCAGTAACCAGATGTACACCAGCTTAGAATAATTGGCAAAATAGCCAGCAGGGGAGAGGAGATGAGTTCGATTGGCAGGTTTTGCCTGATGACATCCTTCAACCCCCCCCACCTCTCCTCATCTAAAGTATACTAAAGAACAGAACTTTGGTTAGGCCACATTTGGAATATTGCGTCCAGCTCTGGTTACCACATTACCAAAAGGATGTGGAGGCTTTGGAGGGCATACAGGAACAGTTTACCAGGATGGTGCCTGGCTTAGAGGGTACAAGATATGAGAAGAGATTGGACAAATTTGGTTTGCTTTCACTTGAACGTCGAAGGATGATGGGGCAACCTGACAGAAGTTTACAAAGTTATGGAAGGCATGAACAGAATGGATTGCCAGCATCTTTTTCCCAGAGTAGAAACGTCAATTACTATAGTCAGAGTCATAGAGACGTACAGCACGGAAACAGACCCTTCGGTCCAACCCGACCATGCCGACCAGATATCCCAAACCCATTCTAGTCCCACCTGCCAGTACCGGCCCATATCCCTCCAAACCCTTCCTATTCATATGCCCACGTAAAAGTGGAAAGTTTAAGGGGGATGTAAGAAGCAGTTTTTCTTTTACACAGAAGGTGGTAAGTGCCTGGAATGTGCTGCCAAATGAGGTGGCAGGGGCAGATACAATTTGAACAGCATGGTGGCGCAGTGGTGAGCACTGCTGCCTCACAGCGTCAGAGACCCGGGTTCAATTCCCACCTCAGGCAACTGTCTGTGTGGAGTTTGCACATCCTCCCCATGTCTGCGTGGGTTTCCTCCGGGTGCTCCGGTTTTCCAAAAAAAGATATGCAGGTCAGGTGAATTGTCCATACTAAATTGCCCGTAGTGTTAGGTGAAGGGGTAAATGTAGGGGAATGGATCTGGGTGGGTTGCTCTTCAGAGGGTCGGTGTGGACTTGTTGGGCCGAAGGGCCTGTTTCCACATTGTAAGTAAGCGAATCTAATCTAATAGCACCGTTTAAGAGACATTTTGACAGATACGTGAATAAGCAGGGATTAGAGGGATACAAACCACATAAAGGCAAAAGGTTTTTGAGTTGAGAAAGGTATCGTGCTTCAGCACAGACTTGGTGTGCCGAAGCGCCTGTCCTGTGTTCTGGACTTACTTTGTCCTTCGTGTCTGTGCAGTCAGGGGTAGAACAACAACAAGGCAGCCCTCACTAACCTTTGCCTCGGAGATAATCTCGGTCCTCCCCAGATGTGACGTGACATCCTGGATCTGCTTCAGCTCGCTATACGGGAGGATTTTGCCGTAGACAGCTCTCACCCGGCTGTAGGCCACACTGGCCTCGGAGTTAGGGTCCGGTCGCCGCTTCTTCAGCCGCCCGTTTTTGTCGGACATGTCACGCAGCAGCAGCTGGAGCTCCTTATCCCATTCCTGAAACCAGAATATCGACGTACCGTTAAAATGAAGACCTGTATTTCTACAGCACATTGCAAAGATGCTTTGTAATGAATGTTGCTTGGAGGACTTGGGTTTTGAATGATTGTAGGAAAACGAACAAGAGTGAAAAGTTTAAGGGGGACCCATGTGGCAAGTACTTCACAGAGGTGGGAGAGGCAGGCACGGTAGATTCATATACAATGCATCTAGATAGATGCACGAGTAGGTGGGGAGCAGAGAGATACAGATGCTTAGGAATTGGGGGACAGGTTCAGACAGTGGATTTGGATTGGCTCAGGCTTGGAGGGCCGAAGGGCCTGTTCCTGGGTTGTAAATTTTCTTTGTTCTTTGAATGTGTTTCTATTATTACAGAAATATCTGGAATCGTTTCTTTCAATGAGGTTATTGAACAGTCACTGTGGACATTGGAGTTATTTGTTTAAAAAAAAAAAGAGGTTTCCCAGAAATCTCACACTGATAATAACTGGATGCATTGCTATAGTCCCTGCTGAGGCCATTTTGAACAGTGACTGGTTAGAGGGGTTCCCGCTTTATTGGAGGAAAGCAGACTAAGAACAAGCTGTTCAGGTGATCTCTCCCAATTCTGGAAAGAAAACCCTGCTGTAAACTTCAGAGTGAAACCCGTTTATTGTTTGGAAAGGAGTGACTGAAAGAGCAGCTGAAGACTGTATTTCTTGAGCAAGCTGCATCTGCAAGTTTCAGGGCCATTCATGCTTAGAATCAAAGAACTATCGAATCTCAAAATACAGAAGAGGTCCTTCACAGCCCAATGAGTCTCTAGCCACATGGCCCACAGCCTTGAATGATATGACATTTTAAATAATCATGCAAGTACTTTTAAAAAAAAGTTGTTGAGGTTACCGGCCTCACCTACCCTTCCAGGCAGTGCCCAGATCCTCACCACCCTCTGGGTGAAATTTTCTTTTCCTCCAATCCTCCCCAAACCCTCTGCTTGTAGCCTTAAAATTATGCATCCTTGTTATTGACCCTTCAACAAGGGGAACAGCAGCTTCCTATCCACCTTGTCCATGCCCCTCAATCTCATACACCTCTATCGGATCTCCTCCCAAAGAAAATAACCTGAGCTTATCCAGCCTCTCTTCATTGCTAAAATGCTTCATCCCAGACAACATCCTGGTGAATCTCCTCTGCACCCCCTCATTGAATTCATATCGTTCCTACAGTACGGAGACAGAACTGCACACAGTACTCCAGCTGTGGCTTAACCAAAGTTCTGTACAGCTCCAACACAGTCTCTCTGCTCCTCAAATCTCTGCCAACACTTGGTTAGTCAGTTGCATATTTAGTGACTTGACCACACAAGTCAAAACATCAGGGCAACAGACTCTGGAACATCCTAAATTTGATCCTTTTGTGTTCAAGAGCAACCCTTTTGCCAGTCTTTTTTTCTCTCTTTCTGCAGAGTCAATCTCTGCAGAGAAACTATGGTTTTCTCTTTCCCTGAGATGTATTTGAGTGTGTGTGGGTTAGCAAGTGATTTTTTGTGAGATCTTTTGAGAGACAAGCTATTGCTGACTGTGTACATAACCAGTTATTGAGCTTTTATAATAGTTTTTTTAATTAGAAACCTGATCGATAGATTTTGCTGCTTAAAATCTGATCTAGATATTTAATTGGTTATCTTGAAAATTTTTTTTTTCATTTTAGGTCATGACCATGGAGCAGTGGGAGTAGAACAGTATACATCTCCAGCCTTAGTCACAACCAGTGTCTTGACTGGCTGTGATGAGTTGATTCCAACTGTCTTATGATGTACATTAATTTAACAAGATCTGTTCTCTGCAAGCAAATGGGGTATCCTCAAGCCTTGAGGTTACCCAGGAGCTTGGGGATCTTGTAGTCCCTCAGTGATTACTGGTTAGTCAGCTGTAGTCTTTTTTCCTGTTGTATAAATTGTTGTGAATGTTTGAAATTTGACACACAAAGGGACTTGGGAATACTTGTGCACGTAATACAGAAAGCTAACACCAGGGTGCAGCAGGTAATCAGGAAGGCCAATGGAAAGTTGGCCTTTATTTCAATCAGAAAAGGGAAGTCTTCCTGCAACTGTACAAGGTGCTATTGAGTCCACATCTGGAATACTATGTGCAGTTTTGATCTCCCAATTTAAAGAAAGATATTATTACATTGGAAGGTAGTCAAGCAGGAGGCTGGAAGAACTCAGCAAGCCATGCAGCATCCGGAGGTGGAGAAGGCGTTCCTTTATTGGTCAGAGTATTGAGTACAGGAATTGGGAGGTCATGTTGCGGCTGTACAGGACATTGGTTAGGCCACTGTTGGAACATTGCATGCAATTCTGGTCTCCTTCCTATCGGAAGGATGTTGCGAAACTTGAAAGGGTTCAGAAAAGGTTTACAAGGATGTTGCCAGGGTTGGAGGATTTGAGCTATGGGGAGAGGTTGAACAGGCTGGGGCTGTTTTCCCTGGAGCGTCAGATGCTGAGGGATAACCGTATAGAGATTTATAAAATCATGAGGGGCATGGATAAATAGACAGGTCTTTTCCCTGGGGTGGGGGAGTCAGAACTAGAGAGCATAGGTTTAGGGTGAGAGGGGAAAGATATAAAAGAGACCTAAGGGGCAACTTTTTCACACAGAGGGTGGTACGTGTTTGGAATGAGCTGCCAGAGGAAGTGGAGGCTGGTACAATGGAGTATTTAAAAGGCATCTGGATGGGTATATGAATAGGAAGGGTTTGGAGGGATAAGGGCCAGGTGCTGGACTAGATTGGGTTGGGATATCTGGTCGGCATGGACGGGTTGGACTGAAGGGTCTGTTTCCATGCTGTACATCTCTATGACTCCATGACACTCAATGTTTTGGGTGTAACCTTTCTTTCATTATTTCATTGGAAGCAGTTTAGACAAGGTCCACTAGGATGGTTCCCCAGGATGGAGGGATTGTCTTGTGAACAAAGGTTAAACAGGATGGGACGCTACTCACCAGAGTTGAGAAGAACGAGAAGTGAATGCATTGAAACATAACAGATTCTTAAGGGGCTCGACGGGATAAATACCGAGAGGGTATTTCTCCTCATGGGAGAGTCTTGGGCCAGAGGGCATAGTCTCAGAATAAAGGGGCACCAATTCAAGACTGAGATAAGGAGGAATTTCTTCTCTCAGGGTCTTTGACACTCCTTACCACAGAGAGCTGTGGGGCAGAGTCCTGATGCATATTTAAAGCTGTGACATATGGATTCTTGATCAGTCAGGGAATTGAGGTTTATGGGAAAAAGGAAGGAAAATGGAGGTGGGGGATGGTGGATCAGCCATGATCCCATTGAACAGCAGGGCGGGTTTGAACGGCCTCCTCCTGTTCCTATTCCTAATGGTCTCACAGTCTTCCTGATTCTTGCATTTGTCCTGATGAGTGTAAAGATGAAAAGCTTCAGCAACATGTCTCTCTTGACAGCAAGACAAGGACAGAATTTACAGACCTATGGGGAAAGAATAGGAAGAGTGGAAATAATCAGAGGTGGCCTATGAAGTGTGAAAATTACTTCCTCCTCCTCTTGCACTGCATCACTCGATAGCCTTATAATTGGACCCGAGTCCTCCATGGAGTGAGGTCAGAAAGCTGTTCACCTAAAAGCTGGTGAAGAATCTGACCAATGCCCTGCTCCTGCCCCAAGAGCTGAGGCTGAGGTAGATTAGAAATTTCAAAATATTGCAGCACATTAGGCAGCCATTCACCTATCACCAGCAATCCCTACCCCTCCCCCCTTAAAAAAAAAACTACTCAGTCCATCCAACTCTCCTGCCACTTCCCCAAAGCACAAACCCCTCCCACTTCCAATATTTATCCAATTATCTGTTGCGAAAATTATTACAGAATCTGCTTCCACCTTTCTTTCAGACAAGAGGCTGAACAGTCTGAACCCCTGGAGCATCAGATGCTGAGGGGTGACTGTATAGAAGGCTTATAAAATCATGAAGGGCATGGATAGGGTAAATAGTCAAGGTCTTTTCCCTGGGGTGGGGGAGTCCAGAACTAGAGGGCATGGGTTTAGGGTGAGAGGGGAAAGATATAAAAGGGATCTAAGGGGCAATTTTTTTATGTAGAGGGCGGTGTGTCAATGGAATGAGCTGCCAGAGGATGTGGTGGAGGCTGGTACAATTGCAACATTTAAAAGGCATTTGGATGGGTATATGAATAGGAAGGGTTTGGAGGGATATGGGCCGGGTGCTGGTAGGTGGACTATAACCTGTTGGACAATAACCTGGTGTTGTGTGACTTCTGATTTTGTCCATCCCAACCCAACACTGAAACCTCCACACCTTCCTTTCAGGCAAAACATTGCAGATCCTCACAACTTGCGGCATCACAAAAGGTGCTCTGCTTCTATGTAACTGATCCCCTCTCTGGTTCTTTGGCCAATGATCTGAAATTGGTGTCCCTCTGGTCACTAACACTCCTGCCTTGGAAACAGTTCCTCCTTATTTACTCCATCAAAACCTTTCAGGAATTTGAATATCTGCATTAAATGCCCTCCTGAACTTTCTTTGTTCTGAGGTCATCAATCACAGATTCCCCACATTAAGTGAACTCCCTCATTCCTGGTCCCATTTTAGTGACTCTTCTCTCTCCAAGGCCTGGTCATCCTGCCTATAGTGTGGTGCCTAGAATCAAACACAATACCCCTCCTCCAACTTTTGTATTCTTAGCAGTAAAGATCTGTTCATGTTCAATACTTGTCAGTATTTATTTTATTGCTGAAGAAATCCATTGACTCTGTTAAATATTAGCATATCAGGTCCATGACCTTTCACTAGAACTTGCAGAGGTTTGTTAATGGGACGTGGCTTGGACAGCATTTGCTGCAAACCCCTAATTGCCCATGGACTTACTGACTTGCTCAGGCCATCTCAGACAGCAGTTAAGAGTCAAAGACGTTGCTGTGGATCTGGAGTCACATACAGGCCAGGTTGAGTAAAGACAGCAGATTTCCATCCCTGAAGGATGTAGCATTTTCTGGGATCTTGGTTTGCATAAATTAGCTGAGGCATTCCCTAGATTACAATTCTGAGCATAAACACTCAGCCCTGCCCAGTGCTCTGTGTTTTTTTGTTTT
Organism: Chiloscyllium plagiosum; assembly: GCF_037043375.1. NCBI lineage: Eukaryota > Metazoa > Chordata > Chondrichthyes > Orectolobiformes > Hemiscylliidae > Chiloscyllium > Chiloscyllium plagiosum. The sequence goes on along the minus strand of NW_028270143.1, from coordinate 132,290,847 downwards.
TATGTCACATTTGCGTCATCTATTCATATCCTTTTTGACGACTGTTGTGTTTAACACTTCAGGTGGTGGTTGTTGGCTCCTGAAAGAGAGCACTGGGAGGCAGTTCCACAAGAATCATTCCAGGAATGAGAAAGCTCAGTGATCAGGACAGATTGAGGAAGGTGGGAAGGAGCCCCTTGGACAGGAGGCTAACAGGAGAAACAAACAAACAGAAATTACTGGAGGAACTCTGCAGATCTGGCAGTGTCTGTAAAGAGAGAAACAGAGTTAACATTTGGAGCCCTGTGACCTTTCTTCAGAGCAGGTCTGAAGATCTGCTGAGTTTCTCCAGCAATTTAAAAAAAACAAAGGACAAAGAAAACTTACAGCCCAGGAACAGGCCCTTCAGCCCTCCAAGCCTGAGCCGATCCAAATCCACTGTCTAAACCTGTCGCCCAATTCCTAAGCATCTATATCCCACTGCTCCCCACCTACTCATGCATCTGTCCAAACACATCTTAAATGAATCTACCATGCCTGCCTCTACCACCTCTGCTGAGCAACAGGAGACAGAGTAGCCACAGAAGAACACCAACTAGCCACAAAAAGACATGACACACTCTCACTGGTATCCTCACATACACGAGGAAGGACACCACTTCGACTGGAGCAACACATCCATCCTAGGACAAGCCAAACAAAGACATGCACGGGAATTCCTAAAAGCATGGCATTCCAACCGGAACGCTATCAACAGAGTTAGACCCCATCTATCGTCCCCTGAGAAAAGGAACAGGAAGTGACTTCACCACAGGAAATAACATCACCAACCCAAAGAAACCCAAACATATAAATAGAAAGTAGGCACTTTCAGCATTGCTTCACATGAGGTCCACTGAAGATGTTATCTAGTAGGGTAACAGAGGAGGGCACTGTTGGTATGATCAGCAAGTTTGCAGATGACATGAAGATCGGCAGAGTAGCACAAAGCATAAGGGACTGTCAAAGAATACAGGAGAAAAAAGATAGACTGGAGAGTTGGGCAGAAAAGTGGCAGATGGATTTCAATCCAGGCAAATGTGAGGTGATGCATTTAGGCAAGACTAATTCTAGAGCGAATTATACAATGAACGGAAGAGTCCTGGGAAAAGTTGATGGGCAGAGAGAGCTGGGAGTGCAGGTCCATTGTACCCTGAAGGTGGCTGCAGAGCTGGATAGAGTGGTCAAGAAGGCATATGGTATGCTTGCCTGCATTGGACGGGATATTGAGTATAAGAGCTGGCAGATCATGTTAAAATTTGTTTCAGTTTATTTCTCCTTGTAGCAGGAGAAGATGAGGACTACAAATGCTGGAAAAGTCAGAGTCAAAAAGTGTGGTGCGGGAAGATCAGGCAGCATCCGAGAAGCAGGCTTGTGCCCAGAGCGTCGACTCTCCTACCCCTCGGGTGCTGCCTGACCTGCTGTGCTTTTCCACAATTTTCAACTGCATCTTGCAGCAACCTTCTCTCCAAAGGAGAATAAAATGAAAAGAACAAGAGCGAATAGATTTAAAGTGACGTGCAAATGAAGCAAGGGTGATGTGAGACAGCCCTCTTTCACACAGCCAGTAGTTCGGATGTGGAATGCACTGCCTGGAAGCTGGGTGGATGGATTCGAGGATGATGAATTAGAAATCGTGTGGGGAACTGGCAGGAGATTGGCACTCGATAACAATGCTTATTTGAGTCGTCGACACAGGCCTCCCTCTGCGCTAAAACAATTCGGAGATTCCGTGGGAAACCAGCTCCACTCACCTCCTCAGTGAAGAACTCCACCTCAGCGCAGTAATGGTCATTCTGGGCGTTGTGGGAGACCTCAACAGCCACTGCCGTGCAGGCTCTCATGGCGGACGTGGGGAGGACAGCCTCCTCATCCAACAGGGCGTTTAGTAGACTGCTCTTCCCGGAGCCTGTGTCTCCAATCACCGCAATGTAGGTCTGAGGGGGGACCGTCTGTCCCTGCATCTCCTCAATCTGCTTCCTGGAGACCAGGAAAGAAAGGAAGACAGAGGAGGGAGTCAAGACAGTTTGGTGGATAATTAAGGAGGGAACAAATTTATATCGTGCCTTTCACTGGAACATGTTTCTTATTGGCAAAGCATGTTTAGATGAGAGATGCTCCCTTTCCATTGAAGAAAACCGCATGCTCCCTCAGCACTGACCCTCCAACAGTGCGAGGCTTGCTCAGGATCGACTGTTTGATCAGAGATCTTGAGCCAATGATTGAACAGCTGACCAGTGAGCAACTGTTAAATGGGCGAGTTACACCCACAGCAGGTCAAGTTGTCATGCAGGGCTGAAGTCCCTGAATAAAGCATTCTAATTTAGCGAAAAGGGGAGTGCTGCACTGTTGCTGGTGCCTTGTGTTACATTAGACATTAAAACAGCTGAGGGTAGATAGTCCTGTTTCAAGAGTTGGGGACGTCTCTCAGACAATCTTTGTCAAACTGACAATTATTGCTCGATCATAATCATTCTCATTGCAGAGAAGGATCTTGCTGTTTTTCAACTGCTTTTCTGGACTTCATAACAAACTTGCTTTTAAAAAAAAAATCACCAACTCTGAAGTGCTTTGGTGGATCCAGAGTGTGTGAAAGACAGTATGGCAGTGTACTGAGAACCAGTAAATGCATGTATCTGATACTCACTTCCATTCCTTGGCATGCGCTTCCTCTATCCCATCTACCTTCAAGGTCTGGGAGACAGACTGAAGCAACAGCTCACACTCCCTCAGTTGGGAAATAACATCTTGATCAGACATTGCCCAGGAGCTCTCGAGGAGGCCTCTGGGTGAGGGGCGGAAAGCAGCAGCATCTGTTGCTATTGGGAGAACAAAATAACATATTGAAGGTTCTGAAACCTCAGCTTTTAACAACACTTATCAATAACTTGGATAAACGGGTGGGGAATGTCTCAAGACTGGTAACCCTGAAGTCAAGCTCACACTGTGGGCATGAAGCTGAGGTGCACCAGGTTATAGCCCAACAGGTTTATTTGCAATCACAAGCTTTCAGAGTGCTGCCCCTTCGCCAGGTCCTTCACTTCACACGAAGAAGTGTGACTTTGGACTTTGTCCAGCCCAGTCCAACACCGGCACCTCCACGCCATGGCTTTCATTAACATCATAGACTCAAAGTGGAGATTATCTCCAAGAAGATCGTGCATATTGAGACACCAGGGGAACATGGGTTCAAACCCCACGGTAGATGGGCAAGTTTGAAATCAATACAAGTCTGAAATTGAAAACTAGTTGAATAGTGATGTTGTTGTTGACCGTAAGAACCCACTCAGTTCACACACTGAGGGAAGGAAAACTGCAATCCTTTTATGGTGTGATACAAATAGACAGGTTTATACACACAGTCATGTAAGTGTTTAACAGCATTTACTGCTAGATAAGATGCCTGTTTTTGGTTCACTAATTGTGGATTTTCTCGATATGGAGATGCCGGTGATGGTCTGAGGTGTACAAAGTTAAAATCACACACCACTAGGTTATAGTCCACCTGATGAAGGAGTGGCGCTCCGAAAGCTCGTGCTTCCAATTAAACCTGTTGGATTATAACCTGGTGTTGTGAGATTTTTAACTTTGTGGATTTTCTGTGTCTGAAGCTAATTATTAACTGGTAAGCATCTTTGTAGCCATGGTGATTTCTTTTATAACAGTTTTTGAGGCCTAGCTTTCGAATGAACGAATTTGTACTGACAGTTAATGAATTTCTGCTCAGTTAAGATTGCTTTGTGACCCAGCAAAGTAATTCATAAATTTTTTTTAAAGACTTTTGGAACTAATCTACCTTACCTGATGGATCACTGGCTCTGTTTTGTTCATCCTGGTCTTCCAGAAATACCGAACCCACACAATTTCCATCTGAAGAGCACTCAGGAGTTAGGCAGGTCGATTCTTGTGGGCTCAGGTCTGAGATTCGCCTGTCGCCAAGATGCACAAAGTCAGAGCCCAAAGTGTTGGCTGATGGCATCCGGAATTTGGTGGAACTGTCCCAGGACTCCTCACGGTCAGAGCTCTCCAGTGAGTCTGGGAGGTAGTCTAGCTCAGGAGGTGGGAATATATCATCATCAAAGCTGTATGGAAGGGGGAGCTGAACAGGTAGACTGATGTTCTGGGCATCAGGAGGATTTGCCTGAACCTGGAGCTTAAAGGGGTCAATCTGTGGTTTAGTTAAAAGAGGAGGAATTGATCTCTGTCTCGAGGAGTGCAGCATTGCAATGGGGGGTGATCTAGAATTCTGCTGTCTGGGAAACCCAGCCCTATGCTCCTCACAATGTGGAAGGACAACGTGACATTCCATCCCCATGCTCCCAGAGTGTTTGGATTCCTGCAGGCAACGTGAATCATGGTCCAGACAGGACTCAATGAGTGACCTGGTGAGGACAGCAGAAGAGGATGGCACAAGGACAGAGGATAATGACAGGGCAACAGGCACAGGACAGCTCTCAGCCAGGCTGGGTCTTGGGGCTCCTCTGTAGCACGATGCTCCACCAGGACCCTCAATGCCTGCTCCTCTCTGGGGGTACATGCTGCCTCCTGCAGACCTGGAGAAGAGGAAGCCAGATGCTGCCGCAGTCACACCTCCTGCCCCATGGCCACTAGAGCGACCCGGAGCCTCTTCATCACTCTCACTCTCCTCCTTGATGGTACAAAGCAAGGGCTCGTCCTCTGTGTCGCTGATCACAATCACAGAGCTGATCACAGCTCTCTCATCATTGGCACTGGGAGACTGGGAGAGGCCGGGCCGAGAGGGTGACTGGGAGAGGCCGGGCCGAGAGGGTGACTGGGAGAGGCCGGGCCGAGAGGGTGACTGGGAGAGGCCGGGCCGAGAGGGTGACTGGGAGAGGCCGGGCCGAGAGGGTGACTGGGAGAGGCCGGGCCGAGAGGGTGACTGGGAGAGGCCGGGCCGAGAGGGTGACTGGGAGAGGCCGGGCCGAGAGGGTGACTGGGAGAGGCCGGGCCGAGAGGGTGACTGGGAGAGGCCGGGCCGAGAGGGAGATGGAGACCGGGAGAGGCCGGGCCGAGGGGGAGAGGGAGTCCGGGAGAGGCCGGGCCGAGGGGGAGACCGGGAGAGGCTGGGGTCAGCGGTGTCATTTGCCCCATCACTTGATGTTCTGATCCTCTTCTTTGCCCGCAGTGAGAGGCGATTAACCAAGGGCACTCCTTGGGGAGGACTCACCTCCCGCAGCCGTTTGGACACAACAGAGCAGCCACGGACACTGGTCTCCTCACCAAACTCCTGAGATTCTCTCTCATCAGCTGCATCATGCTGAGGGGAAACTGCCCTTTCTGTAGGTGCCGGTAACAAACCAAGCACGGGTTTCGCATCATGGTCCATACACAGAGCAGATCCTCCCTCCTCTGTCCTGCCCTCAACACAACCAACTGCAGTGGGAAAACAAGGGAACACAACAATTCAACATTATTCCAACAATTTCAGACCGTACCACAGGGCAGGCCAGGCCACTCTGCTTTATCATTGATTTATACGTAGGCCTGGACATCAAAAGAGCCCATTTCGTCCATCATTTTTGAAACAGATATTACAGTGCTGACCCTCCGACAGTGCGGCACTCCCTCAGCTCTCACCCTCCGACAGTGCGGCGCTCCCTCTGACCTCTTGAGCTACCAACATCTTTCCTCATCTTAAGATCTCATAATATGGCAATCTAACTGTGCGCAATCTTCTAAATGTGGTCTACCCTGACAGGCCACATGGGTAGTGAAGAAATTTCTTACTTCGCAATTTTACTCCCCTACAAAAGGAAAAACTAATGCATGATTTGTTTCTTGATGGTTTTTCTAACCTCGTTCTAATTCTACCCAGAGTTTCTTTTGCTCCAACCAACCAACCAACCTGTGGCACAGCATTTCAACTCCCCCTCCCACTCCACCGAGGATATGCAGGTCATTGGACTCATCCACCGCCAAACCACAACAACCCGACGGTCGGAGGAGGAGCGTCTTATCTTCCGACTGGGAACCCTCCAACCACAGGGGATGAACTTGGACTTCACCAGTTTCTTCATCCCCCCTCCCCCCACCTTGTCTCAGCCGGATCCTTCCAGCCCGGCACCGCCTTCCTGACCTGCAGTCTTCTTCTTGACCTCTCCGCCTCCACCCTACTCCGACCTATCACCCTCACCTTGACCTCTTTCCACCTATCACATTTCCAACTCCCCTCCTCCAAGTCCCTCCTCCCTACCTTTTATCTTCTCCTGCTGAACACTCTCTGCTCATTCCTGAAGAAGGGCCTGTGCCCGAAACGTCGAATCTCCTGTTCCCTGGATGCTGCCTGACCTGCTGTGCTGTTCCAGCAATAAAGTTTCAACTTTTGCTCCTCTACCCTACCTACCCTCAACTTTGAAATGATCAATGACACCTCGATATCAACATCACTGGCTGGGTCAGCATTCATTGCCTGGCTATAGGGTTTACACTTAAATCCATCAGTGAAGAAATTCTAGGATTTTGATCCTGCAACTCTAAAGGAACAGCAACATATCTCCAAGTCAGGATGATCAGTGGCTTGGGTGGGAGTTTGCAGAGGTGTTCCTCTGTACCTGCTGCTCCTGTCTTCTGGATGGACGTAATCAGGGGTATGGAAGGCGCTGTCTAAGGATCTTTGGTGAAGGTTTACAGTGCATCTTGTGGATAGTACACACTGCTGCTACTGAGTGTTGGGATGGAGGGAGTCGATGCTTGATTTTAGGGCAGTTCAGGAAATGCCCAGAGATGTCAGTATAAAAAATTAATTTATGAAATTTTGAGACCAGGAGTGCCGAGTCAGAAATTGGCGTTTTAATAAAGGAGAGAAAAGCTTTCAATTCTGATAGTATTCATAGAAGACTCTGCAGTTCACAAGAACAACGGGCGAGAAGCAGTTAAGATGCACCCAAAGATTAGAAATGGAGGACAATTTCCCTGGATTTGAAACAGTCAAGTGACAGTGTTGTGGAATAGATAAGACTTTGGTTTAAGATCCTTCAAACTGTGTTGTACATTTGCTTAATGTTATTTTTTCCTGTTTCAATGTTGAAGAAAGTTAGAGAAATAGATGGTGACATCTTGAAAAATGTCCATATTTCACAGGAGGAAGTGCTGGATGTCTTGAAACACATAAAAGTGGATAAATCCCCAGTCCCTCAACAGGTGTACCCTAGAGCTCTGTGGGAAGCTAGGGAAGTGATTGCTGGGCCTCTTGCGGAGATAGTTGCGTCATCAATAGTCACAGGTGAGGTGCCGGAAGACTGGAGATTGGTTAATGTGGTGCCAATGTTTAAGAAGGGCGGTAAAGACAAGCCAGGGAACTATAGAGCAGTGAGCCTGACCTCAGTGGTGGGCAAGTTGTTGGAGGGAATTCTGAGGGACAGGATGTACATGTATTTGGAAAGGCAAGAACTGATTAGGGATAGTCAACATGGCTTTGTGCGTGGGAAGTCATGTCTCACAAACTTGATTGAGTTTTTTTGAAGAAGTAACCAAGAGGACTGATGAGGACAGTGATGGACGTGATCTATATGGACTTTAGTACGGCATTTGACAAGGTTCCCCATGGGAGACTGGTGAGCAAGGTTAGATCTCATGGAATACAGGGAGAACTAGCCATTTGGATACAGAAGTGGCTCAAAGGTAGAAGACAGAGGGTGGTGGTGGAGGGTTGTTTTTCAGACTGTTGGCCTGTGACCAGTGAAGTGCCACAAGGATCGGTGCTGGGTCCACTACTTTTCATCATTTACATAAATAATTTGAATGCGAGCATAAGTGGTATAGTTAGTAAATTTGCAAATGACATCAAAATTGGAGGCGTAGTGGACAGGGAAGAAGGTTACCTCAGATTACAACAGGATCTGGACCAGATGGGCCAACAGGCTGAGAAGTGGCAGATGGAGTTAATTCAGATAAATGCGAGGTGCTGCATTTTGGGAAAGCAAATCTTCGCAAGACTTTATACAGTTAATGGTAGGCCTTAGGGATGTTGCCGAACAAAGAGACCTTGGAGTGTAGGTTCATAGCTCCTTGAAAGTGGAGTCGCAGGTAGATAGGATAGTGAAGGCGGCGTTTGGTATGCTTTCCTTTATTGGTCAGAGTATTGAGTACAGGACATTGATTAGGCAACTTTTGGAATATTGCATGCAATTCTGGTCTCCTTCCTATTGGAAGGATGTTGTGAAACTTGAAAGGGTTCAGAAAAGATTTACAAGGATGTTGCAAGGTTTGGAGGATTTGAGCTACAGGGAGAGGCTGATTTCCCTGGAGTGTCAGAGGCTGAGGGGGTGACCTTATAGAGGTTTATAAAATCATGAGGGGCATGGATAGGATAGATAGACAAAGTCTCTTTGTGTGGTTGGAGGGGTCCAGAACTAGAGGGCCTAAGTTTAGGTTGAGTAGGCAAAGATATAAAAGAGACCCAAGAGGCAACTTTTTCACACAAAGGATGGTGCGTGTATGGGCATCTGGATGGGTATAGGAATAAAAAGGGTTTGGAGGGATGTGGGTCAGGTGCTGGTAGGTGGGACTAGGTTGGGTTGGGATATCTGGTCAGCATGGACGAGTTGGACCAAAGTGTCTGTTTCTGTGCTGTACATCTCTATGACTCTAAAATCTGTCCTGAAGAAGGGTTACACCTAAAATGTTGACTTCTCCACCTCCTGATGTTGTCTGGCTTGCTGTGTTCTTCCAGCCTCTTGCCTGTCTACTTTGGATTCAAGCATCTGCAGTGTTTTGTCTCTATCAAAGAAAATCTGCAGCCTTGAGTGGTTCGTGTATGGAATGAGCTGCCAGAGGAAGTGGTGGAGGCTGGTACAACTTCAACATTTAAAAGACAGCTGGAATATATATGAATAGGAAGGGTTTAGAGGGATATGGACCAAAAGCTAGCAGGCACTAGATTAGTTAAGGATACCTGGTCGGCATGGATAAGTTGGATCGAAGGGTCTGTTTCCATGCTGTACAACTGCATGGCTACTTGTTACTGAAGAAAAAGTGTCGATCTGGGCCAGATTTCATTCTGCAATCAGACTTGTCCAGTTGGATTGAATGGGACCATCCCACTCACTGATTCCCATCTTGAAAGTGGCTGCCAACACATTCTGCTCTGGCCCCCAACATCACATGCTCCATTGTTTTTTTTTTCTCTTTACTCACTCACTGCATGTGCGTGTCTCTGGCCAGGCCAGCATTTATTGCCCATCCCTAATTGCCTAGAGTCAACCACATTACTAAAGGACACTAGTGAACCAGATGGATTTTTGACAATGGCTTCCTGGTCATCATTAGACCCTTACTTCCAGATTCTCTCTTATTGAATTCCAGTTTCACTATTGGGCACGGCGGGGTTTGGACTAGTGTCCCCTGAACATTAGCTGGGTTTCTGGTTTAATAATCCAGCGATCATACCACTTGACCAGTGCCTCCCTATTATTATTTATTAGTTGAGGATTAGACTTTATCGATTGATTGATTTATTTATTAAGGGAATCAGAGGTTCTGGGGAACAGGTCAGAAAGTGGAGTTGAGGATTATCAGTTCAGCCAGGATATCATTGAATGGCAGGTCAGACTCAATGAGCTGAATAACCAATTTCTGTTCTCACTTCTCATGGTCTTATTGAAGACCTTTTGAAGATTGTCTACTCCACCTGAGTCACCTCCTCAAACACCTGAGCAGGGTTGTTCAACCAAGATCTTGTCTTTTCTAGATGTACTTTGCTTCTTATCTTTAGTTGGGTTTCTATTCCTTGCCCTATCACTAATGTTAAGCTGATTGGTCTGGAGTCTGCCTTCAATTCCGTTAGCTGCCTGCCAGTCCACTGGCACTGCCCCTAACAAATAAGTCTTGCCTCTGATATCCCTTCACAAATCTTATTGTTTGGTCGATTTCAAATACGCTCACCTGAACTTATTTGGTTGGTGGCTAGAGATGTTCTCTTTCTGTCTGTTCCAGTCTCCTCTTTACTGGATCCCAAGAAATCAGCCCTCAGTCTCCTGATTCCAATGTCATTTTGGCTGGTGACTGGGTCTTCTAGCAATTCTAGATATGGTTTGGTACCCAATTCACTTCCAGCTTCCTGAATGCTGGTGGGGATGATGATGTCTCCTTCTCTGTGCAGGTCTCCCCTCCACACAAGAGAGCTGCTACTGTGGTCTGCATCCCTCATATCGATATTCTGGGCTACCACCCTCTTGGATGGCTCTGTCTCCAATCTGGGTGACCGGTCAGAGGTGAAGCCCAGGCAGAAGGCCTCAGCCTCCCCCTGCTGCCCATTTGAAGACAGCATGTCAGATCCAAGGCCAGATACCTTTGCTGCTGAGGAGGCTTCCCCCTCAGGAGGGCCTGACAGACCAGTGGGACACTCATGCTCTGGCTTCCAAGTACAGCCACCTTTGGTGTTTGGCAGGAGTTCAGTAAAGTGGCTAGGAGCAGGATCCAGTGCAGGAAAATGTCCTTCGCCCGAGCTACAGGATTGGATACTCCAGACTTCAGAAATACGCAGAGGAGGAGGATGAGGAGGAGGATCTGATTCAACGCCATCAACATTCACGCGCCTCTCTCCCACATTGTAGCTATAGCCCGGGTTATTGTGGCTGGAAGGGGGCGATTCCATTGGGTTGCAACTTTCAATCACATCTTGGCTGCAATTTGAACTGTCACCAGGAGACGATGGTTCTGCTAGGCTTAAACATCTCATTTCACCAGGTTGCCCAGGACTGTTAGCTTCAGGACTTGTAGAGAGAGCAGGAGAAGGAGGAGGTGACTTATCTGTGCTGGAGCTGTGACTACAGCAACCTCCTGTCACATCAGCAACACCCTGATCAGCAGACCCATCAGCTAAAGCAGCAGACCCTGAGTCTGTCTCTGCCTCTCCATCACATTCCAGGACAGCACAGCTGAGGGATCCAGTGGCAGTTCTCAGGATCTCCAACAGCGAGCTCCCCATCTTGTTGCTAGCCGTGATGGCTGTCCCATCACTACCAGCTGGTGTTGCCTGGCTTTCCCAAGCTCCCAGTCCCCCATTCTCCAACCCCTCATGGGAATCTGCATTGGGAGAACGGTGCGCAAGTGAGCTCCAGCTTACCCTGGAAGCATCGAATGCCTCCACATTGGTCCCCGATTCCTCAGTAAGGGAAAGAGAAGGATGAGCGCCCTCAGCCACAGTGACCTCCTGCATTGGGTCAGTATCTCCTGGAACACAGTTGCTGGGGCCTGGAGACATGACATGGAAGGTGTCACCCTGAGCGGTTTCCTGGACTGTCCCAGTTTTTCTGGCAAGTTTACCAGCCTCCTCCAGAGAGCTTTCTGAATCACCCCTCGCTCCAACATGCCAATTCACCAGCTCGCTGGATGGACGAGACAGCAAAGGCAAGGGCTCAGTTGAGGTGGACGAACCAGAGCCATTAGTGCCAGGCCCACAGTCAGAACTGCTACCCATTAAGCAAGGGCTCTTGTCATCGCTGGTTTCTCTCGGCTCCTGTCGGGGTTCGGAATTCTCGGAGCGGTGACACTGATCGGAGTCACCCATCTCTACACTCTGCTGTGGCAGGTCAACAATGGGCTCCTCGGACTTAGCCACTTGAGTTTTGAAGAACTCTCTAACAATTCGCCTGACCTCGTCCTGCTTGCTCACTTCCCCAGTAACACGACACTCCTGAGAGGCTCTGTATTCCGTGACAAACTGCTGGACCAGTCTGCCTATGTACCAGGCCTGATGCTGCCTCTGTTCGGCCGAGAGGGATAGCAGAGTGACATTCTGGCCCTCTGCTGATGCAAGCCCCTCTGTTCCAGCTTGCTGAGGCAAGCACACTCTTTTACTGGGAGAGGAGGCAGTAGACTTTGAACCCAATGCCTCTTCTCCTTCACAAGGTCTCTTTGATGGTCGGGAATTAAGGTTCATTTGGCTGTTTAGGCTCTTGCTTGTAATATCCTCCCTCTTCAATTGAGGCTCTGAAGGTTGTAGATTCAGATACTTGGGGTCTGAAGAGACAATTGTTGAGTTAACTTTGACCACCCCATCTGTACGACTGATGTCAGCTGCTCCTGTCTCGGCCAAATCAGTGCTCCCCACAATGACCTGACACTTGCCCATTCCATCTCGTCCCATGTCTTGCCATTCAATGTGCACAGATTCAGCCTCAGGATTCGGGCTCACCGGCGACTGTATCGGTGTCTCACCAAATGGTATCCGGTCCAATGTCTGCGGCAACACAGCACCATGCTCTTCACTGAGGAGGCTGGGTTGTGCCACATTCTCCTCCTGCTGGAATTGCCCACGTTCACCAAGCGCCACTGTCTCAGTTTCCTGCTCAACACCTCTGTTTTTTGGGCAGCATTTTTTCAATATGCCGTCACTCGGCTTTTGTACTTCAGCTCCCTGCTGGGAGCGGGCTCTCGAATCTTTGCATTCGGAGACATTTGTGGCACAGTCAGAGTGTGTCGGCACAACTCCATTCTGCAGAATGCTCAAAGTTTGGGGAACCGTCTCCCTCTGTGTACACAGCCCCAGCTCACCCAGGGTCCCCTGCACAATCTGGGCAACCCCTCTCCTGGGCATCCCTTCTCCTGCAGACTGGTCTTCAGCTTCCTTGGAGAAGATAAACTGCTGCTCACGGTGACCAGGAGGTAAATGGGAGTGGTGCTTCCTCTCCAACTGTTCATCATCGAGCTCAAGATCTTCAGCTCCTTCTTCACCGAAGACCATCGACTCTTCAGAGAAACCAGTTGGACGGCAGATATCCTCTGAGATCCTCTCGTCTTCAGATACACATGTACAGGGAGTGACTGTTCGTGAGGTTTGTACTGGGTCACCTTTATTCCTGATGGAGGTGGGGAGACTCAAGTTCACCTCCCCCACATCTGTACAGTCTGGTGAAGGAGGAGAAACGTTGAGATTAGCTTTGCCCATGATGATGTTCAGCTCCTCCGCATTCTCCACTGTAGCGAGTGCACTGTCTGATAAGGTACCCGGCAACTGCGTACAGGTCAGCTGTTCTGGGTTGGAGGCCTCCCCTTCTTCACTAGCAGTTTGTTCGCTCAAGTCATTCCTTTCCATTGGCTCACATGGTGTGACGTGGCCTGAAGCACTTTGCTCACTGGACTCTTCCTCTCCCTCTAGCCCGTATGAATCCAGCGTCTCAGGGAACTGAGAGACTGGGATAGATCCTTCCCTCGAGACCTTGTCCAACAAACCAGTCTCTCTCCCAGCCTTGGGATTTTCACGTTTGGAGCTGTCCATTTCCAGGTCATATTGAACACACTGCTGTCTTGTATCAGGGCTGGGTGACGCAGTAGGGGACCCTGCCTGCTCCCGAGCCCGGCAAACTCCGACACAGAGTTCCAACAATCCAGCAGGTTCCTCCGAGATTCGGGACCTTGCCATCTCTCCAGACTTCTCCTCCAGAAGAACGTCCTTCTCAGAGGATGCAGGAGTTGGTTGCTCTCCAGCTTTGAGTTGCTTCTGACCGACTCCTCCAGTCTCACGACCACCCGGTCTGGGGAGCACGGCTGCGGTGAAAAGCTGGGGCTGTATACGGGGGGCAGCTGTGATCCAAACGAGCCCCTCCTCCTGGCAAACACTGACCTGTGCACGCCCAGGAGTTAGTTCAGGCTGCACTGCATGCTCGTCACTACAAACCTCATCTTCCTCCCCCTCAGCACCTTCTCGGCCAGTCAGCTGAGTTTCTTCCATCGAACAGCAGTTTGCATCATCGCCCAACACACCCGTCACAGTGGACTCTTCCTCCTCTGCCCCACGACACAAACCCAGGCTCATAGGTAACTCTCTCCCGGTCAAGTTCAATTCCTTCACCAATGGGCTGTGACTTTGCAGTTCTCTGTTCTCTGGAGTGGCAGGTCTCAACATGAGCTCTTCAGCTATGTTTTCATCTTCACTCTGCTCTTCAACTGGATCCTCAAGTTCAATCCTTTGGGAATCAGAGAAACTGGGTTGGACAAGCTCCCCCTCCACCCCATCCACAGCTTCCGCCTTCCCCCCGTGAACCAGCAGGAATTGGGTCCTCTCAGTGCCTTCAGTTCCACTCAATCCCACCTCTGGTACCTCATCATGTGCATGAGGCACGGCCTGCTCAAACTGATCAGTGTCTGCCGCCCCCAAACACAGAGGTTCATCATGCCATCCTGCCGCTTGGTCGCTTCCCCCACTCAACTCCGATTCACTCCCACACGCTGTGTCAACTGTCGGATAAGCTTCCTGAGTCACAGGCCAGGCATCAGGAACAGAGGACATCAAATCACTCCTCTGCACAGACACGGACTCAGAAAGGAGGACAGAGTTGTTCGTCGTCACACTCAGCTCAGTCAGGGTTGTCACACCAAAGTGTGCAGCAGCTGCAGTAGCAGAGGCTTCACCCAGGAGAGAGGGGTTACACACAGAGGATTCACAATCTCTAGTGCTGCCAGTACAAGCGCGCACCTTCTTTCTAGAAGGTTCTTCAGTGGAGTCAGCAGAAGGAGCATCAGCTGTTTCCCCAGAGTCTCTAAATTCATCTCTGATTTCTGCAGCATTTTCAGACATAGGGGCTCCCTCCTGACACCCATGGGTGACAGGACTGTCACGGCCACCATGCCAGGTAGCACCCATGGTCGAGGGAGACAGTGGGACAGTTCTGGCTGGTGATTCTGGGCTTTTTCCTGCCTCTGCTACTGGGCACGAAGTCAAGGCCATCGGCCTCACAGGAGGACAATATTGGATTGGTGATTTGGTGGTCTCAAATTTACCATTCCCCACCGGAAGGTGTGGTCCTGGCCTGTCAATTTCAGAGTCCATCACTGGAGACAGGTTCACCCGCTCTTCACCTGGGAAATGCCCAACTATCTTTGTTGTAACAGTGTTTGTGAAATGATTGCAGGACTCACTCAGCAATTCTGACTGCACGTCGGTTGTTAGAAATCCCGAGGTCAAGTGTCCCTCCCCTTCAACATGGTCCAGTCTGGGCTGATCCTGTCCAGTTTCAGACAATGCCAGAGGTTCGTCTGTCACACCGGGTTCTGGATGGCTCTCATCTTGGGATGGATCTAGATTATCTCGGTCTGGGGTAACCATAGCGGCTTCCAGCAGATTCTCTGAACTTGCTGCCTCAGCCTGGAATTCCAAGCTGCTTAAAACTCGGTTATCGCTGGAAGGCACATTCATTGCTGAGTGCTTGCAGTGGCTTTGATTAATGGTCTCTTTCTCTGCTGTGGAATTCAAGGTTTCACTCTGCATGAGTGGGCAAAGAGTATCATAATTTGCAGGTGTCACTGTGCAAGAGGGAACGTGAGCTACACCTATACCAAGCTGACGTGCCACTAGTGTCTCTGCAGCTTCCAATCCAAACTGATTGGCTGGCTCTCTCACCGGCATCAATGGCTCAGATCCTTCCAGCTCCTCCTCCCTCTCGACATCGCCCAGAGGTGGTGCCACAGTAGATCGCTCTGACAATGGGGATTCGTCCACCTCTCCCTCAGCTCCACAATTTCCAGCCTCAGTGACAATGACACGGGCACTCGTCAGCTGCAACTCCGAGGGTGCTGGGCAAGTATTGGACAGATCAGATTCCACAATCTCATCCCTGGCCACAGACCTGGACACTGAGTCAACATCCATATCTTCATCCGATCCAACAGTATCTCCAATCTCCATGGAATTATCTTCAAGTGTAGAAACCAGGGTCTCCGAAGTCTCCACAACGCCAGAGCTATTGCCATGGAGATACCCTTCCTTTACCATTCCAGTATTTAGAGTGTGTCCTCCCACTGTCTCAACATTTACATCCACAGATCCAATGGGAATACTTGGAAATTCTTTACATTCCAGAAGATTCAGTCTACCATCATGTGATTCACAGGTTTGGTCAGTTGCATCTAACTCGCTCTGATCAATCGAGTCACGTTCACATTGCATTTCCACACTTTCCATGAAAGTGACAACACCCTCTGGTTTGGAGATTTCTGGAGTATTTCCCTGAATTACACAGCCTCTGATATCTCCTGTTGTCTCTCCATGCTCGGTGCTAGGCCACTCTCCCTCACAGAGTTGACCAGCTGCACTGACTCCACCCTGTGGCCCAGCCTGATTGGAGTGCCCAAGTTCCACAATGGAACAGCAGCTCCCCTTTCCTGGATCGAGACTCGGCAGGTTAACAGAGTTGGCTAATTCAGATGCAGAATGGTCAGTAGGTGAACAGGCACTGACTGGAATGCTGCACACACTCCTGGCTGCTTTGATGAACAATAGCGCCTCAGGTTCGATCCCAGCTGAGTAGGCAGAACCATCATCGTTTGATAAGGAAATGGGTGAAGGGGGACAGTCAGCCAGTGCAGGGTTACAAACCTTTGCTGACCACCCTTCAGTCTGGATCGTACTATCCTCTGCTGCCTTACTAGCCACAGAAAGTCCATCTACATCCGGGACCTCCACCTTCCCTGTGACTGCTGACTTGGAATCAGTGTCTGATAATTCTGGGTCAACCAAACGTCCTCCTTTTCCCATCTGCCCTGTCGTTTCTCCTGGTGAAGCGTCTGAAGCTTCTAACCTCAAGCCCAATGTACCCAGAAGGTGCGGCTTATCAAAGACAAATGTATTGTCACTTGAGCTCAGGTGCTCAGTTGTTGAGTCAGCATCAAGCGTGGCTTTACTGACTGGTGGACATCGAGAAGAAACGTCTTGTGACTGTCCATTGCTTGAGAGATCAGATTCCATCCCAGAACAGCTTGGGATCTGCACATTAGACACCCTAGCAGCAAGCTCACACTCCACAGGTTGTACTCCTGGATCACTGGCTGATTCCCCTTCAGCTCCCACAGTCTCAGAGCGGTCACAGTTCACATCTTTACGCAGGTCATCATCCACCCACTGCCTAGCCACTGGCGATTCCCCAGCCATTGCCGGTTCCTCACTCCCTCTCGATTTGCCAGTCACTGACAGGGGACCTGCACCATTTACACTCTGAGGGAGTCCAGACCCTCCATGCTCACCAGGTGAGCCCATATTCTCATCCCCCACACATGCTGTCATGGTGTTGCCATCTCTATCCTGACATAACAAGTCAGATGCCGGAATATTTTTATCTAAGTTGTCATTTCTTGGATCATCAATGGGTTTGTGCAAAATCCGTCCTGTGTGGCCACAGGTCAAACCCCCTCCAGATACAGAGTTACTCTCAACAGGTTTGAAATCGATGAAAGAACCGTCTGCCGTGACACTGTGTGGTATCACTGTCTGTACAGGTCTCTCTGCTGAGCCAATCTCATTCGGTACAGATTGAATTTCCTCGTTTTCAACATTCCACTTGGAAGTGTGATCCGGCTGCTTGGCAGCACAAGAATGCAGTGTTTCGGACTCCTCCATAGACTCAGTCAGCTCACTTTGCCTTAGACAGCTGTCGTCACTCAGTAAGTGGCACTGACTCTCCACAGAGTCCCAGCAGGAGTTACTCAGGGTAGGCATAGTGTCTGTTGGTGTGACGCCCCCCCTAACCACATCCAAAGCCTCCTGGACCTCTTCAGTCAGGGCGCCATCTTGCATCCTGAGCTCAGTCTCAGTGCGCTCATTATCAATATTCTCTACAACGGTATCGCTGTCCAACTGTGGCTCCATGCTCACTGCTGCTGTGGCATCTAACATGGAAGGTGCCCATTCCATACCCACTGCAGCCTCTGTCCCATGCTCTCCCATGCTGGGAGAACCCTCCTGGACGTCCCTCTGGGAGGGCTGGTTGGTGCTACCTGCCAGGGTCACTGACCCAGCAGCAGTCAGACCAGTTGAGTCCCCTTTAACTGAAGTGGTTTGATCCATCGTCAGATGAGTGTGTGTTGACGTGCGGTATCCCCTCACACTCTCACTCCAACTACCTCGCTTCGCTGAGTCCTGATGAAAGCATGGCATGGGGGTCAGGGGTTGGGCAGTGGTGGCCACAGTGGCATCTTCTGATCTCCATCCCATTTGACCGAGTGACACCAATGCCAGTTTATTACCCTGGAAGGTTGACGGATGCACCTTTGAGCCAGGCCTTTCCTCCAGGGGAGGCGGGGCTTCTCCTGGAGGTGGAGTTGTCTGTGTGCGACTTTCAGGCAGGGGTCTGTTCGAATGTTCACCGGGACCTGGACAAGTAGGATGGTCAAACTTCCCTGAGTCCACCGGCTGGAGATAGGATCCACAATGAGTGATCTGGGAATTGGTCAACCAGCCACTCTGAGATCCCTCAGCAACAGCTGAGGCAGAATACTGGGAAGTTGATCCCGGAGGAACCAGTGGCACCACAAGACCATGGGACACTCCGGTTAGCAGGGAGGTGGATCCTGAGATCTCGGGTGCAAGCTGACGATCTGGAAAATACATCATGCGAGGTGGGGCCAATTCAGGTCTTGGATAAGTTGGATGAGGAGCCCCTGAAACCAATGGGCACCCCCCAGAGTCATGCAGTGCCATGGCATGTCTGACACCAGCGTCTGCTACATCCACAGGCCACCGAACTCCCTGCAGGAACCCAGGGAACATTCCCAAGAAGCACTGGGGCATCGGCAATCTCTGGCAAGAGGCAGGAACAAACATTGAGCTCTGCATTTGATAGAAACACAGATTATTTTTAACCAGCTTCACATAAAAAGGTTTGGCAGCATTGATTACTCAATGTATACATGTTGCATACATTTAAAAAATGACTTTCCCAATAGGCCTATAGAACACACCTCGCAACACACTCAGCTTCTCCTGAATTCTGGGCTGCATACATTATAATGGCTGCTCTATATTCATGAACCCAAAATGTAGAAACTCAACTGGTTCATAACACTCTTCAGTGAAGACACAGTGAGACTGTTACCTATAGGAATCCAAATTGGGGTTCCAATTTCTCAATGAGCCGGGACCACATGCTGGACAGGCAGCGGGGCAGTATGGATGGATGGATGGTTGGACAACATACCAAATCAATGAGACATCAATCCCCATCTGCCAACTTTGGCAGATATAGAAATTCTTAAGACAATTTTAAGAAGGGAGGGGAGTTCAGCCTGGAATCATGGTCAATATTCATCTCTCAAGCAACATTATGAAAACAGATGCTCTCAGTCATTCCCTCATTGCTGGTTTACATTGTAGGCAGGGGTCAGGGATACAGTGATCACATTCTAACGGCTGCAAAGCACTTTGGGACAAGAAAGGCACTTGAGAAATGTAAATCATCCTTTTTGTTTTGTGACTATGATTTTGCAAAATTAGAGCGAACAGTAGCATGCAGATTGTCTGCCTCAGTCTAAGGAAAAGGTTAATCAGTATGTGGAACCTGCTAATGTCCTCATTTTAAGACAAACTTGCACTATTGTCTACACTGAGGTTAGTGACGTTTGGACCCCTGACCAGACCAAGCAAGGTCCCACTATAAGTGCTGCTTACCTGGAGATGGGAGCTGGCCCCAGGATCCTGTCTCAATCCATTGCTGCCTTCCTGCTCGCAGTCACACAGCTCAAACTGAGAAAACACCACAAACAATATAATCAGTGCAGTCTTCAACCTTCACACCACATCCTCCTCCTTGGGTGATCGTCCATAACTACCTGGCACACTGCACCCATCGGTCTGGTTTTTGAGTAGAACGTGGACATCACTGGCTTGGTTATTTATTGCCCTTCCCTAATTGACCCTTGACAAGGTTGCAGCTACCTTCTTGAATTGCAGCAGTCCTTCTCATCGTGGCACACGGAGTCACATTGGTGGGGAGGGGGAAGATGTGTAGGAATGCAGAGGGAGTGGAGGATAGATTATTCAGAGGAAAAGACACGAGCCTTGGCAACGTACAGCACAGTACCAGAAGACGGTGTTGCATGCCAGAGGCCAGGATTCAGGGCATCTTCTCTGCAACAGAGAGAAACTTGCAATGCATGAGCACACAAATAAACAGGCAGGAATAGGTCATTTAATGAGATCATGGCTAATCTGTTTGTCTTTCAAAATTAACATTCCCATGTAACCCCAAACATGCCTCGATTCCCCGCCTGACTAATTCCACCATTCCACCAATGTCTCAAAAATATTAGATGGCTCTTTGAACAGGAGTAGGCCATTTGGCCCTTCTAGCCTGCTCTGCCTTTCATTATGATCATGGGCTGAGCCCCATCTCAATGTCTTATCCCCACGTTCTCTCCATGCCCCTCGATGCTATTAATATCAAACCTGTTAGTGTTATTGATCTCTTTCTCAAGAGACTTGGCCACCACAGTCTTCTGGGTGGATAATTCCACAGGTTCATTATCCTTTGGAGAGTGAAGCAAGATTCCAACATCTCAATCGAAAATGGTCTCCCCACAGTATCCTGAGACTGTGTTCCTTGACTCTCAACTCCCCAACCAGGGAGAACATCTTCCTTGCATCGATTCTGCCCAGCCCGTTAGAATTTATACATTGCTATCAGTTCCTCTCTCACCTTAAATCCTAGTGATACAGGCCCAGTTAAACCATTCGAGAGAGTTTTGCCATGTCTGGTATTAGTCTAGTGAACCTCTGTTATACTCCCCCTACGGCAAGTACATCCTCTCTTCGCTAGGGAAACCAAAACCAAACACAACACTCCATAGCAATGCCCAGTATAAGCACATCCTTACTTCTGAACAAAGTTTTTTGCAAAGAAGGACAACAGATCATTTCGCTTCCTAACTAGTTTCATACCTAAAACAAAAACAATGAATACTGGAGAAACTCAGCAGGTTGGGCAGCATCAGTGGAGAGAGAAGCAATTGTCAGAACTTGCTGCCTATTTCCTTTCACTAACTGGTGTACAAGGATACTCGTTCGGAAAAGATTTACAAGGATGTTGCCAGGGTTGGAGGATTTGAGCTATAGGGAGAGGCTGAACAGGCTGGGGCTGTTTTCCCTGGAGCATCGGAGGCCGAGGGCTGACCTTCTAGAGGTTTATAAAATCATGAGGGGCATGGCTAGGATAAATAGATAAGGTCTTTTCCCCAGAGTGAAGCTGAGACGAATGATTCTAAATTACATAAGGGTATGAAGATAGACCTGGCTGAAGGGAGTTGGGAAATGAAGTTAAGGGAAGAGTCCATAGAAATGCAATGGTAGACATTTAAGGATATATTTCAGAATATTCCAACAATAAACAGTCCAGAATTAGACGGCATAGGTTTAGGTGAGATATAAGAGACAACTAAGGGGCAACTTTTTCACGCAGAGGGTGGTGCGTGTATGGAATGAGTTGCCAAAGGATGTGGTGGAGGCTGGTACAATTGCAACATTTAAAAGACATTTGGTTGGGTGTATGAATAGGGATGGAAATGTGTTGCTGGAAAAGCGCAGCAGGTCAGGCAGCATCTAGGGAACAAGAGAATCGACGTTTCGGGCATTAGCCCTTCTTCAGGAATAGGAAGGGTTTGGAGGGATATGGGCCAGGTGCTGGGCAGGTGGGACTAGATTGGGTTGGGATCTTTGTTTGGCATGGACGGGTTGGACAAAGGGTCTGTTTCTGTGCTGTATATCTCTAACTCTATGACATCCAGATCCCTTTGGATATCCACACTTCCCAATACATCAGCATTTAGGTAACACACCGTCTACCTGTTTCAGAGACCAAAGTGCATAACTTAACATTTATCGATGTCAAACTGCATTCCCACACACTCAACTTGTCTAGATTGCCCTGAAGCCACCTTCCATCCTCTTCACAACTCACCTAGATTTCTGTCATCAGCAAACTTGGAAATGTTACATTTGGTTCCCCCATTCTGGATTAGTGGTGCTGGAAGAGCACAGCAGTTCAGGCAGCATCCAAGGAGTTCGAAATCAACGTTTCGGGCAAAAGCCCTTCATCAGGAATAAATGCAGTGAGCCTGGAGAGTGGAGAGATAAGCTAGAGGAGGGTGGGGGTGGGGAGAAAGTAGCATAGAGTACAATGGGTGAGTGGGAGAGGGGATGAAGGTGATAGGTCAGGGAGGAGAGGGTGGAGTGGATAGGTGGAAAAGGAGATAGGCAGGTAGGACGTCATGGGGACAGTGCTGAGCTGAAAGTTCAGAACTAGGATGAGGTGGGGGAAGGGGAAATGAGGAAACTGTTGAAGTCCACATTGATGCCCTGGGGTTGAAGTGTTCCGAGACGGAAGATGAGGCGTTCTTCCTCCAGGCGTCTGGTGGTGAGGGAGTGGCGGTGAAGGAGGCCCAGGACCTCCATGTCCTCGGCAGAGTGGGAGGGGGAGTAGAAATGTTGGGCCACAGAGCGGTGTGGTTGATTGGTGCGGGTGTCCCGGAGATGTTCCCTAAAGCGCTCTTCTAGGAAGCGCCCAGTCTCCCCAATGTAGAGGAGACCGCATCGGGAGCAACGGATACAATAAATGATATTAGTGGATGTGCAAGTAAAACTTTGATGGATCTTCCGTAATTACACGCCCACCTACAACCCACCCTCCCATCCTGGCACTTTCCCCTGCCACCGCAGGAACTGTAAAACCTGCGCCCACACCTCCTCCCTCACCTCCATCCAAGGCCCCAAAGGAGCCTTCCACATCCATCAAACTTTTACTTGCACATCCACTAATATCATTTATTGTATCCGTTGCTCCCGATGCAGTCTCCTCTACATTGGGGAGACTGGACGCCTCCTAGCACAGCGCTTTAGGGAACATCTCCGGGACACCCTCACCAATCAACCACACCGCCCTGTGGCCCAACATTTCAACTCCCCCTCCCACTCTGCCGAGGACATGAAGGTCCTGGGCCTCCTTCACCGCTGCTCCCTCACCACCAGACGCCTGGAGGAAGAACGCCTCATCTTCCGTCTCGGAACACTTCAACCCCAGGGCATCAATGTGGACTTCAACAGTTTCATCATTTCCCCTTCCCCCACCTCACCCGAGTTCCAAACTTCCAGCTCAGCATTGTCCCCATGGCTTGTCCTACCTGCCTATCTTCTTTTCCACCTATTCACTCCACCCTCCTCCCTGACCTATCACCTTCATCCCCTCCCCCACTCACCCATTGAACTCTATGCTACTTTCTCCCCACCCTCCTCTCACTTATCTTTCCACGCTCCAGGCTCACTGCCTTTATTCCTGATGAAGGGCTTTTACCCGAAACGTCGATTTCGAAGCTCCTTGGATGCTGCCTGAAATGCTGCGCTCTTCCAGCACCACTAATCCAGAATCTGGTTTCCAGTATCTGCAGTCATTGTTTTTACCTATTTGGTTCCCCCAGCCAGGTCATTTATTTACATCGTGAATAGTTGCAGCCCCAAGCACTAATCTTCGCAGTACATCACTAATCTGCCACCAAGAAAAAGAACCACTTACTCCTACAATGTTCCCTGCCTATTAATCAATGCCAATATATTACCTCCAATCCCATGTTCTTTAATTTTGCTCACCAGCCTCTTATGTGGGATCTGAGCAAAAACCCCTACACCATGAGCTCTCATTTAGCATAATGCAATAAGAAAAAAAATCCCAGCAAATTGTATAATGAGTGCAGAAACGATGAAATACTTCAACTTGCCCAAATGGGGTGCATTGCCAACAACACTTAAGAAACTCAACTCAGGATGAAGTGGCCCACTTGACCACCATCATCGTACAATGATAGCAGTGTGCGCTATCAACAATTCACACTACAGTAACTCGGCAACTCTCCTCTGACAGCTCATTGCAAACTCATGATCTCTGCCACCCAGAAGGACAAGGGCAGCAGATATGCAGGATCACATCCACCTGCAAGTTCCAACCTAAGACCCTCATCATCTTACCTT
Organism: Chiloscyllium plagiosum; assembly: GCF_037043375.1. Taxonomy (NCBI): domain Eukaryota; kingdom Metazoa; phylum Chordata; class Chondrichthyes; order Orectolobiformes; family Hemiscylliidae; genus Chiloscyllium; species Chiloscyllium plagiosum. The sequence continues at coordinate 132,267,086 of NW_028270143.1, read as the reverse complement.
GGAAATTCCTTTATGGGCAATAAACATTAGCCAGTTACCAATGCTCACATGCCACAAACGAATACAAAAAAAAGTGATAAATTATAAGACTAGGACTAGGGAAGAAAACGAGGCAGCAATAAGGAAATTTGTCACCTGAGTGTGAAGGAAGGTGATAGCATACAAAGGTTAAGAGTGCACAAACAATTAAGGATAGAGGTTATGGAAATAGTAAAAGGACAAAACTAAATTCTCTATGTCTGAATGCGAGCAGCATTCATAACTGATTAATTGAAAGCTCAAACAGAAACAATACATAGGATGTGATCGACTGGCAGCTTAATGCTCCAGGATACAAATGTTACAGAAAGGATAGAAAGGGAGGCAAGAGAGGATGGGGAGTGGCATTTTTGATAAGGGATAGCATTACAGCTGTGCTGAGGGAGGATATTCCCGGAAATACATCCAGGGAATTATTTGGGTGGAACTGAGAAATAAGAAAGGGATGATCACCTTATTGGGATTGTATTATAGACCCCCTAATAGTCAGAGGGAAATTGAGAAACAAACTTGTAAGGAGATCTCAACTATCTGTAAGAAAAATAGGGTGGTTATGGTAGGGGATTTTAACTTTCCAAACATAGAGTGGGACTGCCACAGTGTTAAGGGTTTAGATGGAGTGGAATTTGTTAAGTGTGGACAAGAAAACTTTCTGATTCAGTATGTGGATGTACTTATTAGAGAAGGTGCAAAACTTGACCTACCCTTGGGAAATAAGGTAGGGCATGTGACTAAGGTGTCAGTGGGGGAGCACTTTCGGGCCAGCAACCATAATTCCATTCGTTTTAAAATAGTGATGGAAAAGGATAGACCAGATCTAAAAGTTGAAGTTCTAAATTGGAGAAAAGCCAATTTTGACGCTATTAGGCAAGAACTTTCAAAAGCTGATTGGGGGCAGATGTTCACAGGTAAAGGGACGGCAGGAAAATGGGAAGCCTTCAGGAATGAGATAACGAGAATCCAGAGAAAGTATATTGCTATTAGGGTGAAAGGAAAAGCTGGTAAGTATAGGGAATGGTGGATGACGAAAGAAATTGAGAGTTTGTTTAAGAAAAAGAAGGAAGCATATGTAAGGTATAGACAGGATAGATCGAGTGAATCCTTAGAAGAGTATAAAGGAAGGAGTATACTTAAGAGGGAAATCAGGAGGGCAAAAAGAGGACATAAGATAGCGTTGGCAAATAGTATTAAGGAGAATCCAAAGAGTTTTCACAAATACATTAAGGACAAAAGGGTAACTAGGGAGAGAATAGGGCCCCTCAAAGATCAGCAAGGCAGCTTTTGTGTGGAGCCGCAGAAAATGGGGGAGATACTAAACGAGTATTTTGCATCAGTGTTTACTGCGGAAGATATAGACTGTAGGAAAATAGATGGTGACGCCTTGCAAAATGTCCATACTACAGAGGAGGAAGTGCTCGATGACTTGAAACGCATAAAGGTGGATAAATCCCCAGGACCTGATCAGGTGTACCCAAGAACTCTGTAGGAAGCTAGAGAAATGATTGCTGGGCCTCTTGCTGAGATATTTGTATCATCGATAGTCACACCTGAAGTGCCAGAAGACTGGAAGTTGGCTAACGTGGTGCCACTGTTTAAGAAGGGTGGTAAGGACAAGCCAGGGATAATTGACCAGTGAGCCTGATGTCGATGGTGGGCAAGTTGTTGGAGAGAATCCTGAGGGACAGGATGTACATGTATTTGGAAAGGCAAGGACTGATTAGGGATATTCAACATGGCTTTGTGCATGGGAAATCATGTCTCACAAACTTGATTGAGTTTTTTGAAGAAGTAACAAAGAGGATTGATGAGGGCAGAGAGGTAGATGTGATCTATATGGACTTCAGTAAGATGTTCAACAAGGTTCCCCGTGGGAGACTGATTAGCAAGGTTAGATCTCATGGAATACAGGGAGAACTTGCCATTTGGATATCGAACTGGCTCAAAGGTAGAAGACAGAGAGTGGTGGTGGACGGTTGTTTTTCAGACTGGAGGCCTGTTACCAGTGGAGTGCCACAAGGATCGGTGCTGGATCCTCTACTTTTTTGTCATTTTCATAAATGATTTGGATGCGAACATAAGAGGTACAGTTAGTAAGTTCGCAGATGACACCAAAATTGGAGGTGCAGTGGACAGCAAAGAGGGTTACCTCAGATTACAACAGGATCTGGACCAGATGGGCCAATTGGCAGAGAAGTGGCAGATGGAGTTTAATTCAGATAAGTGCAAGGTGCTGTATTTTGGGAAAGCAAATCTTAACACGACTTATACACTTAATGGTAAGGTCCTTGGGAGTGTTGCTGAACAAAGAGACCTTGGAGTGCAGGTTCATAGCTCCTTGAAAGTAGAGTCGCAGGTAGAAAGGATAGTGAAGGCAGCATTTGGTAGGCTTTCCTTTTTTGGTCAGAGTATTGAGTACTGGAGTTGGGAGGTCATGTTACGGCTGTACAGGACATTGGTTAGGCCACTGCTGGAATATTGCGTGCAATTCTGGTCTCCTTCCTTTCAGAAAGATGTTGTGAAACTTGAAAGGATTCAGAAAAGATTGACAAGGATGTTGTCAGGGTTGGAGGATTTAAGCTACAGGAAGAGTCTGAACAGGCTGGGGCTGTTTTCCCTGGAGTGTCGGAGGCTGAGGGGTAACCTTATAGAGGTTTACAAAATTACGAGGGGCATGGAATAGGGTAAATAGGCAAAGTCTTTTCCCTGGGGTTGAGGAGTCCAGAACTAGAGGGCATAGGTTTAGGATGAGAAGGGAAAGATACAAGAGAGACCTAAGGGGCAACTTTTTCACGCAGAGGGTGGTATGTGTATGGAATGAGCTGCCAGAGGAAATGGGGGAGGCTGGTACAATCGCAACATTTAAGAGGCATTTGAATAGGTATATGAATAGGAAGGGTTTGGAGGGATATGGGCCGGGTGCTGGCAGGTGGGACTAGATTGGGTTGGGATATCTGGTCGGCATGGACGGGTTGGACCGAAGGGTCTGTTTCCATGCTGTACATCTCAATGACTCTATGACAATATCGGGCCATGCCTGCAAGATGACAAAGGGAACGTAACACTTCAGGTCAGGAAACGATGAAAAGGTGATGGGGTAGGTCTGTTATTATAGACGAGTTGAAACTTTATTGCTGGAACAGCACAGCAGGTCAGGCAGCATCCAGGGAACAGGAGATTCGACGTTTCGGGCACAGGCCCTTCTTCAGGAATCCTGAAGAAGGGCCTGTGTCCGAAACGTCGAATCTCCTGTTCCCTGGATGCTGCCTGACCTGCTGTGCTGTTCCAGCAATAAAGTTTCAACTTTGATCTCCAGCATCTGCAGACCTCACTTTCTCCTCTGTTATTATAGATGATCCAAGTACAATAGACAGAAGTGACCTTCTAGACAAGAGAACATGCAATCTGTTTGGGTGGAGATGAGAGGTAGGAAAGGTAAGGAGGAACTTATAACAGTGGTTTAGAGGGCCCCTAACATAAACCATATTGTAGAACAGATAGAATTTATGGGGGCTTTTAAGAAAGGTATTTCAATAAATGTGTGATTTTAATCTACAAATTCCAGTGCAAGGGTGACCTGGAAGATAAGGTCAGAGAGATTCTTTCTTATGTCAGCATGTTTTGGAGTCAAAGGTTTTAGATTTGATACGATGCAAAAAAAGACAGATTTAATTGGTGACCTCATAATATAGACACCCTTAGGTAGCACTGCATGATTGAATTTTGCAATCGGGTGGAGGGAGAGAAAAGTGAATCTGAGACGAATGATTCTAAATTACATAAGGGTATAAAGATACAGCTGGTTGAAGGGAGTTAGGAAATGAGGTTAAGGGATGAGTAAGTAGAAATATATCCTTAAATATCTACCATTGTATTTCAGAATATTCCAAAAATAAACATTCCAGTGAGAAAGAAGGACACGTCATCTGGGGTTAACAGAGGAAATTAAAACTGGAAAGTAAAAATGCACAGTGGCAGGTCAAGAGATTGGGCAGACTACAAAAAGCAGCAAAGGAGGACTAAAAGATTAATGGAGAAATTACAATGAGAAAAAGCTAGTTAGAAGCATTAAAAACATAGCAAGAGTTATAATAGATATTTAAGAGGGGAGTGAGTAAGTGAGCCTTGGTCCTCTAAAGAGAAAAAGACAGATTAAATGATATTTTGCACCTGTCTTCACTGTCGAGAATAATTGTTAACGGCAGAGAGGAACAAAAGCAGCCATGCTCACCAGAAAAACAATATGGAGAAAATCACTGCATCTAAAATCTGTTGTTGGCAAGATGCAACTTGGAGTGCCAGGAGCCCTCACCAATTTACAATCTATTCCACCGACATGGATTAAGGGAACAAATGGAGGGCTACTAATTTCCTCATGCACAATGGTAAGGAGGAACGTAAGCTGCAAAGAGAACATAAGGAGTTCCCAAAGGAATGCAGACAGGTTAAGTGAGTGAGCAAAAATCTGACAGATGGAACATTAAGTTCAACAAATTCAGCCTGTGAACTCTCGCCCCTATTTTGTTTATTTGCCTTGTGCTGATTTAATTTGAATCTGTTTTCCATATTTTAGCTTGCAGAAAGAGATGTTCATTACATTTACACTCACTCTCATTGTCTCTTTTACAACCCTTACCCCCTCAAATCACATTTCTACCTCCTTTCAGTTGTAAAGGGTGAGTGATATCACAAATGATTAACTCTGTTTAGACCATAAGACGATTAGATATAGGAGCAGAATTAGGCCATTGAGTTTGCTCTGCCATTCAATCATGGTCGATTCTCAACCCAATTCACCTGCCTTCTCCCTGTAACCTTTGACCCCCTCAATAATCAAGAACCTATCTATCTCTATCTTAAAAACATTCAATGACTTGGCTTCCACAGCCCTCTGCAGCAAGGAGTTCCACAGATTCATCAACCTCTCACTGAAGAAATTCCTCATCTCAGTTCTAAAGTGCTGTCCTTTCACTCTGATCCAATGCCCTTGGGTCTTAGTCTCTGCTACTAATGAAAACATTTTCTCCACGTCCATTCAGGCTTCTCTGTATTCTGTAGGTTTCAATCTGATTCCTCCACTATCCTTCTAAGCTCCATTGAGTACAGACGCATCACGAATTTGAGCAAAGGATCCGGAGTCATGTGGAGGCCGGACTAAGTAAGGACAGCAGATTTCCTTCCCTGAAGGACATTAATGAATCAGATGGATTTTTTGTTTGCAACAATAATTGATCACTATCCTTGAGACCAGTTTACAATTCCAGATTCATGAACTGAATTCCAATTCCATGATGATGGCAGCATCTGTGGAGAGACCCATCAGAAATGGGTGTCACTGGGGCTGAAATGTTAACTCTGCTTTCTCTCCACAGATGCTGCCAAACCAGCTGAGTTTTACCAGCACTTTGTTTTTGTTTTAAATAAAAGGCATACTTGTTACAGGAAGGTTTTCGGGTGACCCATGAGATCAATTCCTGCAATGAGGGGGCTTTCCTATGAGGAATGATTGAGGAGATTGAGTCTACACTCTGAGATTTAGAAGAATATAAGGAAATCTTACAGAAAATAAGAAGATTCTTGACAAGAAGAGATGCTGCTTCCAACCAAGGGAAATTTAAGACAGGAGATTCCTGGATTGACTTGCAAGTGTGGGTTAAGGCAAGATGAGGCGAAATTTCTTCACACAGAGGAAGGTGATTCTTTGGAATCCAGACAGCAGCACAGGGATAAATGTGGAGCATACTGTGCAGAATCTTATCTGGCACACAGGAAGATGGTTGTGGTTGTTGGAGCTCAGTCATCTCAGCTCCAGACATCTCTGCAGGAGTTCCTCAGGATAGTGTTACAGGCCCAACCTCCAGTTGCTTCACCAATGACCTTCCCTCCATCATAAGTTCAGAAGTGGGGATGTTTGCCTCCAATTACACAATGTTCAGCACCATTTACAACTCCTCTGATACTGGAGCAGTCCGTGTTCAAATGCAACAAGATCTGGACAATATCCAGCCTTGGACTGACAAGTGGTAGACAATATGCACACCACACAAGTGCCAGGCAATGACCAACTCCAACAAGAGAGAATCTAACCATCACCTTTGATATTCAATGGCATTGCCAATACTGAATCTCCCACGAACAATACCCTGGGGGTAATCATTGATCAGAAACTCAACTGGACTCACCAGTTTCCTCCTACAGTCCATACATGTGCAGGTTGGATGAATTGGCCATATTAAACTGCCCAGTGTACAGGGATGTACAGGCTGGGTAGATTAGCCATGGTAAATGTGGAGTTACAGGGATGGTGTGGGTGGTTTAGGATGTTCTTCAGAGGGTTGGTGCAGGCTTGATGGGCCGAATGGCCTCTATCTGCACTGTAGGTACGCTATGATTCTATTTAAAAGCAGTGGCTGCAAAAGTAGATCAGAAGCTAGGAACACTGCAGCAAGTAACTCACCTCCTGACTCCCCAAAGCACGTCCAACATCTACATGGCACAATTCAGGAGTGTGATGGAATACTCCCCACTTGCCTGGATGGATGCAGACAAAGCAGTTCACGCTTGATTGGCACAACATCCACAAACATTCACTTCCTCCACCTCCAAAACTCCATAGCAGCAGTGCGTACCATCTACAAGAGGCACTGCAGAAATACACTAAGGCTCCTTAGACAGCACCTTCCAAATCCATGTCTGCTGTCATCCAGAAGGACAGGGCAGCGGATACATAGGAACACCAACCCCTGCAGGTTCCCCTCCGAACCACTCTGTCATCCTGACTTGGAAATATATCACCATTCCTTCAGCATCACTGGGTCACAATCCGAGAATTCCGTCCCTAACATCAATGCATAGCAGATGGACTGCAGTTGTTCAAGGCGGCAGCTTACCATCACTTTCTCAATGGCAACTAAGGATGTGCAATGAATAGTAACCCAGTCGGTGAGATCCACATCCATGAATGAATAAAACAAGATATTCAAGACAAAGGTTGACAGATTTCTGAGCAGCTAATGCCTTATTCAGTGATAGACAGGTTCCAAAGACCAAATGATTTGTCGAGCTCCTTTCTTATGCTCGGTCCTGGTCTCTAAAGTTCCTCTACAGAGAGCCAGGATTCACTGTACAGGAACTCTAGTACGTCGGATGGAGCAGCTTTTGTGCATGTATGCAGGAGGGTTTTCCAACACAGTATGTCGAAGGGCCGATAAGAAGGGAGGCCACACTGGATCTGGTGCCTGGTAATGCACCAGGCCAGGTGTTTAAATTAGTGGTAGGTGAGCATTTTGGAGACTGTGACCATAATTCAGTTACGTTTAGTTCAGCAATGGAAAGGGATAGGTACATGCCACAGGACAAGAGTCATCAATTCGGCAAGGGCAATTATAATGCGATTAGACAAGACTTAGGATGCATAGAATGGGGTAGCAAAATGCAGGGGATGGGGACAATCAAAATGTGGAGCTGGTTTAAGGAACAGATATTGCCTGTCCATGATAGGTATGTCCCTGTCAGGCAGGGAGGAAGTGATAAGGTAAGGGAACTGTGGTCTACCACAGAAATCACATCTCTTGTTACGAAGAAGAAGGAGGCAGCTTATGGGACGATGAGACGAGATGGTTCAGATGAGGCGATGGAGAGTTACAGATTAGCTAGGAAGGATTTAAAGAGAGAGTTAAGAAGAGCAAAAAGGACATGAGCAGTGTTTAGCAGGTAGAATAAAGGAGAACCCTAAAGCTTTCTATAGATATGTGAGGAATAAAAGGATGACTAGGGTAGGAATAAGACCAAAGACAGAAGTGGGAAGTTGTGTGTGGACCCTGTGGAGATCGGAGGGGTGCTAAACGAATATTTTTCACTGATTTTCACTCAGGAAAAGGATGATATTGTAGGGGAGAAGAATGAGATATGAGATATTAGACTAGAAAGGATTGAGGTTAGTAAGGAGGAGGTTTTATCAATTCTAGAAGGAGTGAAAGTAGACAAGTCCCCTGGGCCGGATGAGATTTATCCGAGGATTCTCTGGGAAGCTCGGGAGGATATGGCGGAGCCTTTGGCCTGGATTTTTGAGTTGTCATTGTCTACAGGTTTAGTACCAGAGGACTGGAGGATTGCAAATGTTGTGCCCTTGCTCAAGAAGGGCAATAGAGATGACCCAGGTAATTATAGACCAGTGAGCCTTATTTCTGTTGTAGGAAAAGTTTTGGAAAGGATTATATGAGATAGGATTATATGAGATAGGATTTATAATCATCTAGCAGGCAACAATTTGATTTTAGATAATCAACATGGTTTTGTCAAGGGTGGGTCATGTCTCACAAACCTCATTGAGCAATTTGAGAAGGTGACCAAGCACGTGGATGAGAGTAGGTCAGTTGACGTCGTGAACACGGACTTCAGTAAAGCCTTTCATAAGGTTCCACATGGTAGGCTGTTGGATAAAATACAGAGGCACAGGATTGAGGGTGAGTTAGCAGTTTGGATTAGAAAGTGGCTTTCTGGAAGAAGGCAGTAGGTGGTGGTTGATGGAAAATATTCAGCCTGGAGTCCGGTTACTAGTGGTGTGCCACAAGGATCTGTTTTGGGACTACTGCTGTTTGTCATTTTTATAAATGACTTAGATGCAGGCATAGGTGATTGGGTTAGTAAGTTTGCAGATGACACTAAAGTCGGTGGAGTGGTGGACAGTATGGAAAAATGTTTCAGGTTGCGGGGGACTTGGATAAACTGCAGAATTGGGCTGAGAAGTGGCAAGTGGAGTTCAATACAGCTAAATGTGAGGTGATTCACTTTGGTAAGAATAACAGGAAGGCAGAATACTGGGTCAATGAAAAGATCCTTGGTAGTGTGAATGTGCAGTGGGATTTTGGAGTCCATGTATATAGATCCCTGAAAGTTAACACCCAGGTGGATAGTGCTGTTAAGAAGGCATACTGTGTGTTAGATTTTATTGGTAGAGGAATCGAGTTCTAGAGCCGAAATGTCATGCTGCAAATATACAAAATGCTATTGCGGCCTCACTTAGAATATTGTGTACAGTTCTGGTTGCCCCATTACAGGAAGGATGTGGAAGTATTGGAAAAGGTGCAGAGAAGATTTACCAGGATGCTGCCTGGTCTGGAGGGAAGATCTTATGAGGAAAGGCTGAGAGACTTGAACCTGTTCTCATTGGAGAGAAGAAGGCTAAGAGGGGATTTGATAGAGACATACAAGATGATCAGAGGATTAGAAAGGGTAGACAGTGAAAGTCTTTTTCCTCGGTTGATAACGTCAGCTTGTACGAGGGGGCATAACAACAAATTGAGGGGTGATAGATTTAAGACAGATGTCAGAGGCAGTTTCTTTACACAGAGAGTGGTAAGGACGTGGAATGCCCTACCTGCCAACGTAGTTAACTCAGCCACATTAGGGAGATTTAAACAATCCTTGGATTGCTGTGGGCTTGTGGCGCAACGGGAACATGTCTGACTCCAGATAAGAAGGTTGCGTGTTCAAATCACGTCAGTCTCACTGTGCTTAATTGAAGCTCAATTTTTTTTTTACTGGGTGGCTTGTTGGTCTAGGGGTATGATTCTCGCTTTGGGTCTTGCCAACTTTAAGTACATTTAAGTTGTCATTGGACAAACATATGGATGTACATGGAATAGAGTAGGTTAGAAAAGGCTTCAGATTGGTATGACAGGTCGGCGCAACATCGAGGGCTGAAGGGCCTGTACTGCGCTGTAATGTTCTACGTTCTAAGCACACGGATGATGAGGGAATGAGCTTAGATGAGTTCACAGGTTGGCACAACATCGAGGACCGAAGGACCTGTTCTGCGCTGTATTGTTCCATGTCCCATGTTCTTGGATAGAGATTTGTTGCTTACAGAGCTAGGGAACTTCTGAAATCGATTCCATGCTGGCCATTCACTACTCCATCATTTTCTTAACAAAACCTTTCAGCATTCCTCCATTAAAGCATTTTGAGAATTCACTTTCAAACAGATTTACCATGAAGTAAAATTCAGAGTTGGGCTGACGGACTCTCTCCCCTCGGTCCACTTGAGAACCCTGCGGATGTCCAAACGTCACTGTATCACCTTCCTTCAGGATGACGTCACCTAAGGTCACAGGAGACAACAGTCATATTTACAGAGTCAAACTTTCACGTCTGCCTCCTCCCTCTCATTTCACTCCACCCCAGCAGGTAAGGGAAACAACTCTCAAACAAGACTACTTGGATATAGATCCCAGGAGACGTTTTACTGGACAAATACAGGGAATGTACGGTATTATGAGGAAAGCATAGATAGGCTAAGCCTGTATCCGCTGGAGTTTAGAGTGTCAGTGGTAACTTAATTGAAATATACAAGATCCTGCGAGGACTTGACCAGATGGATGTGGAAAGGATGTGTCAACGTGTCAGAGAATCTACAACTGAATAAAACTGTTTAAAAATAAGGGATTGAATGAGGGGTTTTTTTTTTGCTCTTAGAGAGTTGAGTGTCTTTGGAATTCCCTTCCTCAGTGTTTGTAGAATCTTTAAACATTTTTAAGATAGAGGTAGATAGATTCTGGATTACCAAGCAGTGAAAGATTATTAGAATATGCAGACATATAGAGTGGAGGGTTAAAACCAGATCAGCCACAATCCTTTTGAATGGCACAGCCAAGCGGCCTATACTTGTTCCTTGTTCATATCACTGTATAAATAAAAAAAGTTTAAAAACTAAAGGACAATAGGTTTCAGATCCTGGCCTGGCCCCCAGGTGCTCCTACCGGCCTGCCCTGATCCCTGCACCAGATGGAAGTACACTCACTATCTATGCGGCAGTCATTGATGTAAACTCCAGAGAAGCTCGAATCAACTAGCCGGTGCTGGTTATTCTGCAGTGAACGGATAATCCGGGCGTGGGTCTTGGAGATAGTCCTGCGCCTTGATTCCTTGGCAGCACTGAGGACGTAATCGACGACATCACCATTCCTTCCAATCAGAGTCACGCGCTTTCTGAAGCTGGGCCAGGTGGTGTGGGGGAAGGAAGAGTGATAGGAGATGAGATTAAAATCTGATATTGAGTGATCAACATGCAAGAGAATGGCCAAAGTGAGGCTATCAAATCCTAGATCTGGGCATCTTTCAACCAGTCAGCTTTCGCAGAAAGTGCTGTCTCCTTACAGTCCACTCAAGGATCATGCCTCGCTTTAACCAGGCTGGCCCACAGGCCCCAGGCCTCGCTTTAACCAGGCTGGCCCACAGGCCCCAGGCCTCGCTTTAACCAGGCTGGCCCACAGGTCCCGGGCCTCGCTTTAACCAGGCTGGCCCACAGGCCCCAGGCCTCGCTTTACCCAGGCTGGCCCACAGGTCCCGGGCCTCGCTTTAACCAGGCTGGCCCACAGGCCCCGGGTCTCGCTTTAACCAGGCTGGCCCACAGGCCCCGGGTCTCGCTTTAACCAGGCTGGCCCACAGGCCCCGGGTCTCGCTTTAACCAGGCTGGCCCACAGGCCCCGGGTCTCGCTTTAACCAGGCTGGCCCACAGGCCCCGGGTCTCGCTTTAACCAGGCTGGCCCACAGGCCCCGGGTCTCGCTTTAACCAGGCTGGCCCACAGGCCCCGGGTCTCGCTTTAACCAGGCTGGCCCACAGGCCCCGGGCCTCGCTTTAACCAGGCTGGCCCACAGGCCCCGGGCCTCGCTTTAACCAGGCTGGCCCACAGGCCCCGGGCCTCGCTTTAACCAGGCTGGCCCACAGGCCCCGGGTCTCGCTTTAACCAGGCTGGCCCACAGGCCCCGGGTCTCGCTTTAACCAGGCTGGCTTACAGGCCCCGGGTCTCGCTTTAACCAGGCTGGCCCACAAGCCCCGGGTCTCGCTTTAACCAGGCTGGCCCACAGGCCCCGGGTCTCGCTTTAACCAGGCTGGCCCACAGGCCCCGGGTCTCGCTTTAACCAGGCTGGCCCACAGGCCCCGGGTCTCGCTTTAACCAGGCTGGCCCACAGGCCCCGGGTCTCGCTTTAACCAGGCTGGCCCACAGGCCCCGGGCCTCGCTTTAACCAGGCTGGCCCACAGGCCCCGGGCCTCGCTTTAACCAGGCTGGCCCACAGGCCCCGGGCCTCGCTTTAACCAGGCTGGCCCACAGGCCCCGGGCCTCGCTTTAACCAGGCTGGCCCACAGGCCCCAGGCCTCGCTTTAACTAGGCTGGCCCACAGGCCCCGGGCCTCGCTTTAACCAGGCTGGCCCACAGGCCCCAGGCCTCGCTTTAACCAGGCTTCCTTTCACATCTCAGGTCTTACTCTGGCCCACTCTGCTGCCGCTGATCATCTGACATACCCTCCCAGAGGACAACCTGTCTGCCAAACACTAACAGGAAAACAAACAGCCTTTTGCTCCCAGGACTGGAAGACTCATTTATGAATCTACCTCTTACAGTCTCGAAAAATCTTTTAAAATAAACAAACAAAGTGATCAAGGAAAGAGGAAACAACAATTTGAATTCCTTGATGAGTTTCGCTTGGCATTATTTGCTGCAGAGAAATGGTCAGGGAGATTAACATTCAAATTTTGAGGATCTCCAGAGAGGTCGTGAGCGGATCAGAAACTCAATGTTACAGCATTCCATTGTGATTAATTCACTCCACTTGGCCTCCAAGTGTCCGATCCCTGTATTAATCAGATTTTCTGATAGCTGTCCAAAGCTATTGCTTGCTATTGTAAACACTTTAATACTGAACATTCTTTCGCACAAAACTGGAAACACTGGTTCCAAGCTAAGATATGGTGACTGCAACATTAACCAGCCTTAGTAACCGATGGGAAAACAATCAAGGTTTTTCTGCATGCGTGTTTGCGCTCGGCTGGAAGTGGGACAGGCACACTTCATTTCAGGCACAGTGCACAGTCATGACAACTATCTGCCAGATTCAAACAACCTTTGGAAAAGCACAGACAATGAATAAGAAATATCCCTCTCTATAACTGATGCCCAGCTGACAACACATAAACAGCGAGAGGGAAAACGAAAAGAAAGAAAACATCCTACGCACTGAGCTTTCCCTGTTTTCAATACACCATACCGAATTTTAATTTTCTCGACAACAGAACCACAGAAATTCACCGTCATCTGACAATCTCACAGCAGTGCAAAGATCTGAATGTGATCCAGGAAAATAATTGATAAACTTGGCACCTCTAAAGGGTAAATTCCAACATGGACTGTTTGAGCTGTAGGGTCTGCTTCTCTGTGAATGGTACAAAAGTTATTCTGTATCTAACCCCGTGCTGTTCCTCTCCTAGGAGTGTTTGATGGAAACTGTGTAGACGAAGCTTTACCCGGTATCTAGCCCCGTGCTGTCCCTGTCCTGGGAGTTTTTGATTGGGACAGCGTAGAATGAGCTTTACTCCCATATCTAAATTTGTGTTCTGCTTATACTGCTCTAATCATCAGACAAACAGACTGACAGATCAGTGGAGGGATCGCCAGATCAAAGGCAGATAATTCTGAGGTAAAGCTCAGTGTTGACGGAAACAAACAGCAGCGTTCCACAGATCAAGAAAAGATAAATACTGCGGATGCTTAACGTGAAATAAAACAAAATGCTTGAAATACTCAGTGGGTCTGACAACAGAGTTAACATTTCAACACAGACATGACATCTTCAGTAATCAAATAATAGATCCTTGGGATTTCAAGGGGTAACAGAAGCATGAAGAAAAGCTATTGCAGGTTATTCTCGAGCTATCAATGCAATGGAAACAAGTGAAGGGCAATCCCACTGAAATAGAGTCATAGTGATGTACAGCACGGAAACAGACTCTTCAGTCCAACCCGTTCATGCTGACCAGATATCCCAACCCAATCTCGTCCCACCTGCCAGCACCCAGCCCATATCCCTCCAAACCCTTCCTATTCATATACCCAACCAAATGTCTTTTAAATGTTGCAATTGTACCAGCCTCCACCACTTCCTCTGGCAGCTCATTCCATACACGTACCACCCTCTGTGTGAAAATGTTGCCCCTTAGGTCTCTTTTATGTCTTTCCCCTCTCACCCTAATCCTATGCTCTCTAGTTCTGGACTCCCCCACCCCAGGGAAAAGACTTTGTCTATTTATCCCATCCATGCCCCTCATCATTTTATAAACCTCTATAAGGTCACCCCTCAACCTCCGACACTCCAGGGAAAACAGTCCCAGCCTGTTCAGCTTCTCCCTGTAGCTCAAATCCTCCAACCTTGGCAACATCCTTGTCAATCTTTTCTGAACCCTTTCAAGTTTCACAACATCTTTCCGATAGGAAGGAGGCTAGAATTGCACGCAATATTCCAACAGTGGCCTAACCAATGTCCTGTACAGCAGCAACATGACCTCCCAACTCCTATACTCAATACTCTGACCAATAAAGGAAAGCATACCAAACACCTCCTCACTATCCTATCTACCTGCAACTCAACTTTCAAGGAGCTATGAACCTGCACTCCAAGGTCTCTTTGTTCAGCAATACTCCCGAGGACCTTACCATTAAGTGTATAAGTCCTGCTAAGATTTGCTTCCCCAAAATGCAGCACCTCGCATTTATCTGAATTAAACTCCATCTGCCACTTCTCGGCCCATTGGCCCATCTGATCAAAATCCTGATGTAATCTGAGATAACCCTCTTCGTTGTCCACAACACTTCCAATTTTGGTGTCATCTGCAAACTTACTAACTATATCTTTTATGCTCACACACAAGTCATTTATATAAATGATGAGAAGTAGTGGACCCAGCACCGATCCTTGTGGCACTCCACTGGTCACAGGCCTCCAGTCTGAAAAACAACCCTCCACCACCAACCTCTGTCTTCTACCTTTGAGCCAGTTCTGTATCCAAATGTCTAGCTCTCCCTGTATTCCGTGAAATCTAACCTTCCTAACCAGTCTGAATGAAACTCTATCTGCTACTTCTCATCCCATTGGCCAATCTGGTGAAGATCCTGTTGTAATCTGAGGTAACCCTCTTCGCTGTCCACTACATCTCCAATTTTGGTGTCATCTGCGAACTTACTAACTGTACCTCTTATGCTCGCATCCAAATCATTTATGAAAATGACAAGTATTAGAGGACCCAGCACCGATCCTTGTGGCACTCCACTGGTAACGGGCCTCCAGTCTGAAAAACAACCGTCCACCACCACCTTCAGTCTTCTACCTTTGAGCCAGTTCTGTATCCAAATGGCTAGTTCTCCCTGTATTCCGTGAGATCTAACCTTGCTAAACAGTCTCCCATGGGGAACCTTGTTGAACACCTTATTGAAGTCCGTATAGATCACATCTACTGCTCTGCCCTCATCAATCCTCTTTGTACTTCTTCAAAAAACTCAATCAAGTTTGTGAGATATGATTTCCCACGCACAAAGTCATGTTGACTATCCCTAATCAGTCCTTGCCTTTCCAAATACATGTACATCCTGTCCCTCAGGATTCCCTCCAACAACTTGCCCACCACCGATGTCAGGCTCACTGGTCTATAGTTCCCTGGCTTGTCCTTACCACCCTTCTTAAACAGCGGCATCACATTAGCCAACCTCCAGTCTTCTGGCACCTCACCTGAGACTATTGATGATACAAATATTTCATTAAGAGGCCCAGAAATCACTTCCCTGCCTCCCATAGAGTTCAAGGGTACACCTGATCAGGTCCTGGGGATTTATTCACCTTTATTCCTTGACAGTCTCTAAATGCAACAGTTCGGAACAACTTGTCTTTTCCAATTGCCAATGTGACTTGATGCTTCACCCTCTCCAACCCTGAATCTCTCTGAATGTCCCATAGAAAGCATTCTATTTCTGGGTACATCACAGCTTGGTATGGCTACTGCTCTGCCAAGGAACATAAAACGGTATAGAGAGTTGTGAACACAGCCCAGTCTATCACACAAGCCAACTTCTCATCCATTGACTCCATCTATACTTCCCGCAGCCTCAGAAAGGTAGCCAAAGACCCCTCCATCCCAGTTATAATCTCATCCAATCTCTTCTCTTAGGCTGAAGATACAAAAGCTTAAACACATGTACCAGCATGTTTAAGAAGAGCTTCTTTCCTGCTGTTATTAGACTGCTGAATGGATCTGTCAAATTTCAAATCTCACATTATCTTGCTTTTTGTGCACCTTCTTTGCAGCTGCTAACTTTGTATTCCTTGTTCTGTTCAAATGCCCTATGGTCTTTGTGTGGTATGACGCGCCCGTAGTGCACACAAAACAAAACTTTTCACTGTACCTCGGTACATGTGGCAATAATAAATCAAATCAAATCAAATCAAATCACAGCCCTTCCTGATACATCGGCATGTAACTCACTCAATCAAATTGGCGATGTCTGGGAGTGATGCTCTACGTCCAATCCGTCGAAGGTGATACTGTGGAAGGCCATCACTGTTGGTTCGATGGGGTGGCATATTCAGTGGTCTGCTTGTCCCCACGTCTGGGCCTGAAAAGAAAAAGACAAGGATAGGAGGAGACTATTCAGCCCCTCAAGCCTGTTTTGTCATTCAATTAGACCACGGTTGATCTTTTCCTCGACCCCAGCTATACACTTCTGCTCCAAATCTCTCGATTATTCCAAGCCAGTCCAAGCAATATTCATTTCTTTTTGCAACCCCAACACCACCCCGCCAAAGAGAATGTTCCAGGTCTCCCCCCACCCCCTCCTTTCTGTGAAGAAATGCTTCCTGACATCAGTCCTGGTCAGATAGCTCAGGTTTTGGACCCTCTCCACGAGAGGAGTGGTAGATGGAGTTTAATTTAGATAAATGTGAGGTGCTGCATTTTGGAAAGGCAAATCAGAGCAGGACTTATACACTTAATGTTAAGGCCCTGAGAAGCGTTGCTGAATAAAGAAACTTAGATTTAGACTGCAGATCTAGTTCCTTGAAAGTGGAGTCACAGGTAGATAGGATAGTGAAGAAGGCATTTGATATGGGTTTGCCTTTATTAGTCAGTGCATTGAGTATAGAAGTTGGGAGGTCATGTTGTGGCTAGACAGGACATTGGTTTGGCCACTTTTGGAATACTTCATTCAGTTCTGGTCTCCCTGCTATTGGAAGGATGTTGTGAAACTTGATGGGGTTAAGAAAAGATTAACAAGGATATTACCAGAGTTGCAGGGTTTGAGTTGTAAGGAGAGGGTGAACAGGCTGGGGCTATTTTCCCTGGAGCATCAGAAGCTAAGGGGTGACCTTATAAAAGTTTACAAAATCATGAGGGGCATGGATAGAATGAATAGTCAAAGTCTTTTCCCAGAGCAGAGGAGTCCAAAACTAAAGGTCTTAGGTCCAAAGTGAGAGAAGAAAGATTTAAAAAGGGATCAAAGGGGCAACTTTTTCCACACACAGGGTGGGGCATGTATGGAATGAACTGCCAGAGGAAGTAGTCGAGGCTGGTACAATGACAACATTTAATAGGCATCTGGATGGACACATGAATAGGAAGAGTTCAGAGGAAATTAAACTAGATTAATTTAGGATATCTAGATGAATGGGACAAAAAAGTCTGTTTCCACATTGAACAGCTCCATGACTCTTGCAGATAGTTTCTCCATGTATATCTTTTAATCATTTTGAACATGTCAGTCAGCTCACTGCTTATTCAACAATACACAGGAAACAAGCCTCAACTCCATAATGCATCATAACAATTTAACTCTCTTTACCATGGGATCATTCTAGTTCGGCACTTCCTCTTAAGGTCAATCTGTCCTCTCTGACCTATGATGCCCAGAACAGAACCCGCAAACTCCTGCTAGAGTCTGATCAGAGATTTGAATACAATTGAAGCTTCACTTCCCCCAATAAAGGCCACTACAGTATTTGCCTTTTCAATGGCTGCGGTTATCTGGCAGTTATGTCTCTCTCCCCCTCCACAGATGCTAGCTTCTCCCCACTCAGAAACTACTCTCCATTCATCTCTCTCAGAATCAAATTTCTCACAAAACTCTATCTGCTACTCCTTGGCCCATTCTCTCAGATCCTCCTGTTACTGTTCATAGACTTCAGTTCTGCATTTAACCCTATCAGTCCTCAGCACCTGACTGGAAAGCTGAGTCTTCTGGGCCTAAATATCTCCCTGTGTAACTGGATCCTAGACTTCCTGACTGGGAGACCTCAGTCAGTCTGGATTGGGAACAGCATCTCCAACACCATCACACTGAGCACAGGGGGCCCCTCAGGGCTGTGTCCTCAGGCCATTGCTGTTCACCCTGCTGACACACGACTGTGCAGCGAGGCACAGCTCAAATCCCATCATCAAGCTCGCTGATGATACGTCTGTAGTGGGTGTCATTAGCAGGAACGCGAGTCAGCATACAGAGAGGAGGTGCAGCAGCTAACACACTGATGCAGAGCCAACGACCTGACTCTGAACGTGGACAAGTCGACAGAGATGGTTGTTGACTTCAGGAGGACATGGAGAGGATCATCGGGGTCTATCTCCCCTCCACTGCAGACATTTACACCACACGCTGCATCTGAAAGGCTAAGAGCATTGTGGAAGACACAACACACCCCCCACTCAAACTCTTCTCCCTCCTGCCATCTGGCAGAAGATACCGAAGCATTCGGTCTCTCACGGCCAGACTGTGCAACTGTTTCTGCCCCCAAGCCATCAGGCTCCTTAACATTGTATGATCAGATTCTCTTCCATCTGAAACTCTTTGCATGACTTCGAATTGCTGCTAGGACAATGTCTGTTATTTATCATTCTGCTATTACACTGCACTTTGTCTGTTTTACATTTCTTATGCACTTATGGCAGTGTACGAGTGTGTAGTTTGTGCTGTCCATGTAGCACCCTTGGACCTGGAGGAACGCGATCTCATTTTACTGTATATGCCAGAAATGCCAAATAAAAGTTACTCTACTCTACTCCTTACTGGGTCTCCTAATGTCATCTGACCTGCAAACGCGATGACACAGTTCTGTGCTTCAAAATTCTTACGTTTTTTGTGAAAAGCTGAAATCCCAGTAGTGATAAATTATAATAGCAGGGGTTACGTTGACACTATACAGGACTTTGGTTAGGCCACAGCTGGAATACTGTGTGCAGTTCTGGTCACCAGGTTACAGGAAAGATGTGGTTACACTGGAGGGGGTGGAGAGGAGATTCACCAGGATATTACCTGGGATCGAGCAGTTTAGCTGGAAAAAGAGGCTGGATAAACTCAGGTTGTTGCCTTTCACGCTGGGAGGTTTGAGGAGGATCTGACAGAGGTGTATAAGCAAACTTTGAGAAGATTTGTAGCTCAGGTTGAGGTTTTGGATGTAGGTTTGCTTGCTGAGCTGGAAGGTTCATTTCCAGACATTTCGTCACCATACTAGGTAACATCTTCAGTGGGCCTCAGGCAAAGCACTGCTGAGGTGTATAAGGTTATGAGGGACATGGTCAGGGTGGAGAGGAAACAGCTATTCTTCTTAATTGAAGAGTCAGTTAGGAGGGGTATGCTTTAAGGTGAAAGGTTTAAGAGGGGATTTGAGGAAAAGTGTTTTCACCCAGACGATGATGGGAATCTGGAATGTACTGTCTGTGAGGGTAGCAGAGGTAGGGAAACTCACAACCAACACATGAACAAGCACTTGGAATGTCATCGTATTCAAGGCTATGGGCCAAATGCTGGAAAGTGGGATAGTACAGATGGTGGTGGGTTTTTTTATGTGTTGGTACAGTTTTGATGGAGAAAAGGACTTTTTCTCCCAACTCATTCCTGAGGGGTGGGCGACACTAGCTTGGCCAGCATTTCTTCAACATCCCTAATTGTCCAGAGGACATTTAAGGTCAACCACATTGCTGTGGGCCTGAAGTCACACATAGGCCAGACCAGGTAAGGACAGCAAATTTCCTTCCCTAAAGATTATTAGTGACCTAGATGGGCTTTTCCCCTGACAATCAGCAACAGTCATGGTCATCGTTATACCCTAATTTCCAGATTATTACTTAATTCAAATTCCATCACCTGCTGTGGCAGGATTTGAGCCCAGATCCCCTGAACATTACCGGAGTCTCTGGCTTTATCGTCTAGGGATAATACTATTAGGCCATCGTCTATTCCCTCTTTTGCACTCTCTGACTTTATTATGATTCTCTGATCGAAGGAATCCCATGTCACATCTCACCATTCGCAAGATTCCAAATCATATAGGGGATCATCTGGATCCTTCACAGCTGTACCAACCCTGTTCAAAACCTGTCCATTTTTGTGACACACAAGCATTTCTCTTGCCCCGAAAACCCTACAATCAGGTCTTCCTAACATTTATCTCCAGTTGCCTCTTGAAGACACCAATGCAATTTGATTCCATCTCCCTTTCAGGCTTTTCAGGTTGTGTTCCAAAGCCAACAAGCCTTCCTGCAAGTGAAGGGATATCTTAAAAACCTTGAGTTGATTCATTAATCATTTTAAAATCATGTTTGCTGAAGATCAGTGTAGTGGCAATAGAGCAAGAAGTTGCCAAAGGATACATCTGGATATAGATCAGTTGCAGATATGGGCCAAGAAATGGCAGATGGAGTTTAATGCATCTGCCATCTGGAGGGTGGCACAGTGGCTCAGTGGTTAGCACTGCTGCCTCACAGCACCAGGGACCCGAGTTTGATTCCACCCTCAGGTGACTGTGTGGAGTTTGCACATTCTCTCCGTGCCTGCGCCGATTTCCTCCAGGTGCTCTGGTTTCCTCCCACAATCCAAAGATGTGCAAGTCAGTTGAATTAAGTCAATTAAATTGGCCCGCAGCATTAGGTGCTTTAGTCAGGGGTAAATATCGGGTAGGGAAATGGTTACTCTTCGGAGCGTCAGTGTGGACTTGTTGAGCCAATTGATCTGTTTCCATACTGTAGGGAATCTAATCTAATCCAGGTAAGTGCAATGTGCTGCACTTTGGGGATCAAATATTAAAGAAAAGTATATAGTTCACAGTAGGACCCTGAAAAACATTGGTGCACAGAGGAATCTTGTGGTTCAAGTCCATAGTTCCCTGAAAGTGGTCACACAAGTAGGTACAGTGGTAAAAGGTGGTACATGGCATGCTTGCCTTTAATGATCACTGAATTGAGTAAAAGAGTCAGGATGCCACATTGTAGCTTTATATGGTTAGGCTGCACTTACAGTATTGCATTCAATTCTGGTCACCATCAGGAAGGATATGGAGGTTTCGGAGAGAGTGCAGAGGGGTTTAACAGGCTGCTGCTTAGATTAGAAAATATGAGCTGTACAGGGAAGCTAGAAAGACTCAGGTTGTTTTCCCTGGAGGCTGAGGGGAGACTTGATAGAAGTCTATAAAATTATGAGATGCCTAAATAGGGTTGACCATCAGAATTTTTTTCCCCAAAATTGAAATATCTTATACTAGGGGGCACGCATTTAAGGAGGGGGGAAGTTCTAAGGAAATGGGAGTCTAGAACACGTTGATAGGGGTAGTGGTGGAGGCAGATAAGATGGGGGCATTTAAGGGACATTTAAATAAGAACATGAATATACAAGGAATGGAGGGATACAGACCAAGGACAGGCAGAAGGGATTAGTTCGATTTGGTGTCATGTTCAGCACAATTTTATGGGCCAAAGGCCGTTCCGGTCCTGTACTATTCTAAGAAGACTGACCCTCGCCAGTGGAACAGTATCTCCTTACTCTCTCAAAATCATTCACAATCTTCAACACTTCTTTTAAACCTGCTCCTTAGCATCATCTCCAAGATTAATTCCAGCTTCCCCACATTAATTGATGATTCTGATTCTTTATCTTTGTGTAAATATCCTTTGCGACCTCTAAGGCCCTGATAATCCTATCCTCCCTAATGTGTGCTGCCCAAAACTGACAACAATAGAGTATACTTTCTTAACTGGGACAGCCACCTTCAAAAATTCCAACTCTTTTGCAAACCCACACACTGTGGTTTCTTTGAAATCCTGCAAATGATCCCATGTCGCTGAAGCTCACTGAGAATGTTCTGGAACCTAACATTGCATCACCTGCACCAAACCAAAGTCCAGGAACATCAACTGAGCAACCCTGCCCCCAGGTCACTGCACATCTTACTGCAAACCCCAATCACTGCCCAGGAACACTACCCACAGCTGCCCTCAAAGCCCCTCTCAGAGACACTACACCTATCTGGGGTATTTTCCCTTTTTCTCACATGAATTTGTGCCCCTGGCACATCACCCAAAGGGAGTATCCCATCAGGATCCACTCACCTAAACACACGGTCTCTCCCTGAATAACAAATCCCACCCCCAGGGGTATTGATCCCACAACAACCCAACCCCCCCAGGGAATACACAGCCCTGCTCCCAACAAGGGCAAGCCCCCAGCCCCAGGTGGTACTGAACACCCCCCCCCCACACCCAGCAGGTTGTCACCCAGATCACCCCTTCCCCCACCAAGGAGCCCCACTCCCCAGGGGTATTCACATCACCTCAACTAAGAGCCCGACACCAAACAGGTAGTGATCTCTCCTCCCAACAAGACCCCACCCCCAGGGTCTCACCACCCCCCCCCAGGGGTTCTCACCACCCCCCCCCAGGGGTACTGACCACTCCCTCCCAAAGCTTGTCACCCCTCCCCCTCCCGGGACACTGATAACCCCTCCCCTCCCAGGGGGTATTGATTCCTCCACCCTCCACAGGGATACCCCCCCGAGGCAATTACCCCCCACCCCCCGGGGTATTGGTTCGTTCCTCCCCTCACCCTCAGGGGTATTAATTCTTCCCCTCACCCCTTCCTTTCCACCCCACCCCCGCCAGCCGGAACCCCGCCTTGCCCTTGCCGCAATGTGCACCCAATCATTGGGCTCAGTCTCTTTTGACTAGGCCGCACCGCCCGCCACGCGGTACCTACCTCCCTGAGCCTGAGCTCACAGAGAGTGAGACTCCGATAGCTCCACCATCGTCGCGGGACTGGCCCAGACAGTCTTCCCGCCCAGCTCCAACCTCAGCTCTGACACCGAACCCCTCTGTCCCGCCCATTTCCACCTCAGCTCCGCCCCAAACCCCTCTGCCCCGCCCCAAACCCCTCTGCCCCGCCCACATCCACCTCGGTTCCGCCCCCAAATCCCTCTGTCCCGCCCATATCCACTTCAGTTCCGCCCCCAAACCCCTCTGCCCCGCCCACATCCACTTCAGTTCCGCCCCCAAACCCCTCTGTCCCGCCCCCAACCCCTCTGTCCCGCCCATATCCACTTCAGTTCCGCCCCCAAGCGCCTCTGCCCCGCCCACACCCACCTCGGTTCCGCCCCCAAACCCCTCTGTCCCGCCCACATCCACCTCAGCTCCTCCCCAAACCCCTCTGTCCCGCCCATATCCACTTCAGTTCCGCCCCCAAGCCCCTCTGTCCCGCCCACATCCACCTCAGCTCCACCCCCAAACCCCTCTGACCCGCCCATATCCACCTCAGCTCCTCCCCCACGCCCCTCCGCCCCGCCCCTTGTGTTTTGACCGTTATTTTTGAATGGTGTCCCTGATCACTGCCTGGGGGAACTTGCTGTGCTTTCATCACAAGGAAGCTATTCGACCCATCAAGAAGCTGCTGTCTCTCTGTGGGTAATCTAGTCAGTCTCCCGTATTGAACCTGTACCGTTGCAGAGTAAAGTTAAAAATCACACAACACCAGGTTATAGTCCAACAGGTTTAATTGGAAGCACTAGCTTTCGGAGCGACGCTCCTTCATCAGGGGGTTGTGGAGGACACGATTGTAAGACACAGAATTTACAGCAAAAGTTTACAGTGTGATGTAACTGAAATTATACATTGGAAAATACCTTGATTGCTTGTTAAGTCTGTTAGAATGACCATGATAGTTTCACTGCTTTCATATGTAAATTGGAAACCTTTTTTTTAAAAGTCACATTCTCAGGTTACCTGTAACAATTGGTGTCAGCCCAGATTAGATGTTGAAGGTGTTAGCCCCCTGTGTTCCCTGTCAGTGCCGTAATGTTTAGACTGATTCTAATCTAAAAAGTGAGGTAACAGAGTTTTACATGGATTCATGCAGTTTTTGAGCAAACTATAATGTAACTCTGCAAGTACAAATTCACCCCACAAACGTATATGTGTACGCGTTGCTTGTGGGTTTGTGTGTGTGTACATATAGGAGTGCGTGCGTGTGTGTGTGCCTGGGGTAGGGGGTTTATGAGTGGCTGTGAGAGGAAGTGTATATGTGTGTGAATGTAAAGTGTCTAAGTCTGTGAGGGGGTGCATGCGTCTGTAGGAGTGTGTGTGTCTGTGGGAGTGTCTGTGTGTATGCGTGTGTATAGGAGTGCGTCTGTGTGTGTGTATGAGTGTAAAGGGGTCTAAATCTGTGAGAGGGTGCATGTTTGAGTGTGTGTGTGCCTGGGAGTGTCTGTGTGTATGTGTGTGTATAGGAGTGCGTGTGTG
This sequence comes from Chiloscyllium plagiosum, assembly GCF_037043375.1. Classification (NCBI taxonomy): domain Eukaryota; kingdom Metazoa; phylum Chordata; class Chondrichthyes; order Orectolobiformes; family Hemiscylliidae; genus Chiloscyllium; species Chiloscyllium plagiosum. The sequence continues at coordinate 132,242,680 of NW_028270143.1, read as the reverse complement.
TATACGAGTGTGTGTGTGTGTGTGTGTGTGTGTAGGAGTGTCTATGTGTGTGTGTATAGTGCAATGGTGACATGAACCCAAGGTCCCAGTTGAGGCCCTCCCTATGGGTACCGAAGTTAGCTATCAGCCACTGCTCAGCCACTTTGCACTGTTGCCTGTCCCCAAGTCTGCATTGGAGGATGGTCACCTGAAGGTTATAGAGTCATAGACGTCAAATGTCCTGGACCTTTGCAGATTAAATTTCCTTGAAGTCACCATCTGATATCCTTTTGGGAATCATTCATACTCACTGCTTCCAGGTCCCTGGTGCACCGCAGATGACTCTCTGTTGATAAATTCTTCCTCATTCCCCTGAATTTCATGCCCAAAACCCTAAGTCTGTCTCTCCCAGACCTCACACCATCAGCTAATGAGAACAGCTTTACCTGCTTTCATTCTTGGTATTACTGGCTACGTCCATATTTATTGTCCAACTCAAGGGAGATAGAAAATAGGAGCAAGAGAAGGCCATTCAGGTCTTTAAGCCTACTCAGCTATCCATATCATGATGGTAAATCATCCAACTCAGTACCCTGTCCCCACTTTCTCCCCATACCTTTTGATCCCTTTAGCCTGAAGGAGACAGAGGGTGATGATGGAGGGTTGTTTATCGGACTGGAGGCCTGCAACCAGTGGTGTTCTACAGCGTCCACTTTTGTTTGTCATTTATATAAATTATTTAGATGAGAATATAGGAGGCATGGATAGTAAGTTTGCAAATAATGCCAAAATCGGTGACATAGTGGACAGTAAAGAAGGTTATCTAAGATTACAAAGAGATGTTGATCAATTGGGACAATGGGCTGAGGAGTGGCAGATGGAGTTGAATTTGGATAGATATGAGGTATTGCATTTTGGTAAAACAAACAAGGACAGGACTTATACAATTAAACTGGGTAGTGTTGTAGAACAGAAGGTCATAGAGGTTCAGGTACATAATTCTTTGAAATGTGCATCACGGTAGACAGGGTGGTTAAGAAGGCATTTAGTATGCTTACCTTCATTGCTCAAATCTTCAAGTATAGGAGTTAAAATGTCATGTTGAGGTTGTACAGGACATTGGTGAGGCTTTCTCTGGGGTACTATGTGCAATCCTGGTTGCCCTGTTACAGGAAGGATATTATTAAACTGGGATGGGTTCAGAAAAGATTCACCTGGATGTTGCTGGGACCAAAGGGTTTGAATTATAAAATTAGGCTGGGATGTTTTTCACTGGAGCATAGGAAGATGAGAGGTGACCTTATAGAGGTTTATAAAATCATGAAGGGTATGGATAAGGTGAAGAGCAAAGGTCTATTCCCTGAGGTGGGGAAGTTCACAACCAGGGGGCATATTTTAAAGGTGAGAGGAGAAAGATTAAAAAGGACGTGAAGGGCAATTTTTTATAGAAAGAGTGGATATTTTGCGTAGAATAAACTGCTGGAGGAAATGGTGGTTCCAGGTACAGGTATAATGTTTAAAAGGTATTTAGGTAAGTACATGAATAGGACATGTTTGGAGGGATATGTTGCAGGAGCAGGCAGGTGGGACTAGTTTAACTTGGGAACATGGTCAGTATGGACGAGTTGGACTGAAGGGTCTGTTTCCATATTGTATGACTCTATACTTATATCTAACTTCTTGAAAACATTCAATGTTTTGGTCTCAAGCACTCTCTGAGTAAAGAGCACACAATATTCCAGATATCATCTCACCATTTCTCACCAAGGCCGTGTACAACTGCACCAAGACACCCCTGCTCTGTACTGAAATCCTCTCACTATAAAGGCCGACATCCCATTTGCAGATTGCCTTTGAGAAGTTGATGTTGAGCTGCGATCCATTTTGGTACAGGTAAACCCACAACATCATTAAGCAGGCTGTTCCAAGATTTTAACCCAGTGATAATGAAGCAATGGTGATGTCTTTCCAAGTCAGAATGGTGAGTGGGTTCAAGAGGATATTCCAGGTGGTGATGTTTCTGCCAACCTCCTCCTTCTAGATGGAAGTTGTCATGGCTTTGGAAGGTGCTGTCAAAGAAAATTTGGTGAATTTCTGCAATGCATCTTGTAGCTGGTACACAGTGTTGCTACTTAGCTTGGTGGTGGAGGGAGTGGAAATTTATAGATGTGGTACCAATCGTGTAGGCTGCTTTGTCCTGGACAGTGTCAAACCCCTTGAGTGTTATTGGAGCTGCACCATTCCAAGCAAGTCAGGAGAATTCCATCATGCTCTTGACTTGTGTCTAGTAGATGGAACACGCAGTTTCCATTGAGTGGCAGAGGGAATGGACGTTTGTGGATGTGATGCCAATCAAGCTATAGGGTATCAAGCTATAAGAAATGGTGAGATGATATCTGGAATATTGTGTGCTCTTTACCCAGAGAGTGGTTGAGACCAAACCATTGAATGTTTTCAAGAAGTTAGATATAAGTATAGAGTCATACAATATGGATGTGATGCCAATCAAGCATGGCTTTGTCAAGGGGAGGTCATGCCTGAAAAATCTGTTAGAATTCTTTGAGAAAGTAATGAATGAGCAAGTTAGACAAAGAAGAATCAGTAGATGTGATCTATTTGGATTTCTACACCACCTTTGCACAGGAGGCAGTCCTCACTTTCTCCAAGCTATAGGGTTAGATTTATTCTCTTTGGTTCACCCAAGCGAGTGTAGAGGCTGTAGGCCATCAACAGCAGCCAAACTGCTCTATTTTGCTCCAAGAAGAACCATTCCAGCTTCTCCAACCTAACCACAGTCCTAACTTACAACATCTGCACTCTAGTGCATTATTGGCAGTAAAGTGTTTTGCAAATATCCTGAGGTTATACAAGTTCATTTTTAATCCTCAATGCTGACTTGGAACCAGTAATTAGCTACTTGCTGCAGAGCAATAGATTTGCACTCTGATGAATATGAGACTAGCAGGCGGGGCTTGTTGACTGGACGCCTGTTTCAACCACAGAACTTGCCAAATAGCTTAGCCAGTAGGGCAGCTGTGCTCCTGCTTTTCTTTAAAAATCCAGACTGCTTTACTCTTAATCTACCGAGGCGACTGGCAGGATTGAGGCCATTAGCAACAATGAAGATGTACATCTCTAAAAGACTTCTAAAATTTTAGAATGTAGTGAATGTAGTGACCATCGCTAAAGAGAAGCTGCTGGGGAAGTTGAAATGTCTGAAGGTGGCTAAATCACCCAGACTGGATGAATTACACCCCAGAGTTCTGAAGGAGATAGCTGAGGGGTTTGTGGAGGGGTTGTTGGTGATCTTTCAGGAATCGCTGGAGTCAGGGAGGACAGGAAAATGGCTGGTGCAACACCCCTGTTTAAGAAAGGAGAGAGGCCAACTCTATCGTTGGTAAGATTTTACAGCCCATTATTAAGGATGAGACTAGAGTATTGGAAGTATCAGAGGTCTTGGAAATGCATGGTAAAATAGGGATGAGTCAGGCATGGTTTCGTCAAGGGAAGGTCATGCCTGAAAAATCTGTTAGAATTCTTTGAGGAAGTAATGAATGAGCTAGTTAGACAAAGGAGAATCAGTGGATGTAATCCATTTAGATTTCCACAAGGCCTTTGCACTGGAGGCTGCTAACAGAAAAGGAGTCTGTGATGTTAGGGGCAAGGTACTGGTACGGATCGAGGATTGGCTGACTGGCAGAAGCAGGAACTGGGGATAAAGGAGTCTTTTCCAGCATGGCAGCTGGTGATGAGTGGAGTTCCACAAGGGTCAGTGCTGGAACCATAATTATTTATGTTATACATTAACGACATGGACGAATGAACCAAGGGCATTGTTGCCTAAATTTGCAGGTGACACAAAGATAGATCGTGTGGCACATAGTGTTGAGGAAGGACTTAGACAGAATGGTCAAAGAACTGGGAGATGGAATACAATGTGGGAAAGTATGCGGTTTTGCATTTTGGTAGGAAGAAAGTTTTTTTATTTATTCATTGGATGGGGGCATCAGTGACTAGACCAGCATTTAATGTCCATCTCTAATTGCCCTGAGGGCAGTTAAGAATCAACCACATCGCTATGGGTCTGGAGTCACATATAGGCCAGACCAGGTTAGGATGGCAATTTCCTGCACAAAATGTCATTAGTGAACTGACAATTAATTTTTCCAACAATCAATAATGGATTCATGGCTATCATTAGACTCTTAATTCCAGACTTCTGTTGATTCCAAATTCCACCAAATTTGAACCCATGTCCCCAGAATATTATCTGGGTATCTGGATAAATAGACCAGCAATAATACCATCAGGCCATCACCTCTGCCCAAAGAGGCATAGAATATTTTCTAAACAGGGAAAGGCTTCAGAAATCTGAAGCACAAAGGGACTTGGGAGTCCTAGCTCAGGATTCTCTTAAGGTTATCATTCAGGTTCAGTTGGCAGTTAGAAAGGTAATTGCAATGTTACCATTCATTTCAAGAAGGCGAGAGTACAAGTGCAGGGGTGTACTGCTGAGGCTGAATAAGGCTCTGGTCAGAGCACATTTGGAATATTGTGAGCAGTTTTGGGTCCCATATTTAGGAAAGGATACACTGACTTTAAAGAGGGTCCAGAAGAGGTTTACAAGAATGATCCCAGGGATGACAGAACTTATCATATAAGGAGCGGCTGAGGACTCTATGTCTGTATTCGATGGAGTTCAGAAGGATGAGAGGGGCCTCTCATTGTAACTTACAGAATACTGAGAGGCCTGAATACGTGGACATAGACAAGATATTTCCAGGAGTAGGAGAGACTAGGTCCCATGGCCACAGCCTCAGAGTGAAAGGATGACCAATTAGAACTGAGACGGGGAGGGATTTCTTCAGCCAGAGGGTGGTGATTTTGCTGAGCTCCTTGTCACAGAGGGCTATGGAGGCCAAGTCACTAAGTGTATTTAAGACAAAGATTGGTAGGTTCTTGAGTAGTAAAGGGATTAAGGATTTCAGGGAGAATGCAGGAGAATGGGTTTGAGAAATATATCAGCCATGATGGAATGGTGGAGCAGACTCAATGGGCCTAATTGCTGAACTCTGCTCTTATATCATATGGTCTTATACTATAGGGGAAAGTAAAAAAGCAATGATGGGAGGGAATACGAATGACGAATGAGTCAGGGAACTGGGTTTTGGGATGAGGAGGAACATTTAGGAGAAAGAAATAAGGAGAATAAGGAAAACATTGTGGAATCGAAGGTGATGAGGAAAGATGAAAAGAACAGGAAGGGGATTTTCAAATCTGCTAGAGGCTCCTGGAAAAACAGCAGGTTGGCGGGAGGCCATTATTCAGGGAGTTGAGAACAGGACATTCACTTGTTTCTAGATACAGTGACTTAGTTCCTGCTCTTTCAAGCTGCTGACATTCAGTTTCATTTCTCATGTCTCCAGCCCCTTTTCGGAAACAGAAACTGGAGAGAAGCCCAACACGTGAGGTGGGGATGAAATGACTCACATCAGATTCAAACCAGTGCGACTCAGTTACTCATTGCCTTTGCTGTTAAATTTTATACCATTGTTTTGTTTCTTTTCACAATGTCATGACTCACTGGAAGTCAAGCCCCACTATTGTCGCAAACATGAGAAAGTAGAATCAAACTATTTAAATTGCCTGATACATTTAACTGATGAACTCAAGTTAAAGGAAAACTTCAATATCATAGTGCAGAAAGAGGCCATTGGGCCCACCAAGTCCACAGTACCAATCCAGACCCATTCCCCCACTACTCTATGTTTACCCCTGCATAGTGTCCCTAACTTACACATCCCTGAACGCTATGGACAATTAACATGGCCAGTTCACCTAACCTGCACATTTTTGGAATGTGGCAGGAAACAGTAGCTTCAGGAGGAAACCCACGCAGACACGGGGAGAATGTGTAAACTCCACACAGAGAGTTACCCAAGGCTAAAATCGAACCTGGGTCCCTGGCGCTGTGATGCAAAAATGCTAACCACTGAGGCACCATGCCACCCAATGGCTATTAGGTCTGTGTACTTAACAGGAAAACAGATTTATTGCAAACATTGTTTTTAATTGAGTTATAGTCATAGAGTTGTAAAGCACTAAAACAGACCCTTTGGTCCAACTTGTCCATGTCGACCAGATATCTTGAATGATCTAGTTCCATTTACCAGCATTTGGCCCATATCCCTCTAAACCCATCCTATTTATATGCCTTTTAAATGTTGTAATTGTACCAGTCTCCACCACTTCCTCGGCAGCTCATTCCATAAACGCACCACCCTCTGTGCGAAAAGGTTGCCCCTTTGGCCCCATTTTATATATTTCCCCTCTCACCTTAAACCTATGCCCTCTAGTTTTGGACTCTCCTACTCTGGGAAAAACCCTTGAATATTAACTCTCTCCATGATTTTATAAATCTTTATAAGGTCACCCTCAGCCTCCAATACTCCAGGGAAAATATCCTCAGCCTATTTAGCCTCTCATAGAACATAGAACATTACAGCACAGTACAGGCCCTTTGGCCCTCGATGTTGTGCTGCCCTGTGAAAGCAATCTGAAGCTCACATAACCTACACTATTCCATTCTCGTCCATGTACCTACCCAAGGACCATTTAAATGTCTGTAAAGTTGGTGAGTTTACAACTGTTACATGCAGTGTTCCACGCCCCTACTACTCTCTGAGTAAAGAAACTACCTCTGACATCTGTCCTATATCTATCACCCCTCAATTTGAAGCTATGCCCTCTTGTGCTAGCCATCACTATCCGAGGAAAAAGGCTCTCCCTGTCCACCCGATCTAACCCTCTGATTATCATATATGTCTCAATTAAGTCACCTCTCAACCTTCTTCTCTCTAACGAAAACAGCCTCAAGTCCCTCAGCCTTTCCTCATAAGACCTCCTCTCCATACCAGGCAACATCCTAGTAAATCTCCTCTGAACCCTTTCCATGTCCTTCCTATAATGCGGTGACCAGAATTACAGCAATACTCCAAAGGTGGCCACACCTGAGTTTTGTACAGCTGCAGCATGATCTCATGGTTCCAAAACTTGATCCCTTACTAATAAAAGCCTTCTGAACAGCGCTATCAACCTGTGTTGCAACTTTGAGGGATCTATCTACATGACCAAGAACCTTACCATTTGCCATCTGTATTCCTGTTACTCCTTCCAAAGTGAATCACTTCACACTTTTCTGCGTTAAACTCCATTTGCCACCTCTCAGCCCAGCTCTGCAACTTATCTATGTCCTTCTGTAACTTACAACATCCTTCAGCACTATCCACAACTGTTCTGACCTCAGTGTCGTTTGCAAATTTACTAACCCATCCTTCTACGCCTTCATCCAGATCGTTTATAAACATGATCTGGACAAACAGCAGTGGATCCAAACAGATCCTTGTGAGTACACCACTAATAACTGAATTTCAGGATGAACATTTCCCATCAACCACTACCCTATGTTTTCTTTCAGCTAGCCAATTTCTGATCCAAACCACTAAATCACGTTCAATCCCATGCCTCCATATTTTGTTCAGTAGCCTACCATGGGGAACCTTATCAAATGCCTTACTGAAATCCATATACACCACATCAACAGCTTTACCCTCATCTACCTGTTTGGTTACCTTCTCAAAGAACTCAATAAGGTTTGTGAGGCACAACCTACCCTTCACTAAACCGTGTTGACTATCCCTAATCAAATTATTCCTATTGAGATGATTATAAATCTTACCTCTTATAACCTTTTCCAACACTTTACCCACAACCGAAGTAAGGCTCACTGGTCTATAATTTCCAGGGTTGTCTCTACTCCCTTCTTAAACAAGGGGACAACATTTGCTATCTTCCAGTCTTCTGGCACTATTCCTGTAGACAATGACGACATAAGGATCAAAGCCAAAGGCTCAGCAATCTCCTCCCTAGCTTCCAAAAGAATCCTAGAATACATCCCATCTGCCCCAGGGGATTTATCTATTTTCACACTTTCCAGAATTTCTAACACCTTCTCCTTGTGAACCTCAATCCCATTTAGACAAAAGTGAGGACAGCAGATGCTGGAACCAAAGTTTAGATCAGAGTGGTGCTGGAAAAGCACAGCAGGTCAGGCTGCATCCGAGGAGCAGGAAAATCGGCGTTTCGGGCAAAAGCCCTTCATCAGCCCTTCATCCTGCTCCTCGGATGTTGCCTGACCTGCTGTGCTTTTCCAGCACCACTCTGATCTCATCCCCATTTAGTTTAGTAGCCTGTATCCCAGTATTGTCCTCAACAACATTGTGAATACTGACAAAAAAGAAATTCATTTAGTGCTTCCCCTATGTTCTCTGAATCCACGCACAACTTCCCATTACTGTTCTTGATTGGCCCTAATTTTACTGTAGTCATTCTTTTAATCCCTTATATACTTACAGAAAGCTTTAGGGTTTTCCCTGATCCTATCTGCCAACAACCTTTTGTGTCCACTCATCTTAGTTCTCTCTTTAGGTCTTTCTTGGCTAACTGGTAACTCTCAATCACCTGAGCCTTCACATCTCATCCTAACATAAGCCTTCTTCTTCATCTTGGCAAGAGATTCAACTTCCTTAGTAAACCATGGCTCCTGCGATCGACCACTTCCTCCGTCCCTTCTTATCAAGGACACGCAGTAGCTATTCCTTGAATAAGGTCCACATTTCAATTGTGCCCATCCCCTGCAGTTTCCTTCCCCATCCTATGCATCCTAAATCTTGTCTAATCGCATTGTAATTCCCTTTCCTCCAGCTGTAACGTTTCCCTCCAGTGTATAACTATCTCTTTCCACCACTGAAGTCATAGAGCCAAAGAGTAGAAAACACAGAAACAGACCCTTCAGTCCAACCCATCCATGCAGACCAGATATCCCAACCCAATCTAGTCCCACCTGCCAGCACCCAGCCCATATCCCTCCAAACCCTTCCTATTCATATACCCATCCAAATGCCTTTTAAATGTTGCAATTGTACCAGCCTCCACCACTTCCTCTGGCAGCTTATTCCATACACGTACCACCCTCTGTGTGAAGAAGTTGCCCCTTAGGTCTCTTTTATATCTTTCCCCTCTCACCCTAAACCTATGCCCTCTAGTTCTGGACTCCCCCACCCCAGGGAAAAGACTTTGTCTATTTATCCTATCCATACCCCTCATAATTTTGTAAACCTCTATAAGGTCTCCCTTCAGTCTCCAACGCTCCAGGGAAAACAGCCCCAGCCTGTTCAGCCTCTTCCTGTAGCTTAAATCCTCCAATCCTGGCAACATCCTTGTAAATCTTTTCTGAACCCTTTCAAGTTTCACAACATCTTTCCGATAGGAAGGAGACCAGAATTGCACACAATATTCCAATAGTGGCCTAACCAATGTCCTGTACAGCTGCAACATGACCTCCCAACTCCTGTACTCAATACTCTGACCAATAAAAGAAAGCATACCAAACGCCTTCTTCACTATCCTATCTACCTGTGACTCCACTTTCAAGGAGCTATGAACCTGCACTCCAAGGTCTCTTTGTTCAGCAACACTCCCTGGGACCTTACCATTAAGTGTATAAGTCCTGCTAAGATTTGCTTTCCCAAAATGCAGCACCTCGCATTTATCTAAATTAAACTCCATCTGCCATTTCTCGGCCCATTGGCCCATCTGATCAAGAGCCTGTTGTAATCTGAGGTAACCTTCTTCACTGTCCACTACACCTCCAATTTTGGTGTCATCTGCAAACTTACTAACTGTACCTCTTATGCTCACATCCAAATCATTTATGTAAATAATGAAAAGTAGAGGACCCAGCACTGATCCTTGTGGCACTCCACTGGTCACAGGCCTCCAGTCTAAAAAACAACCCTCCACCACCACTCTCTGTCTTCTACCATTGAGCCAGTTCTGAATCCAAATGGCTTGTTCTCCCTTTATTCCGTGAGACCTAACCTTGCTAACCAGTCTCCCATGGGGACCCTTGTTGAACGCCTTACTGAAGTCCATATAGATTACATCTACCGCTCTGCCCACATTGTGGGTGCACGGTGGCACAGTGGTTAGCACTGCTGCCTCACAGCGCCGGAGACCCAGGTTCAATTCCCGCCTCAGGCGACTGACTGTGTGGAGTTTGCACGTTCTCCCCGTGTCTGCGTGGGTTTCTTCCGGGTGCTCCGGTTTCCTCCCACAGTCCAAAGATGTGCAGGTCAGGTGAATTGCCCGTAGTGTTAGGTAATGGGTAAATGTAGGGATATGGGTGGGTTGTGCTTCGGTGGGTAGGTGTGGACTTGTTGGGCCGAAGGGCCTGTTTCCACACTGTAATGTAATGTAATGTAATCTAATCAATCCTTTTTGTTACTTCCTCAAAAAACTCAATCAAGTTTGTGAGACATGATTTCCCACACACAAAGCCATGTTGACTATCCCTAATCAGTCCTTGCCTTTCCAAATACTTGTATATCCTGTCCCTCAGGATTCCCTCCAACAACTTGTGGGCGGCACGGTGGCACAGTGGTTAGCACTGCTGCCTCACAGCGCCAGAGACCCGGGTTCAATTCCCGACTCAGGCGACTGACTGTGTGGAGTTTGCACGTTCTCCCCGCGTCTGCGTGGGTTTCCTCCGGGTGCTCCGGTTTCCTCCCACAATCCAAAAATGTGCGGGTCAGGTGAATTGGCCATGCTAAATTGCCCGTAGTGTTAGGTTAAAGGGGTAAATGTAGGGGTATGGGTGGGTTGCGCTTCGGCGGGTCAGTGTGGACTTGTTGGGCCGAAGGGCCTGTTTCCACACTGTAAGTAATCTAATCTAATCTAAAAACTTGCCCACCACTGACGCCAGCCTCACTGGTCTATAGTTCCCTGGCTTGTCCTTACTACCCTTCTTAAAGAGAGGCACCATGTTAGCCAACCTCCAGTCTTCTGGCACCTCACCTGTAACTATCGGTGATACAAATATCTCAGCAAGTGGCCCAGCAATCACTTCTCTAGCTTCCCACAGAGTTCAAGGGTACACTTGATCGAGTCCTGGGGATTTATCCACCTTTTTGCGTTTCACGACATCTTGCACTTCCTCCTCTGTAATGGTGGTGTTTTTCAAGGTGTCACCATCTATTTTGCTACTTTCTAAAGTGAACATAACCGAATTGTGGTCACTATCACCAAAGTGTTCACCTACTTCCAAATCTAACACCTGGCCTGGTTCATTACCGAGTACCAAATCCAATGTGGCCTTGCCCATTGTTGGCCTGTCTACATACTGTGTCAGGAAACCCTCCTGCACACATTGGACAAAAACTGACTCATCTGAAGTACTTGAACTATAGTATTTCAAGTCAATATTTGGGAAGTTGAAGTCCCCCATAATAACTACCATTTACTCTCGCCCCTATCAATAATCATCTTTGCTATCCTTTCCTCTATATCTCTGCAACTATTCAGAAGCCAAGGAAAACTCCCAGCAGGATGATCAGTAGACAAGTCCTCAAACAACCTTTCTTCAGCTGTAATACTGTCCTTGACTAACAATACCACACCCCAACACTTTCACCATCTTCTCTGTTCTTACTGAAACACCTGAATCCCTGAGTCTGCAACAACCATTCCTGTCCCTGCTCTACCAAGTGTCTGAAATGGCCACAACATCGAAATCCCAGGTACCAACCCATGCTGCAAGTTCACCCACCTTATCCCGGATGCTCTTGACATTGAAGTAGACACACTTCAAACCAACATCTTACTTGCCAGTGCCCTCTAGTGACCCTGAAACCTTATTTCTGACCTCCCTACTCTCAATTTCCTGTATACTCGAAATACAGTTTGAGCTCCCATCCCCCTGCTGAATTAGTTTAAACCCACCCGAAGAGCATTAGCAAATATTCCCCCCAGGATATTGGTACCCCTCGGACTCAGATGAAGACCATCCTGTTTCTGGAGGACCCACCTTCCCCAGAAAGACCTCCAATTATCCAGGAATTCAAAACCCTCTCTCCTGCACCATTCCTGTAGCTACGTGTTCAACTCCTCTCTCTCCCTATTCCTCGCCTCGCTATCATGTGGCACAGGCAACAAACCAGACAATTCTGTTTGTTCTAGCTCTAAGCTTCTACCCTAGCTCCCTGAATTTCTTAATCCCTATCTCTCTTCCTACCTATATCGTTGGTGCCTATGTGGACCATGACTTGGGGCTGCTCCCTCTCCCCTGCAAGGATCCTGAAAACATGATCCGAGACATCACGAACCCTGGAACCTCGGAGGCAACACACCAACCATGAGTCTCTCTCATTCCCAAAGAACCTCCTATCTGTCCCCCTAACTACGGAGTCCCCAATGACAAATCTCTGCTCATCTCCCCTCTTCCCTTCTGAGCAACAGGAACAAACTCTGTGCCAGAAACCTGTACCCCATTGCTTACCCCTGGTAAATTGTCCTCCACAACAATATCCAAAACACTACTTGTTGTGGAGGGAAACAGCCACGGGGATCCCTGCACTGCCTGCCGATTTCCTTTCCATCCCCTGGCAGTAACCCATCTACCTTTCTCTTGTACCTGAGGTGTCACTACCTCCCTGTAACTCCTCTCAATAACCCACTCCAGCTCCCAAATGATCCGAAGCTCATCCAGCTCCAGTTCCCTAATGCAGTTTTCGAGGAGCTGGAGTTGGGTGCACGTCCTGCAGATGTAGTCATCAGGGATACTGGTGGTGACCCTTACCTCCCACATTCTCCAGGAAGAACATTCAACTGCCCTCACCTCCATTCCCACTATTCTAAATTCCTAACGAGCCGACTGAAAACTAAAAGAAAGGAAAAAAAATAGACTAGTCACCTTATCATTGCAGTGCTCAGAGCTTTTGTTTGGGTTAGAGGAGCTCAAAACCTCTCAACCCTCGCAACATCCTCGTAAATCTTTTTTGAACCCTTTCAATTTTAGAAAATCCTTCCTGTAGCAGGGTGTGAGAAACGAAGCTCGCTCACTCACTTCAATAATTTCAGTCCGAGACAAGATCTGAAGCAATCAGTATGTTTATTATACGTTTGCAAGTGTGGTACCTGGAATAGGGCACCCAGAGTTTAGCAAGTACATATCTTATATAGGATCCAAACCCGGTGCCCATTACTATTGTTTATCTCTTGCCTTATCCGGCCTTGTGCATAACAAAGTACATGTTTTACTTGGTCATTTCACCACATCCTGCTGTGGCCCATTGTTAGGTATATCCTCCTTCACTACTATCTATTTCCCCCACTTGTGACATTTCTTCCCTTTCCCCAACCATATTGATCCTTATGACCTTTTAATTGGGGTTTGTTTTTTGTTTTTGCAGAAGTGGGAAACAGATGCTTATAACTACTGCTTGTACAGGCATATCTGGCTTAACCTACATCCTCACAGCACCTTATCTATTTGTCTGTAACAGCTACCATTGTTTGCAGGTACGTTTGATTCTTGTATGCACATTTTAGCTAATACAAAAACACTTATATATTTCTTTCTTGTTGACTCAGCTCTTGGTTGAAACAATTAAACACTGGTGTGAGTTCATTTACCTTGCAAAAGTAATTATGATTGCAGAAGTAACACTACTTTACCTATATCGCATAATTTCACCCTTTTTCTTTAATTACCGTTTGTTATCTTCTGCATTTTTCTTTTAAGCATCGCCCCCAAAATTCGCAAGTATCATTCCAGAGATTTCATCCATCTTGGTCTCACTCATCTCCTCATTATTTAATCGACAAAGTTCCTCTGCCTGATTCCCTTTTAGGGGCATCTGTTTCATTAAGGCTGTCTCAATCAGTCTTTGGGTGAGCCCTTGTATACAGGGTATGGTGCAACAGCCAATGGCCACCAATACCCCGGCTACTACTATCAGGGAAGTAAGGATGGAAACCACCACCCCCTTCCATTTTCCAAACCATGATTCAAGTCATCCCGTGAGAGATGTGTGTACTCCTAAACTCTCAGCCAGTTCCTCTGCTAAGGTAGTCAATCCCCTTAAGGCCCGAGTAATTGAACCATCAGGCCCAGTGTTATTAGGAATAAAGGTACAACAGCTTCCTCCTAACATCACACAAGCGCACCCTTTTTCCACTAAAATCATATCAAGGGCCATTCTGTTTTCCCATGCCATCCTACTTGTCGCATCAAGCTGTTCTGATATTCCTTTAACCGCATCTCTTGTATAATTTATAAATCGCTGTTGATTATAGAAAATGTAATTTATCCAATCTACATTTTTATTATTTGTTACCCACCAAAAGAGAGCTGACTCAAAGCCTGCTGCAATCTGGTTACGAGCCTTGAACTCATCAGGTACCGCCCTAGGGACTCCTACAGAATCGAGATAAATCCTGTCATCGAAAGAAGTATCTAACAGTGATCTCTTACCCCTTCCCTTTTTCCCTTCTATCTTTTCCTTCTCAAATGCCAGGGTAACTGGAATTGCCAATTGTACAATTGCACATATCCCTCTCCAATCCGGAGGTAGGGTGGGTCTCAATATTTTGCCTCCACAGTACCACCACAGATCCGCTCGGGGAACCTTTAGTGCTGAGTAGTTCCATCCCTTGTCCTCTCCCTCTCCCTCTTCCTCTCTGTCCTACGTGCTGCCACCCACCACTCCGGTTGCTCACTATTGGTTCCATTCTTTTCTTAACTACCTCATCAACCGTAGCTACCATCATTTTTTGCCTTCTGTTTTTGTCTCTCATCCTCTCTCTTTACAAACACTTTCTGTGCCTCTCTTAACAATTCATCTAATGGTTTTTTGCTCCACCCTTCTATCTTCTCAGTGCTACAGCAGGCGCACAGAGAGGGGAGCCGGAAGGTATGCGGAGACCAGTTCAAATTAACATTTTTCTTTTCACAGTCTGTGTTTTTTTTCAACTAGGAGCGGGAACCCGGAAGTCGTCAACAGAGGCTTCTGGGAAGGTAAGAAGTTTGAGTGGAGAAGGAACCCGAGACACTACACGTGTAGTGTCTCCCACCCTCCCTCCTCCTCTAACCTAAAAAAAAGGACTCAGTCGGCTGAACAGGTAAGCTACTCAGTGTTCTTGTTTTGGAGATTAAGTGTACAGTTATTATGGCGGCGCAGGCAGTGGAATGTTCCTTCTGCAGGATGTTTGAGGTAGGGGTGACCACCGATGCTCCTGCCGACTTCACCTGCAGGAAGTGCAGCCAGCTCCAGCTCCTCACAGACCGCGTTAGGGAACTGGAGCTGGAGTTGGATGAACTGAGGATTATTCGAGAGGCTGAGAGGGTGATAGATAGAAGCTACAGGGACATAGTTACGCCAGAGAACAGAGAACTGGGTAACAGTTAGAGGTGGGAAGGGGAGGAAGCAGGCAGTGCAGGGATCCCCTGTGGTCGTTCCCCTCAACAATAAGTATACCGCTTTGGATACTGTTGGGGGGGACGGCCTAGCAGGGGTAAGCTGCAGTGACCGGGTCTCTGGCACGAGGTCCGGCTCTGAGGCCCAGAAGGGAAAGGGGGAGAGGAGGAGAGCGCTAGTTATAGGAGACTCTCTAGTTAGAGGGACGGACAGGCGGTTCTGTGGACATGGGCGAGACTCTCGGATGGTTTGTTGCCTCCCGGGTGCCAGGGTCCGAGACGTCTCGGACCGTGTCTTCAGAATCCTTAAGGGGAGGGTGTGCAGCCAGAGGTCGTGGTGCACATTGGCATCAACGACATAGGTAGGAAGAGGGGTGGGGAGGTCATTCAGGAGCTCAGGGAGTTAGGCTGGAAGCTAAAAACTAGGACGGACAGAGTCGTCATCTCTGGGTTGTTGCCGGTGCCACGTGACAGTGAGGCAAGGCAGAGGGAGAGAGTGCAGTTGAACACGTGGCTGCAAGGATGGTGTAGGAGGGAGGGCTTCAGGTATTTGGACAATTGGACTGCATTCTGGGGAAGGTGGGACCTGTACAAGCAGGATGGGTTGCACCTGAACCAGAAGGGCACCAATACCCTGGGAGGTGGGTTTGCTAGCACTCTTCGGGGGAGTAATTTGGTAGGGGGAATGGGATCCTGACTTGTAGTCCAGCAATTAGGTAGCTGTTTTTCAGGAAGTCCAAGAATGTAGGGAGGCTGTGGAGAAGGTAGCACTGACAGGGAATACTTGCAGACTCAGAGATGGGCTCAAGTGTGTAAACTTCAACGCAAGGAGTATCAGAAATAAGGTGGGTAAACTTAAGGTGTGGATCGGTACTTGGGACTACAATGTTGTGGCCATCACGGAAACGTGGATAGAAGAGGGACAGGAATGGTTGTTGGAGGTTCCTGGTTACAGATGTTTCAGTAAGATTGGGGGGTGGGTGGTAAAAAAGGAGGGGGGGTGGCGTTGCTAATTAGAAATGCTATAACGGCTGCAGAAAGGCAGTTCGAGGGGGATCTGCCTTTGGAGGTAGTATGGGCTGAAGTCAGAAATAGGAAAGGTGCAGTCACCTTGTTAGGTGTTTACTATAGGCCCCCCAATAGCAGCAGAGATGTGGTGAAAACAGATTGGGAAACAGATTTTGGAAAGGTGCAGAAGCCACAGGGTAGTAGTCATGGGCGATTTCAACTTCCCAAATATTGATTGGAAGCTCTTTAGATCACGTAGATTGGACAGGGCGGTGTTTGTGCAGTGTGTCCAGGAAGCTTTTCTAACTCAGTATGTAGATTGTCCGACCAGAGGGGAGGCCATATTGGATTTGGTACTTGGTAACGAACCGCGACAAGGATGGGCTTGTTAGTGGGTGAACATTTTGGCGATGGTGACCACAATTCTGTGACTTTCACCTTGGTTATGGAGAGAGATAGGTGCGTGCAACAGGGTAGGTTTTACAATTGGGGGAAGGGTAAATACGATGCTGCAAGACAGGATCTGAGGAGCATAAATTGGGAGCACAGGCTGTCAGGGAAGGATGTCATTGAAATGTGGAACTTTTTCAAGGAACAGATACGACGTGTTCTTGATATGTATGTACCTGTCAGGCAGGAAAGAGATGGTCGTGTGAGGGAACCTTGGTTGACGAGGGAGGTTGAATGTCTTGTAAGAAGGAAGAGGGAGGCTTACATACAGTTGAGGAAACAAAGTTCAGACAGAGGGTTGGAGGGATACAGGATAGGCAGGAGGGAGCTGAAGAAAGGGATTAGGAGAGCTAAGAGAGGGCATGAAAAATCTTTGGTGGGTAGGATCAAGGATAACCCCAAGGCCTTTTATGCAAATGTGAGAAACATGAGAATGACGAGAACGAGGGTAGGTCCAATCAAGGACAGTAGTGGGAGACTGTGTATTGAGTCGGAAGAGATAGGAGAGGTCTTGAATGAGTACTTTTCTTCAGTATTTACAAATGAGAGGGACCGTATTGTTGAAGAGGAGAGTATGAAACGGACTGGTAAGCTAGAGGAGATACTTGTTAGGAAGGAAGATGTATTGGGCATTTTGAAAAACTTAAGGATAGACAAGTACCCCGGGCCTGACGGGATATATCCTAGGATTATGTGGGAAGCAAGAGAGGAAATTGCAGAACCGTTGGCAATGATCTTTTCGTCTTCACTGTCAATGGGGGTGGTGCCAGGGGACTGGAGAGTGGCGAATGTTGTGCCCCTGTTCAAAAAAGGGAATAGGGATAACCCCGGGCATTACAGGCCAGTTAGGATTTATGAGTATCTGGAAAGACACGGCTTGATTAGGGACAGCCAGCACGGATTTGTGAGGGGTAGGTCTTGCCTTACAAGTCTTATTGAATTCTTTGAGGAGGTGACCAAGCATGTGGATGAGGGTAGAGCAGTGGATGTAGTGTACATGGATTTTAGTAAGGCATTTGATAAGGTTCCCCATGGTAGGCTTATGCAGAAAGTCAGGAGGCATGGGATAGTGGGAAATTTGGCCAGTTGGATAGAGAACTGGCTAACCGGTCGAAGTCAGAGAGTGGTGGTAGATGGTAAATATTCAGCCTGGAGCCCAGTTAAAAGTGGAGTTCCAGAGGGATCAGTTCTGGCTCCTCTGCTGTTTGTAATTTTTATTAATGACTTGGAAGAGGGAGTCGAAGGGTGGGTCAGTAAATTTGCAGACGATACGAAGATTGGTGGAGTTGTGGATAGTGAGGAGGGTTGTTGTCGGCTGCAAAGGGACTTAGATATGATGCAGAGCTGGGCTGAGGAGTGGCAGATGGAATTCAACCCTGTCAAGTGTGAGGTTGTCCATTTTGGAAGGACAAATAAGAATGCGGAATACATGGTTAACGGTAGGGTTCTTAGTGAGGTGGAGGAGCAGAGGGATCTTGGGGTCTATGTTCATAGATCTTTGAAAGTTGCCACTCAGGTGGATAGAGCTTGTAAGAAGGCCTATGGTGTATTAGCGTTCATTAGCAGAGGGATTGAATTCAAGAGTCATGAGGTGATGTTGCAGCTGTATAGGACCTTGGTAAGGCCACATTTGGAGTACTGTGTGCAGTTCTGGTCACCTTATTTTAGGAAAGATATGGAAGCTTTGGAGAGGGTGCAGAGGAGATTTACCAGGATGTTGCCTGGAATGGAGAATAGGTCGTACGAGGATAGGTTGAGAGTGCTAGGCCTTTTCTCATTGGAACGGGGAAGGATGAGGGTGACTTGATAGAGGTTTATAAGATGATCAGGGGAATATATAGAGTAGACAGTCAGAGACTTTTTCCCCGGGTACAACAGAGTGTTACAAGGGGACATAAATTAAGGTGAAGGGTGGAAGGTATAGGGGGGATGTCAGGGGTAGGTTCTTTACCCAGAGAGTGGTGGGAGCATGGAATGCGCTGCCTGTGGGAGTGGCAGAGTCAGAATCTTTGGCGACCTTTAAGCGGCAATTGGATAGGTACATGGATAGGTGCTTAAGCTAGGACAAATGTTCGGCACAACATCGTGGGCCGAAGGGCCTGTTCTGTGCTGTATTGTTCTATGTTCTATGTTCTATGTTCTGTATCTTTCTCTGTATGTCTGGCCATGCCTTTGTCACAAAATGTACTTTCAAAAGACTCTGTGCCACTGGGTCCTCAGGGTTCATTCCAGAGTATTTCCACATTGAGTCTCTTAATCTTTGCAAGAAAGCTGAGGGAGTCTCATCTTTCTTCTGTCTAACTTCAAAGGCTTTAGTCAAATTCTGTGACTTCGGAACTGCCTCTCTTATTCCTTTTAGAATCAGGTCTTTCAATTCCCTCATTTCTTCTCTATGCTCTAGGTTTTGATTTTCCCACTGGGGGTCTCTGAGGCGAAACTTCGTCTCTCCCTGTCCAGCATCCCCATCCCCAATGGGATGTTCCCTGTCCCATTATTTTAATGGCTGCTTCTCGTTTAAGTCCCCTTTCTTCCCCAGTAAATAGTATATTCAAAATAGACATTAACTCAGTCCACATATATAGACTGGGCCCCAAAAATTGATCAATTTGTTCAGACAACCCTACCGGATCCTCAACCAGGACCTTCATCTCCTTTTTAAATGTTCTGACCTCCCCACTGGTGAGGGGGGCACTCACAAACCCAATCTCTTTGTCCCCTGTGGGTACCTCCCAAAGGAGATAAGTCTTTACGTTCTTCCCCTATTTTTGTTTTTGTTTGTCCCCCTTAGGCTTTGGTTTAGATACTCCGGAGGCCTCCTCTACATCTACTTTATCATCCCTTTCTTTAGTTGAGGATTGAGGGTTGGGAACAACAACATGCCCATCCACCGCCCCTTCGTCCTCCTCTGGTGGGTCACCTGTTCCCTGTCCCTGTCTGTCTGTATCTCCTCCTCCCCCATTTTCACCTAATCTGATTTTATGGTACGGGATGGGGCAAGCAGCCAAGAGGATCCCAGGGACTGGGTGGAGCAGAGGGGGAATCCCTTGTCTTTACTACCATCATTCCCAAACTGCCCTTCCAACAGGACGCATAGTCCGCCTCTTCTTGACTAAAAGGCTGTTTTTTATTCACATACAAATCTAAATACTGACAGACCCAATCCTCGTCCAAACCATACTTTGGCCAGAAGACAGCCTGACGAAGTTTTGGTTCTTTGGTCTATGCTAAACAACAATATTTAATCATATTCTTTTTATCTTTTTCCCTTGTACAAGTGTTATTGTCCATTCCCGCAACATCCTCCCCAACGAACTTTCAGGAGGAATGTTACCAAGGACTTTTTCTTCCTTTACTTCGTCACAGTTTGACTTACTCTGCCTACCCCCATTTCTTGGGGCCCTCGCCAGTCCCTCAGTGATTAAATACCCCATTACCCGGCCATCAAGGCAATACTTAAAAGTCAGTTTTCTTACCTTGGTCTGTGCACAGAGTTGCCTGGCCCCTTTTTGTCGTATTTTCCATTGACCTCCTTTCACTGTCTTGCAGAAGTGGGAAACAGATGCTTATAACTACTGCTTGTACAAGCATATCTGGCTTAACCTACATCCTCACAGCACCTTATCTATTTGTCTGTAACAGCTACCATTGTTTGCAGGTACGTTTCATTCTTGTATGCACATTTTAGCTAATACAAAAACAATTATATATTTCTTTCGCACAGTTTTCATTCTTGTTGACTCAGCTCTTGGTTGAAACAATTATATGCTGGTGTGAGTTCATTTACCTTGCATA
The DNA here is from genome assembly GCF_037043375.1 of Chiloscyllium plagiosum. Taxonomy (NCBI): domain Eukaryota; kingdom Metazoa; phylum Chordata; class Chondrichthyes; order Orectolobiformes; family Hemiscylliidae; genus Chiloscyllium; species Chiloscyllium plagiosum. The sequence continues at coordinate 132,222,138 of NW_028270143.1, read as the reverse complement.
AGTAATTATGATTGCAGAAGGAACACTACTTTACCTATATCCCACAAGGGAGACCAGAACTGCACACAGTATTCCATAAGTGGCCTAACCAATGTCCTGTACAGCCACAGCATGACCCCCCAACTCCTATGTTCAATGCACTGAAATTGATGGGAGAAAAGGACCATAAATTACTAACATTGATTGGTTGATTGATTTATTGTCATGTGTACTGAAGTACAGTGGAAAGTTTTGTTTATGAGCAGTACAGGCAGATCATAGTAAGCAAGGGTATACAGATCAGAGGCTGTAAAAAGACTTAGATAGAGGAATTTAAGTTTAAACGTGTAGAATGGTTTTAAGACATGTTATGGTTAAATCTACTGTTGGGAGTTCATAAGGAGTCTCATAGTGTTGGCGCCATCTTGAAATGTAGAACTTAAATCCTATCCCACCTTTGAAGAAAAAAGATACTCATCCAAACACATACAGAAAGAGACAGGTCACAAATTCTACAGATGGGGAAAAAGCCAATAAAGTCAGTGAAGCATAGCAACAACGCCTTGATTGTTTCCCAAGCAAGTGGCTCCAGCTTTGTGTTCTGCGGCAATCCAGATTCCGGGTGTCTTCCTTCAGTTCCATGCTGATCACCTTTGATTCTTTGAGGAGGCGGTAAGGCTTGGAGACACAATGATTCTCGACCTTTCATTCACCAGTTGAGGATTCATCTTTTCCATGTCTCTGAAGGTACTTTTTCACTTCAAGGAGAGAATTTGCAAAGAAAGAGAGTATGGTGCTGGAAAAGCACAGCAGGTCAGGCAGCATCTGAGGAGCAGGAGAATCGACGTTTCAGGCATAAGCCCTTCATCAGGAATCGAGGAAGGACTTATGCACTTCATTCCTGATGAAGGGCTTATGCCCAAAACGTCAATTCTCCTGCTTTTCAGATGTTGTCTGACCTGCTGTGCTTTTCCAGCACCACACTCTCAACTCTCATCTCCAGCATCTGCAGTCCTCACTTTCTTCTAATTTGCAGAGAAAGCAAGAATAGCTAGCTACTTGGAATTGTCCTTCATTTCTCTACTCACAGAAAGCTGAGAGAGGGAGACAGACAGACAGACAGAGAAATGCTCTTTCCCATCACAGGCTGGGTGTTTCTCCTGTATTATCCAACACAAAGCTGTCTCCAATTGCCCAGGAAACTCTCACAAAGCTGTAACTGCAGAGTTTTCCAGAACACGCACAATTAGTTCTTGTTGAAAAACCAATCAAAAGTCTATCACTGAACAAAACACCCACGAGGCTACCTGCCCCACTGGTTGAATAAGACCACCTTGTAGGATCAACATACATCAACTTCTGATAACTCACTATTTCCTAAACTGCAAATTCTTCTTCCACAGTCCCTTGCTTCAACATAGTTTCTTTTCCCATTTCTGTGCTCACAGTCCAAAAACAAATAAATGTAGTCTTTCCACCAAGTGTTAGATGATGAGGCAGGAAATTGGTAGCTTAACAACCCACATTTAAGTAGAATTAGTAAAGACCACTGGTGACAATTATTGTATCTAGGTGAAAGTGAGGACTGCAGATGCTGGAGATCCAAATTGAAAAGTGTGGTGCTGGAAAAGCACAGCAGGTCAGGCAACATCCGAGGAGCAGGAGAATCGACGTCTCAGGAATAAACCCTTCATCAAGATGATGAAGGACCTATGCCCAAAACGTTGATTCTCCTTCTCCTCAGATGTTGCCTGAACTGCTATGTTTTTCCAGCACCATGCCTTTTGACAATTATTATTGTATATCCTCCCCCTCTTTTGCCCCTGGTTTAGTATTTTGGGAATGTTAGTAATGTTCTTTACCATGAAGACTGATGCAAAGTATTTATTCAATTTCTCTGCCACTTCCAGGTTCGCTTTTATTATTTCCCCAAACCTCAATCTCTAAATAGGCTTATGTTCATTTTAGCCTGTCTCTTCCTATATATTTAAGCTCTTACTCTCTGTTTTTTCTTCTACTTGCTAGATTACCCTCATAGTTAAATCTCTTCTTTTTTTGTTGAGAGTGTGGAAAAGCACAGCAGGTCAGGCAATATCCGATGAGCAGGAGAATCAATATTTCGGACATAAACCCTTCATCTGGAATGAGGCTTGTGGGCCAGGAGGCTGAGAGATAAATGGGAGGAGGGTGGGGATGGGGAAGATAGCTGGGAAAGCAATAGGTAGGTGAAGGTGGAGAAGAAGGTGATAGGTCGGAGAGGAGGGTGGAGCGGATAGGTGAGAAAGCCGATGGATAGGTTAAGAGGGTGGTGCCGAGTTGGACACTTGGGACTAGGGGGAAGGTAAAATGAGGAAACTGGTGGAATCCACATTGATCCTGTGGGTTTGAAGGGTCCCAAGGCGGAAGATGAGGTGATCTTTCTCCAGGCATCAGGTGATTAGGATTTTGTGGTGGAGGAGGCCCAGAACCTGCATGTCCTTGGTGGAGTGGGAGGGGGAGTTGAAGTGTTCAGCCACAGGGTGGTGGGATTGGTTGGTACGTGTCCCAGAGATATTCTCTGAAACGATTTGCAAGTTGGCATCCTGTCTCCCCAATGTAGAGAAGACCACATCGGGTGCAACAGATACAGTAGGTGACCTTTGTGGAGGTACAGGCAAATTTCTGTTGAATGTGGAAGGTCCTTAGCGGTCTTGGATGGAGGTGAGGAGGGTAGGTCTGGGTGCAGGTTCTGCACATCCTACAGTGGCAGGGGAACGTGCTCGGAGTGGAGTGAGGGCTGGTGAGATCATGGATCAAGGCAGAAATGAGGACTGCAGATGGTGGAAAACAGAGTCTAGATTAGAGTGGGGCTGGAAAAGCACAGCAGGTCAGGCAGCATCCGAGGAGCAAGGAAATCAATGTTTCAGGCAAAAGCTCTTCATCAGGAATCTGACAAGGGAGTCAAGGAGGGAATGGTCTCTCCAGAACACTGATAGGTGTGGGGAGGGAAATATATCCCGAGTGGTGGGGTCTGTTTGTAGGTGGCGGAAATGGTGGAGGATGATACAATTTACCCGGAGGTTGGTGGGGTGGATGGTGAGGACCAGGGGAGTTCTGTCCTTGTTGCGTTGGGAGGGGTGCGGTTCAAGGGTGGAGGTGCAGGAAGTGGAGGAGATGTGCTGGAGGGCATCATTGACCACATGAGGGGAAAAATTGTTGTCTTTGAAGAAGGAGGTCATCTGGGATTTTCTATGGTGGAATTGGTCCTCCTGGGAACAGATATGGTAGAGACGGAGGAATTGGGAATAAGAGATAGTACTTTTACAGGAGGCAGGGTGGGAGGAGGTATAGTCCATGTAGCTGTGGGAGTCCATGGGTTTGTAGTAGATGTCTGTAGTTAGTTGGTCACTGGAAATGGAGATGGAGAGGTCCAGGAAGGGGAGGGAGGTGTCTGAGATGGTCCAGGTAAATTTGAGTTTGGGGTGGAAGTTGTTAGTTAAGTTGATGAACTGTTCAACCTCCTCATGGAAGCACGAGGTAGCGCTAATACAGTCATCGATGTAGCGGAGGAAAAGCTGGTGTAACTATGGAAGATGGACTGCTCCAAATACCCGACAAAGAGACAGACATAGCTGGGGCCCATGCTGGTGCCCATGGCTACCTCTTTGGTTTGAAGGAAGTGGGAGGATTGAAAGGAGAAGTTGTTAAGAGTGAGGACCAGTTGAGGTGAATAACCAGATATCTTTTATATGAGTATAGGGCTTTTGCTTCTAATACTGTTTCCAGTCGGGAGCTCCAGAACCCTTTTACCCTCCGGATGAAAGAAAACCTTCCCCGACCTCAGCTTGAATTCTTCCTGCAGTCACGAACCTCTTTGCTAAGGTAAATAGGCCCTTGCCATCCACCCTACATAGGCCTTTCATTAAATCTACCCTTGGCCTCTTCTGTTCCAAAATAGACAGGCAGGTGGTTGGAAGACCACAGCAAGCCCCTGCTGTGTTCCTCCAGCCTCCTGCTTGTCTAGTTTGGATTCCAGCAACTGCAGTTTGTTTTTGTCTCTTCTGTTCCAAGGCAGACAATCCCAGCCTATCCAATCTTTTGTCATAGCTACATCATCCCAGTCCTGGCCACATCCTTGTAAACCTCCTCAATACCCGCTCTAGTGCAATTACATTCTTCCTGTAAAAAAACAAGAAGAGAAATTGCTACAGAAACTCAGCAAGTCTGGCAGTATCATTTTATTTGACACCTATGAAATGATCGAATCTACACATGGTACTCAAGTCAAAATGATAATCTTTTCAGTTCCAGCAAAGCCTCCCTGATCTTACCAGTCTTGCTCCTGAATATACTCAACAACTGAACATTTACAGCTTTCCGGCATTCCTGTATGAATGTTTATCCCACCATATCCACTAAAAAAACATATTCCAGTCCTTTATCACATTTCTGTTTGTGGGTGGCTTTCTACATCACGACGACTCTTCTTTAAGGGCTTACCTTAAGTGTAAAGAACTTTGAGGTTGTGAAAGGCATAATATATAATTAATTTCCTTCAGGGGATTAGGAAAGTGTAAAAACCAACAAAAGCTGCCTTCCTGAACTATTGCAGTCCATGTGCAGTAGGTTGACCCACAATGTGATTTCCAGGATTTCAACCCAGTGACAGTGAAGGAACAGCAATATATTTCCAAGTCAGGATGGTGGGGGCTTGGAGGGGAACTTGCAGGGGGTGGTGTTCCCATGTGTCTGCTGACCTTGCTCTTCTAGATGGAATTGGTTGTGGGTTTAGAAGATGCTGTCATGGAGTCATACAGCATGTTCCAGTCCATGCCAAACATAATTTCAAACTAAACTAGTCCCACCTGCCTGTTCCAGGCCCATATGTCTCTCGATCTTTCCTATTCATGTATATATCTAATTGTCTTTTAAACATTGTGTCTATGCCCACATTCACCACTTCCTCAGGAAGTTCATTCCACACATGAACCAGCTGGTGTAAAGGTTTCTCCTCATGTCTTCTTTAAATCTATCTCCTCTCGCCTTCAAAATATACGTCCTATTTTTGAAATTCTCCACCCTGGGGAAAAGACACCTACCATTAACCCTGTCTATACCCCTCATGATTTTATAAACCTCTGTCAGGTCAAGTCTCAATCTCCTATATTCTAGCAAAAAAGGTCCCAGCCTATCCAGCCTTTCTTTATAACTCAAACTTTCCATACCCGGCAACATCCTGGTAAATCTCTTCTGAACCCTCTCCAGCTGGATAATATCCTTCCTATAACAGGGCAGTCAGAGTTGGACATAGTATTCCAGAAGAGGCATCATCAATGTCCTGTATAACCTCAACATTACTTTCCAACTCCTATACCCATAGGACTGAGCAATGAAGGCAAGCTCTAAAGAAAACAGTCCTAGCTTGTCCAACCTCTCCCTCTAACTCAGACCATGATAACATCCTTGTAAATTTCTTCTGCACTCTTTACAGTTTAATAACATCCGTCCTATAGCAAGGTGACCAAAGCTGAACACAATACTTAACATAGAACATAGAACATAGAAGAATACAGCGCAGTACAGGCCCTTTGGCCCTCGATGTTGCGCCGATCCAAGCCCACCTAACCTATACTAACCCACTATCCTCCATATACCTATCCAATGCCCGCTTAAATGCCCATAAAGAGGGAGAGTCCACCACTGCTACTGGAAGGGCATTCCATGAACTTACGACTCGCTGAGTGAAGAACCTACCCCTAACTTCAGTCCTATATCTACCCCCCCTTAATTTAAAGCTATGCCCCCTTGTAACCCGACTCCATACGCGGGAAAAGGTTCACACTGTCAACCCTATCTAACCCCCTAATCATCTTGTACACCTCAATCAAGTCACCCCTAAACCTTCTTTTCTCTAATGAAAACAGCCCCAAGTGTCTCAGTCTTTCCTCATACGATCTTCCTTCCATACCAGGCAACATCCTGGTAAACCTCCTCTGCACCCGTTCCAGTGCCTCCACATCCTTCCTATAGTATGGCGACCAAAACTGCACACAATATTCCAGATGCGGCCGCACCAGAGTCTTATACAACTGCATCATGACCTCAGGACTCCGGAACTCAATTCCTCTACCAATAAAAGCCAGTACGCCATATGCCTTCCTCACCGCACTATTTACCTGGGTGGCAACTTTCAGAGATCTGTGTACATGGACACCAAGATCCCTCTGCTCATCCACACTGCCAAGTATCCGACCATTAGCCCAGTACCCCATCTTTTTGTTATTCTTCCCAAAGTGAATCACCTCACACTTAGCTACATTGAATTCCATTTGCCACCTTTCTGCCCAGTTCTGCAGCTTCTCTATATCCTGCTGTAACCTGCCACATCCTTCCTCACTGTCAACAACTCCTCCGACTTTCGTATCATCCGCAAACTTGCTCACCCAACCTTCTAACCCCTCTTCCAGGTCATTTATAAAAATGACAAACAGCAATGGTCCCAAAACAGATCCTTGCGGAACACCGCTAGTGACGGCACTCCATGAAGAAACTTTGCTATCAACTACTACCCTCTGTCTTCTTCCATCCAGCCAATTCCTAATCCAAACCTCCAACTCACCCTCAATGCCATATCTCCGTATTTTCTGCAGTAGCCTACCATGGGGAACCTTATCAAACGCCTTACTAAAATCCATATATACCACATCTACCGCTTTCCCCTCATCAACCTCCTTCGTCACCTTTTCAAAGAATTCAATAAGGTTTGTGAGGCACGACCTGCCCTTCACAAAACCATGCTGACTATCCTTGATCACATTATTCCTATCCAGATGTGCATAAATCCTATCCCTTACAATTCTCTCTAAGACTTTGCCCACAACAGAAGTGAGACTCACCGGCCTATAGTTACTAGGGTTATCCCTACTCCCCTTTTTGAACAAGGGAACCACATTTGCTATCCTCCAGTCTTCTGGCACTACGCCTGTAGACAAAGAGGACATAAAAATCAAGGCCAATGGCTCTGCAATCTCCTCCCTTGCTTCCCAGAGAATCCGTCAAGTGCGGCCTCACCAATGTATTGTACAACTGCAACATAACTTACCAACCTCTATACGCAGTCGGTCTTGTAGCCACTGTGTTTATGTGACAAGTCCAGCTGAGTTTCTCATCAATGGTAACCCCCAAGATGTTGACATTGGGGGATTCAGTGATGGTAACACCATTGAATGTCAAGGGGCAGTGGTTAGATTGTCTCTTGTTGGTGATGGTCATCGCTTGGCATTTCCGTGGTGCGAATGTTATTTGCCACTTGTCAGCCCAAACCTGGGTATTATCCACATCTTGCTATATTTGAACATGTGATTTGACAGATGGAATAAAACATGAGAAAGTAAGTGGTTTTGCACTTTGGTAATGATATTGGATGTGTAGTCTATTTTCTAAATAGGGTAAGGCTCCTGGAATGCACAAAGAGACCTGGGAGTCCTTGTTCAGGATTCTCTTGAGCTGAAAATGTGTTTCTGGAAAAGCGCAGCAGGTCAGGCAGCATCCAGGGAACAGGAGAATCGACGTTTCGGGCATAAGCCCTTCTTCAGGAATGAGGAAAGTTTGTCCAGCAGGCTAAGATAAAAGGTAGAGAGGAGGGACTTGGGGAAGGGGCGTCGGAAATGTGATAGGTGGAAAGAGGTCAAGGTGAGGGTGATAGGTCAGACTGGGGTAGGGGCGGAGAGGTCAGGAAGAAGATTGCAGGTTAGGAAGGCGGTGCTGAATTAGATGGATTTGACTGTGACAAGGTGGGGGGAGGGGGAATGAGGAAACTGGTGAAATCCGAGTTCATCCCTTGTGGTTGGAGGGTTCCTAGGTGGAAGATGAGGCGCTCTTCCTCCAGCCGTCGTTTTGTTGTGGTCTGGCGATGGAGGAGTCCAAAGACCTGCATATCCTTGGTGGAGTGGGAGGGGGAGTTGAAGTGTTGAGCCACAGGATGGTTGGGTTGGTTGGTCCAGGTGTCCCAGAGGTGTTCTCTGAAACGCTCCGCAAGTAGCCGGCCTGTCTCCCCAATATAGAGGAGGCCACATCGGGTGCAGAGGATGCAATAGATGATGTGTGTGGAGGTGCAGGTGAATCTGTGGCGGATATGGAAGTTTCCTTTGGGGCCTTGGAGGGAGGTGAGGGGGGAGGTGTGGGCACAAGTCTTGCACCTCCTGCGGTTGCAGGGGAAGGTGCCGGGAGTGGAGGTTGGGTTGGTGGGGGGTGTGGAGCTGACGAGGGAGTCACGGAGGGAGTGTTCTTTACGGAATGCTGATAGGGGAGGGGAGGGAAATATATCCTTGGTGGTGGGGTCCGTTTGGAGGTGGCAGAAATGACGGCGGATGATGCGCTGTACATGGAGATTGGTGGGGTGGTAGGTGAGGACCAGTGGGGTTCTGTCCTGGTGGCGGTTGGAGGGGCGGGGCTCAAGGGCGGAGGAGCGGGAAGTGGAAGAGACGTGGTGGAGGGCATCGTCGTCCACGTCGGGGGGGAAATTGCGGTCCTTGAAGAAGGAGGCCATCTGGGTTGTACGTTTTTGGAACTGGTCCTCCTGGGAGCAGATGTGGCGGAGACGAAGGAATTGGGAGAATGGGATGGCGTTTTTACAGGGGGCAGAGTGGGAGGAGGTGTAGTCCAGGTAGCTGTGGGTGTCGGTCGGTTTGTAGTAGATGTCTGTGTTGATTCGGTCGCCTGAGATAGAAATAGAAAGGTCAAGGAAGGGGAGGGAGGAATCTGAGACTGTCCAGGTGAATTTGAGGTCGGGGTGGAAGGTGTTGGTGAAGTGGATGAATTGTTCAACCAGGATTCTCTTGAGGTTAACATAGGTTCAGCTGGCAGTTAGGAAGGCGAATGCAATGCTAGTATTAATCTCTAGAGAGCTACAAGTGCAGAGATGTATAGCTGAGGCTGTATAAAGCTCTGGTCAGACCACTTTGGAACATTGCAGGCAGTTTTGGGTTCTGTTTCTAAGGAAAGATGTGCTGGTTAGAAAGGGGTACAGAAGAGGTTCACAAGGATGATGCTGGGGATGAAAGGCTTCTCTATGAGGAACGATTGAGGAACCTGGGCCAGTACTCAATGGAGTTTCAATGGACGAGGTGAGAGGAACTCACTGAAACTTACAGAATACTGAGAGGCCTGGATAGAGTGGATGTGGAGAAGATGTTTCCACTAATAGGAAAGATATGGACCCAAGGGCACAACCTCAGAGTAAAGAGATGACCCTTTAGAACTGGGATGAGAAGTAAGGCCACGTCAGAGTCTATATAAGACAGATATTGATATGTTCTTGATCAGTAAATGGTTTAAGGATTACGGGAAGAAGGCAGGAGAATGGGCTTGAGAAACATATCGGCCATGATCAAAATGCATAGCAGACTTGATAGGCCAAATAGCCCACTTCTGTTTCTACGCCTTATAGGTTTCAGTGTCAAGGAGCAGTGGTTAGATTCTCTTATTGGTCTTTCTCTGGCACTTTGGTGTGAATGTTGCTTGCCATTTTCAGCCCAAGCTTGGATATCATGCAGATCTTGCTGCATTTGAACATGGACTCTTTCAATATATGAAGGGCTGCAATTAGTTCTTAATATTGAGCAGTCATTGGTGAACATCTCCACTTCTGACCTTATGACATAGGATTCCAACCAGCAGAGAGTTTGTCCCTGATACCCTTTGATTCCAGTTTTGCCAGGTCTCTGTGATGCCACACTTGGTCGGATGTAGTCTTGATGTTAAGGGCTGTCCCTCTCCCCTCCCCTCTGGAATTCAGGTCTTTTGTCCACATTTGAATCAAGGCTGTAATGAGGTCAGGAGCTGAGTGATCCTGGCAGAACCCAAGCTGGGCATTACTGAGCAGGCTATTGCTGAGCAGGTGCTGCTTGCTAGCTCTGTTACTGACACCGTCCATCACTTTACTGAGAATTGTGAGTATAGTGATGGGGCAGTAATTATCTAGGTTGGTGTTATCCTGATTTTTATGTGCAACTTCTATTGGATAGATGCCAGTGTTGTAACTGTACTGAAACAGCTTGGTTTAGGCCTAAATTGCAGCAAGGTATAAAGCACGAGTCTTCAGTTTTATTGTAGGAATGTTGTCAGGGTCCGTAGCCTTTGCAGTATGCAGTGTCTCAACCTGTTTCTTCACATCACATGGAGTGAATCCAATTTCATGGAATTGGATTGGACTGGAATTTGTGATGCTGGGGACCACTGGAGGAGGCTGAGATGGATCATCCACTCGCATTTTTGGCTGAAGATTGCTGCGAATGCTTCAGCCTTATCTTTCGTACTGATATGTTGGGCTTTTCAATCATTGAGGATGCAGAGGTTAGTGGAAGGGCTTCCTCCAGTGAGTCCTTCATGGTAAGCCTGGTTAGTGTGGGAATTAAACCCTGCCATTGGTGTCACACTGCATCCCAAATAAGCTGTCCAACCAACTGAGCTAGCTGTCTCCCTAAAAATGAATCTTCAATTAAGGACATAAATTAACACTCGTGCATGGCTAAAACTAAAAGGATATGCTTTCTTCAGTTCTGAGGAAGAGTTATATTTGACTTGAAATGTTAACTGTTTCTATCTCTCTTCACAGATACTGCCAGACCTGCTGAGCTTTTCAGCATTGTTGTTATAACAGTGTCAAGGCTGTTTCATTGGTTGACTGCTTCTCTTTAGCCTATTTTAACTTTGGTGTTACTAAATTCACAGAAAGCGTAATGTACGTTTACGCCACTTACCCATAGGAATCAAACAAAAGGCATGTGGCAACTTATAAATTGCTAGGGGAGGGTAGTTTTCAGTCAGTTTACAGAGAGTATGGTGCTATTGGTCGAAACTGCAGAAAGAAATCTGTTTACTCAGTCCTGTGTACTCAGTTCCTCAGGGGTATTGGTGTAAGTGAGAACTTTTGTATGCGTAAGGTCATGTCTCACCAACCTCAGTAAATCTTTTGAAGAGGTGGCAAAGGTAATTGATGAGGGAAAGGCTATAGCTGTAGTTTATCTGTACTTTAGTAAGGCATTTGATAAAGTCCCACATTGCAGGTTGGTACAAAACTAAAATCACATGGGATTCGGGGTGGGTTGGCTAGATGGATACAAAACTGGCTTGGTCATAGAAGACAGAGGGTAGTGATGAAAGGATGTTTTCCAGAATGGAGACAGACAGTTAATGGTGTTCCACAGGGATCAGTCTTACGCCCTCTGTTGTTTGTAGTTTATATAAATGAGCTGGAGGAAACTCTGGGTGGTTTGAGTAAGATTACAGTTGACATGAAGATTGGTGGAGTTGCTGATGGTGCTGATGACTGTGAAAGGATACAACAGGATGTAGATAGATTGGCAACTCAGGCACAGAAATGGCAGGTGGAGTTTAATCCAGACAAGTGTGAGGTGATACATTTTGGAGGATCAAATTTAGGTGTGAATTATACTGCAAACGACAGAACCCTTAGGAACATTAGCGTAAAGATGGATCTGGGCGGGCAGGCCCACAGTTCCTGAAAAGTGGCAACACAGGTGGCCAAGGTGATTAAGAAGGCAGATAGCATGCTTCCCTTCAACGGGCGGGACACGGAGTACAAGTGTTGGTAAACCATGTTGCAGCTATATAAAACCCTTGTTAGGCCGCATTTGGAGTATTTGGTGCCACACTACTAGAAGGACATGGAAGCTTTGCAGAGAGTGCAGAGAAGGTTCACCTTCTCTCAGGATGTTGCCTGGTCTCGAGGGCATTGGCTATGAGGAAAGGTTAAAAAGACTACAATTGTTTTCACTGGAAAGGCAGCGGATGAGAGGGGACCTGGTAGAGGTCTACACAATTATGAGAGGCAGAGGTAGGGTGGATAGTCAGAGGCTTTTTCTCAGGGTTGAAGTTTCAATTACAAGGGGATACAGGTTAAGGTGAGAGGGGAAAAGTTTAAGGGTGCTGTGCGAGGTAAGTTTTTCACATAGAGTGTGGGAGGAGCCTGCCAGAAGAGGTGGCAGTAGCAGACACGTTAACAGGCATTTGGATGGTGTACATGAATAGGGAGGGAGTAGAGGGATACAGACCAAATAAGGGCAGAAGGTTTATTGTTTAGTTTAGTTAAGGCATGATGATCAGCACAGGTTTCGAGGCTGAGGGGGCTGTTCCTGTGCAATATTTCTCTTTTGTTCTCACTTTTGAGAAACAAGCCCTCACCACCGTGACCACATACTAGCTGTTGTAACAAAAAGGTGTCACATTGCGTAGAGTATTGCCTTCAGCTGCTGGACAGACCTCTCTGAGACATCTCAGGTAACTTGTCCTTTATGGGGCTTGAAAAGGCGATGAGTTCAAAGCCTCAGAGATCAGGCTTTTAGGATTTAGAATCCAGAGTACATTCCAGTCTATTTGAGCTGTAATTGAAACACAGCATCAGAGAAACAGAGGGAATAGTGAAAGCATCAATTTGTAAATAGGATAAAGGGCTCTCTTAATAAAGACAGAAGAAATATACAGTATAGAAAAGACCCTTCACCCAATCTGCATTTCGGGGAGACTTCCCTCTGCAAATCCCTTGTCAGATCCAGGACCCCCACCAGCCCACACTCAACTCCCAGCGCTTTCCCCTACTCCACAAGAAGTGCAAAACCTGCGCCCACACCTCCCCCCTCACCACCGTCCAAGGCCCCACAGGATCCTCCCACATTTGACAGAAATTTACTTGTACTTCCACACGTCACCTACTGTGACTGATGCACCGATGTGGTTTCATCTACTTGTGAATCATTTCAGAGAACATCTCTGGGACACCCAAACAAACCACCCCACTGCCCTGTGGCCGAACACTTTAACCTCCTCCCACTGCACCAAGGACAGGCAGGTCCTGGGCCTCCTCCATCAGCCCAAATCCTAACCACCTGACAGCTGGAGGAAGCACACCTCATCTGCCGCCTTGGGACCTTTCAACCATACGAGATCAATGTGGATTTCACCAGTTTCTTCATTTCCCCTCCCAGTCCCAGTCCTCCACCTGGGCACCACCCTCTTGACCTGTCCAATATCTTTCTTACCTATCCACTTCACCCTCCTCTCTGACCTTTCACCTCCCCCCGCCTTCATCGACCTATCACATTCCCAGCTACCTTCCTCCCCAGTCCCACCCCCACCCCCCTCCCATTTATCTCTCAGCCTCCCAGTCCACAAGCCTCATTCCTGATTGAAGAACTTTTGCCCGAAACGTCGATTCTCCTGCTCCTCGGATGCTGCCTGATCTGCTGTGCTTTTCCAGCAACACACACTCAACTTCTGTCTATCAATTCTGTACTGCCAAACACATACTGGTACCTACCCTTGTCCCACTTTCCTGTATTCGGCCCGTAGCCTTGAATGTTTCTTTCCCAACAAATAGTCATTGATTATTTTCAAGGCTGAGTTAGATTTTGATAGACAAGGAATGCGAGAGTGATGAAAAAGACAGGCAGCAAAGTGGAATTAAAGCTGCATTAGAACAGCTTAGTGACAGGCAGAGTAGGCTGAATGGCCTACTCCCATTTCTTCTGTGTTTACTGCATTCCCTTCTGTATGGGAGGGTGAGGTTGCTTAAAATGTTACAAGGAATTTAGAGAGTAGATATAGAAAAACTACTTCCTGTTCTGAACAGTCATTGAACTCAAAATATGAACTCTGTTCCTCTCTACACAGATACTGCCAGACCTGCTGGGTTTCTCCAGCACTTGCTGTTTATTAAAACTGTTTTCTCTGGTGGGAACAACAAGAAGTCAAGCACATAAACTAGCATCTAGAGTGAGACTATTTGGGATGAAACCAGGAAAGATTTCTCCCCTCACACACACACTAGTGGAAATTTTGAATTCCTCCCCTGAAGATCTCTGGATGCTAACAGTAGTACAGTTCCACAATGGACGATGCTGAACTGGCCATCTGGGACACAAGTTCAAATCTCACCAGGGTGAGAATATGAGGCTATCAATTTGAATTCAGGTAATTAAATTAATGCGAAATAAAGTTAGTCTTAGTAATTATAAGGAGTACAGCTGAAGATCAAGTGCACGCTTCCGGAGTTTGGTCAGGGTAGTGTCACAAAGCTGTTCCTTTTTCTCAAAGTCACTGTGGCCTTGAATTCTTTTCAGCTGGGTCGTAAAACAGCCCAGGCTCCGAAATGGCTGAGTTGTTGCAGAGATGAATGGTTTATTGGAGCCCTTTTTGTTTACCCCTAAACAGATGATGTCTCAGGCCAAAGGCTTTCATGTTTTAGAAATAACTTGTAAAATGAAAGGGGAGTGGCCAGTCCAGGTAGCTGCGGTTATTTTAGTTCAGTTGCAGCAGGGGATGTGTGAAACAGGTTGCTGACTTCTTTCTCTCCTTGCAAACTGGACGTTGCCTGTGCCATGTTTTACTGTTTGTGCTAAGGGATGTGTGTATCAGGTCTGTTGTGAGTATTTTCAGAACAGCATCATTAATTCTGGTTTGGATAGGGTAAGTTATGCAGTATTCTGTTTTCTGTTCTTTGTGTTTCAATCCCATAATTTTGTAAATAAATTTAGTTTGTTTAAAACTTGGCTGTCAATCCAGCTAATTTACTCCAGGAATATCCACTATACACTTAGCTAAACAAATAGCAAAGTTACAGTTATGGCTACCTACTTAAAGAGGTTTTGAGGGGTCTGGCCTCGTCCATAACAGTAGAGATAAAGTACAAATTTTGTCCTTAAATTCTAATGCAATATTAATTCAAAATATTTGCAAAGTACTGTTTAAATGATGATGTGGAGGTGTCGATGTTGGACTGGGGTGGACAAAGTTAAAAATCACAACACCAGGTTACAGTCCAAACAGGTTTATTTGGAAGTACAAGCTTTCAGAGCACTACTCCTTCATCAGGTAGCTGGTGGGGCGGGATCACAGGACACAGAATTTATAGCAAAACATCTTTTTGCTATAAATGAGCGGGAGTATTTTGTTCGGTTAATCGAATTCCAGATAATCAAATCCCGGGTAACATAGTTTTGCCAAGCCTCGGGACCTTGCGATCTTGCTTGATAATCCAATATTCGGATAATTGAGGTTCCTGTGTAAACCTGTTGTGTGGTGTTATGTGATTTTTAACACTGTTTAAGCGAGTGAGATTCTTTTATTAATTGAAGTTTAGGTTTGGGCAGAACCCAATACAAACAAGCTAACTGGACTAAACCAGTTCCATGAAAACAGATCAGCTCATCTCTGCACTTTAGGAAGGGTGTGATTATCTTGGACGGAGTGCCTGGGATGGAGTGTGTCCACTACAAAGAGAGGCTGAATAAGCCTGGGTAGTTTTCACTGGAGCAGGGAAGGCTGAGGGGGGATGTGACTGAGATGTATAAGAATATGAGGGGCATAGGTATGTTGGACAGAAAGCAGCTCTTCGCCTTGGTTGAAATGTCAAGAACAAGAGATATCATTATAAAGGTGATGGGTACAAGATTAGAATGGTTTGAAGAAAAATAATTTCATCGCTGGGATCATGGAAATCTGGAATGCACTGCCTGGTAGTTGAGGTGGGAAACCTCACAACCTTTTTTTTTCTTATCACACTGTGTGGTCCAGACAGCACAGAGGTCAGTCCCCCTCCTTAACTCAAAATGGAGAGTCCTTCACTACTGATCCGGCTCCCTCAGAGCCAGCTTTCAAGAGTGTCAGAATGTATGACTCCTCTTTTTTTTCCCTTTAGTGCTTATTTTTCCCCAACACCCATGTCATGTGTGTGCATGTGCAGAACACAGTGAAGAACAACCAGTGCATAAATCTTTATTTATATTCCAAATGTATTGGCTGAGCACTTGAGTGTCTTAAGGCTATGGGCCAAGTTGCTAGAAGATAGAATTAGAGTAGATAGGTTGTTGCAGACATAATAGGCTGAAGGCCTTTTCCGACCTCTAAGAGTGACTCTATGAATTGTGACCGTAAAGCTCTAAGATTGTTGTAAAAATTCAGCTGGTCCCACCACAAGGGAAGAAATCGGGTGTCCTTACCTGGTCTGGTCTGGCTTCAATGTGAGCCATGGCAATTAGCCTGAACCTTTCTTACTGCAAAAACACCATTTTATTAAACTACACCAAAACACACAAGAAAATCAGACTAACAACTCAACTGACTGAGACAGTGGTAGTGTCCTATCTCTGGTTGAAACTTTATTGCTGGAACAGCACAGCAGGTCAGGCAGCATCCAGGGAACAGGAGATTCGATGTTTCGGGCACAGGCCCTTCTTCCTGAAGAAGGGCCTGTGCCCGAAACGTCGAATCTCCTGTTCCCTGGATGCTGCCTGACCTGCTGTGCTGTTCCAGCAATAAAGTTTCAACTTTGATCTCCAGCATCTGCAGACCTCACTTTCTCCTGTCCTATCTCTGGGCCAAAAGGTCAAGTTCAAGTCTCACCTGCCTTGGATGTGTATCATAAGATGTCTGAACAGGTTAGTTAAGATAACCACTCCAGGTTCCTTTTGTCTTCACTTGTTCCACAATCACCTCTCCTTTTCCCACTAAATTTGCCCTGGTCTTCACCATCACAGACCATCCACTTTTCCTCACTCCCTTCCCTGCTCCTGTATTTAAAACTTGTTAACCTCAGACATTTTCCAGCTCAGACAATCATTGATCTGCTTCGTTACCTTTATTGCTCCCTCTACAGACAACAGGAGAAATCTCTTCACTCAAGGATGTCTGAATGTGGAGCTTGCTCTCACAGGTAATGGCTGAGGTGAAGTGTGGCTGCCTTGGTTTTGTGTTGCTACCCTTCCACCCACAAGAAATGTGAACCTGCTGATAGTTGAGGAAGTTAATCCTGAAGAGGCAGGGTTCCCACAAATTCCAAACATGAAGCTACCAGGTAAGGACATTTTAGTTTGCGTTGGCATCTGTTCCAAGCTTTTGTAGCCAGCCAGCTAGGTGGTACACGCCATCCCACAGAAGACTCTGTTGCCAGCTAATGACTCTCATGATGGCCTTTGTTTAGGATCTTCATGTCACACTTCCAAACTAGATCTAGCTGTCTCACCAGCTTGAAAGACATGTGTGGCCACCTTCCATCCTGTGGAAGTGGCCAATAAAGCCATCTTGGTTTAATAAGTGCAAACAAATCTGGGAGCTCGGTGTTCAGAACGACCACCACTTTCATGCTATTGGTTTGCCCGATTATACCTGTAAAGAATTACAAATAATTGAGCATCTTTTCTTGACAGCTACAAATTGCCCATGTCCTAATGAACATGAGGTTTTCCCATGCATATTTTGAGAGTTGGCAAAAGATTATAGCTGCTGTCCCCTTGCACAGACAAAGGTCAGCATCAATGAAGCAGAATTAGCTAATCTCTTCCAGTGGGATGTTAATTAGCGAGATCAGGGGTGAGATGCAATCTCTTGTCCACAATTTCCTTGATGCTTACAGTCGTGGAGAACGAGTTACAGGCATCAGAGGGACAGTCCATGGGTATCTGCAGCCAAATGTTTGTGTAGGCAATTAACACCGTGCCATCAGTGTTCACTGATCAGGAGGTTTCTGATTTCACCTTCAGTCCTGATAGATTGTGGAGCTTGCCATTTAGCCGAGTGTGAACGTAGTCACATTCACACATACCCGCAAGGAGGCCAACGTTCAGGGGCAGGGAGAGGAGTAGGCTGCTAGGACACGGTCTGAGTTTAAGGCAAAGTTAAACACAAACGGAGAAAAGGAACAGAAGTATACGTTGGTAGGGTGAGATGGATTAGGTGGCAGAAGGCTTTGAGACATGAACAGCAGCAGACTACTTGGGTCAAATTAACCATCGCTGCTATTAACACAATGTGAAATGTGTGCATGCTTCTGAGCAACCCTCCTATTTTGAAGACCAAATGGTCTACTCCTGTTCCCATTTTCTGGTTGGTGAAAATAACTAATAAAACAAATACACAATTTAGAGGACGTCCAAAAAGAAAGTTCTCTTTATTAAAGGGGCTCTATAAATTTGTATTTCTTAAACCAATGACATGGTCTCGGGCACCCTCCCTCAAAACCTGTTCCCTTCGGCTGAATCAGTCTAACAAAGTTCTACGTTGTGTGAAGGAACAACAGAGTAGATAGGATGAAAAGCCTTTCCTTTTCCAAACTCAAGGATCAGTGTTGCTCCAACAAATTTTAAAAAGCTCCACACCACCCAGGACAAAGCAACCTGCTTCATTCACATCCCGTCCATCACCATCCGCGTTTGCTCACTTATTTACCAACACACAGTAGCAGCAGTGTGTGCCATATACTTCAGAAATTCAACAGCCCCTTCCAAACCTCTACCATCCAGAAGGACAACGGCAGCAGATACATGGGAATACCACCCCCTACAAGCTCCCTTCAAAGTTACGTAACACCTTGATGTAGAAATATATTGCCATTCCTTCACTGTCGCTGTGTCAAAATCCTAGAATTCCCTAATGAATTGCAGTGTGGGGCTACCTACAGCATGGGGGCTCAGATTTACTAAACACCTTCTCCAGGGCAGTTACAAACGGGCAATCGATTCTGGTGCAGATAATAATGCCCACAACATCCTGTGAAAGAGCAAATTAAAATAAAAACAGTTCACAGCAATACAATATCAGAAAAATGTATTCCTTTTATTATCATCATCTTGAGATTGGTAAGAGGTGCTGGTAGAGGGAAGGGTTCTCATTATAACACTTAAAGGAGTTTAAATACCATGAAGCTCGTGTGTAAATCCCCCTCACTGATCCTCTCACAGTGGGGGCGGGGGGTGGGGGGAGTAAAGTCTCAACTAATGTCTAGTCCTGCTCAAGCATCAGTTTCAGTAAGCGCACCAATAGTTTCAGGGCTGGGTTGTAACGAACATATAAAATAAACCTTTTTTTTGTTTTTTTTTCTCCATAGCGCTCTGCAATAACAGAGGCTGGGTATTCTAAAAACCTAGTGTCACAAAAAGAGAGCCGCTACGTTGCTGACCGTGACAGGACAGGACAGGAGGTCTCTGCAGTCCAGCAGTTAATTACACAGAAAACCAATGCCATTAACAGTCTGCAAACCTAAATAGTATTCATTTTGCAGGTGTTTGTCATTTTGTTTTTGCACTGAACAAAAATGAATGTGTTAAGGATCCACAAACGATTGGAGCAGAGTCTCTGGCCTGCCTCCTGGCTCCTCCAGGAAATGCACAGACCAGGAGGAGGAGGAGGAGGGAGGAGGGGTTACGGTGATGGTGTGGCAAGGCCCTCAGTGCTTCAGGCAAAGTCAAGAGCCAGGCATCAAGGGTCAAGGCTGTGCTCCGGCTGCAGCTGGAACTGGTGGCCCCAAAGTGCTGGGTGAAGACATGACTGGCGATCCAGCAAGAGGACCCAAGGGCTGTGAGGTGGGCATCGAGATTATACCTGCAGGAAGGGGAACAGGGATAGCAGAGGGCAGGAAAAAAAGGCAGTTAGGCTATGGACAAGAATCACAGCAACCTTCAGAGCTCTCAGAACCCAGTTGGGCAGAACCTGGCAACACATTTTCAACTTAATTCAACTTCTAGCACAGACACAGGTCGGCATTGTTGAAGGCGGTGAGCGTGGCTGGGCTGTTGGTGGGCACGGCGAGAGTAGTGGGGCCGTCGCTGAGGGCGGCCAGGCTGTCCGTGAGCGCAGAGGCTGTCGGTGCGTGTGGTGAGAGCAGCATGGCTGTCGGTGAGAGCGGCAGGGATGTTGTGAGCGTGCAGGGACGTCGGTGAACGCAGGGAGAGCAGTGGGTCTGTCGGTGAGAGCAGTGGGAGCGGTGAGTCTGTTGATGAGCATGTGAGTGCAGCGATGCTGTTGGCGAGCATGGATGAGTGGTCTGTCTGTCGGCGAGCGAGGCTATTGCGGCGGGTCTGTCGGTGAGAGGGACGGGTCTGTCGGTGAACACAGTAGTTTTATTGTAAACGTGGTGATGATTGCAGGGTTATAGGTAAAAGCGATGAGAGGAACATGTTGAGAAGGAAAGGTTGGGGAATACATTTGAAGAAAATATATTTTTTCCCTACGTGAGAATTAACAGGAATCTTTTGAAGGCTACTGATTTGGACTGTGACCCTCCATCCTGTTTCCTGCATGAGACATCTCTGTGGCAGGGACAAGGGCAGGAAGGCTGAGAGAACAGTGTTCACTAAAGCACCTTGAAATGCTCTGCAATCCTATAAATGTGACAGGTTCATGCTGCGACACAGACTGGACTGGCAATGAGTCATCAGGAGACATTCTGAATGAACAAGTCATTTAAAAAGGGGTAAGAAAGAGACACTAGGAAAGGTGAAACCAATTAGTCTAATGTCATGAGTTAACATTTATCATGAACAACACACTAGCCAACTCTTTGCATTAATATGAACTGAACAGGGAGAAACAGCATGTATTACAAGGGCTGAATCATGTTGTTTAATGTTATGTTTGAGGAGGTCTTAATAGAATAAATAAGAAATAAAAGATCTCCACCCAGAGGAAGGTCGGTAACCAGAGGGAGAGGTTACACAACGGGCAAAAGAGCAACCAATGAGTCAGGAGAATTTTTTTTGTGTGGTAGCAGGTCATTGTGATTTGGAAAGCACTGCCTGAAAGGGCACGGGAAGCTGCTTCAATAAAAACTTCCAACAGCGGAAACTGCAAATGGTTTTCCTGGAGAAGTATGATCAAGGAATGCTGTAAGGAATGGGCAGGGGAGATGGTTACATTGAATAGCTCTTTCTAACAGTCAGCAGACACACTGCTTGCTTTAGTATCATTTATTAATTATTTGACAACTATTTGGAACTGGAAGTTTCTGTTGCTTTCAGATTAAAGTAAATCGGAGAAATATTTTACAGATTAAAAACTAGAGACTGGTGGGAAATTTAAATATAAATTAGATTAGATTAGATTACATTACAGTGTGGAAACAGGCCCTTCGGCCCAACAGTCCACACCGACCCGCCGAAGCGCAACCCACCCATACCCCTACATTTACTCCTTATCTAACACTACGGGCAATTTAGCATGGCCAATTCACCTGACCTGCACATCTTTGGACTGTGGGAGGAAACCGGAGCACCCAGAGGAAACCCACGCAGACACGGGGAGAATGTGCAAACTCCACACAGTCAGTCGCCTGAGGCGGGAACTGAACCCGGGTCTCAGGCGCTGTGAGGCAGCAGTGCTAACCACTGTGCCACCGTGCCGCCATGTCTGGCCAGGCCATGTGCTGTACTTGCATGATGTGGGAGCTGGTGAACTCCATTGTAGTTCACAGTGACCACATCTGCAGCAAGTGTTGGTTGTTTGAGGAACTCCAGCTCCAAGATGATGAGATGGAATCTGAGCTTTGAACACTGTGACGCAGAGAGGGGGACAGTTACCTGGGTGCTGTGTGTCAGGAGGCAGTCACCTTGAAGTTAAGTTCTTCACATCTCAGCAGTGGTCAGGGACAGGAGAGTGTGACTGCGAGTGATTCAGGAGGTAGTGCTAAAGGAGCCCCAGCAGGTGAGGGAAAAGGACTATACAGAGAATGGTCAAACGGAGCATGGCACTGGGGGACAGGAGGCCATTCATGTGGGGAGGGCTAAAAAAAAAAAAGGAGCCCCAGCAGGTGAGGGAAAAGGACTGTACAGAGAATGGTCAAACGGAGCATGGCACTGGGGGACAGGAGGCCATTCATGTGGGGAGGGCTAAAAAAAATGTGACAGTGGTAGGAAATTCGATAATTAGAGAGACGAAGAGTATCCTTTTGTCAGCAGGATTGAGAGTCCCATATGGTGTAGTGCCTGACAAGGTATAGCATTTCTTCAACTGGCTTGAAAGGAGATTGGAGTGGGAGAGGAGGATTCAGATATTGCAGTCACATTGGGACCAACAACATAGACAAGAGTTTTGGTATTATTAGGAATTCATTACAAAATTAAAGAACAGGACCTGAACGGTTGTATTCTCTGAATTCTTATCCAATCCAAGTGCAAATTGGCATAGAAATATCAAAATTAAGGAAGTAAAACATGGCTAAAGGTGTGGTGTGGGGTTTATCTTTGTGGGGCAGTGGCATCGATCTTGGGACAGGAGGGAACTGAAAAATTGGGATGAGCTCCACCTAAACCAATCTGGTCCCAACGTCCGAGTGGAAGGGGGCTGACTAGGGCCCTCTACCTGAGGAAGGATGAGATGGTGAAGGAGGTTTAAAAGATACTTTGCTTTTTTCAGACATGGCCAACTATAACAGCACAAAGTTTTTGCTCGAGCTGCAAGTAAGAAACAGTGGTTAGACCACAGCTGGAATACTATGTACAGTGTTAATTATATCAAAGATGTAGCCACAGATGTGTGCACATCTGTAAGTGGATTTAGAGGATATTGCCAGAACAGAGAATTTTAGTGATGAGGAAAGATTGGATTTGCCGAGTTGGTTTCTTTGGAACAGAGAGGGTTTAGATAGAAAGTTTAGGAAAGTTTATTTTCATTAGTGGTGATGTTAATAACCAGAGTTCACAGATTTGAATTCATTGGGAAGATGATTTGAGGGAACTGGTGGAGAAAGTTCTCACCCAGAGGAGGATGGAGATCTGAAAAGTGGTGGAAGCAGAAACACTCATCACCTTTACCATTTGCTTGGATCGGCACTCTAGGTGCTGTAATCTACAGTCTAAGAATTGGAAGGTAATGTCCCCAGAGCATTATTCTGGTCCTTTCACGTTTCAAAGTCAATGGGTGAATTTGCTTACCTGACATCAGACTGGCAGAGCTGACTGGGGTGCTACTGGAGGACATACTCGCTGTGGAACCCATTCGCACCTGGTCTTTCACTACTGGATCTGTGGAGGAGACAGATTCAAGTTAAACACAACTAACATTTCCTGTTGAATAGGAGCAGCCAAAAATTACTCACTCAGCACTTTTGAGCCTGCCCCTCCACTCAATGGGATCTTAGCTGACCTGCCTCGATTCTATCCGCCTGCCTCTGTTCTACAGACCTTCACACACAGTGAAGCAAACAACAAATCAATCAATCTCAGTTGTTACACTGACTGTCAAACAGCCAACCTCACTACTTTCTGGAGAGGGTTAAACGATAAAGAATTAAAACAAAGAACTGTGTATTCTGCAAATCTGAAACAAAAACTAAAGTTGCTGGAAAAAACTCAGCAGGTCTGCCAGCATCTGTGGAGAGAAAGCACAGTTAACATTGAATCCAGTGACCCTTCAGAACAGGAGTGATTTCAGTTTTTGGGAAAGAGTTAATGGAATTGTGTTTTACTCTGAATTCTATGCAAGCATTGTCAGGGTGTAAATGAGGATGTCAACTGATGGTAAGCTGTTTAGGCCAATAGTCACTAGAGCTTAGAAGAATGAGAGGAGATCAAATTGATGTGTACAGGATGCTAAAGGGGATTGGTAAAGTAGACCAAGACGACAGTTCCTCATGTGGGGCTACCTAGAACAAGCTTTAGGATAGAGGGTAGCAGATACAAAACAGAGGAGAAGTGACTACTCTCAAAAAGGTTGTGAATCTGTGGAATTCACTACCATAGAACACAGTTGATACTTAACAAATGTAATAAGTTGACAGGTTTTAAATTAGTCACAGTTTAAAGACTTATGAGAAGCAGGCAATTTATGGGGAAAGGGCCGGGAAATGGACAAGAGGAATGCCAGATCAGCCATGATCCTACTGAATGCTGGAGTAGGCTTGAGGGACTGAACGGCCTACTCCTGTTCTCGTTTCTTGTGGTTATGGGAAAATGAGTTGAGGCTGAGATGTGTTGAGGGAGGATCATATTAAATGGTAGAGCAAGCTTCAGGGACTGAACTGCCTACTTCTGCTCCCAGTTTTTACCTTATTATGATCAGGGATAATGTTGTACTAAACCAAACACTCCAGAGTTGTTTCATTGCAGAAAGAGGCCATTTAGCCCAGGGTATCTGCTGGCTCTCCAAAATAAGCATTTCACCTAGTGCCTTTCTTCAGCTCTCCACTGCATATTATCCCTTTTCTGATATTCATTCAACTCCTTTGTGAATGCCTCTTTTGAACCTGCCATCACCACTCTCTCAGGCAGCATATGCACGATCCTCAGCACTATACAGGCAAAGAGGAAGAAACTGGAACAATTCAAAATGACGAGGTATGTTTGTGGAATGCATAAATTAACAACAAAGGAGAGACAGAGAATGCAGTTCATGGTTAGGCCATCTGCATTCCTCGGATTGTACACAGACTTTGGCAATCTACAGCTGGCATCTTAAAGCACTGGAGAAGTACCTGCAGCTGTGCATTCACCAAATCTAGTGACAAGAAAGATGCCCACCAGCAGCATCCTCTTTGAAGCCAATTCACCCAGTACCAGTGCACAAATCACTCCAGACCAGCTCCCAGGTGTGACCCGCTGCTCATCTGTCTGACACCAGATTCCTGAAGCAACTGCTCAACTCTGAATGTTGAGTCGTGGCAGGAGCCTCTCAGGAGGACAGTGCAAATGCTTTAGAAATATCCCTAAAGCCTCCCTGAAGAGGTCAACCACCTCACTGACTCCTCAGAGACCCTGGCTTCGGAGATCAAATGCAAGAATGTCTTGGGGTGCAAGGCCATAGCTCCCTGAAAATGGTAACACAAGTGGGTAAAGGTGGCATAAGGCACGGTTACCTTCATCAGTCAGGACACGGAGGATAGAAATTGGCAAGTCATATTGCAGCTGTACAAAACTTTGGTCATGTTACATTTGGAGTGTTGTGTGCAGTTCTGGTTGCCACACTATAGGAAGGATGTGGAGGCTTTGGAGAGGGTGCAAAAAAGGTTTACCAGGACATTGCCAGGATTGGAGTGTATTAGCTAAAATGGACAAACTTGCATTGTTTTTGCTAGAGCGTCGGAGGCTGAGGAATGATCTGAAAGAAGTTTTTTAAATTATGAAGACCATGGAAAAGACGGTTAGTTGGAGTCTATTTGAGGGGAAAAGTTTAAAGGAGATGTGCAAGGAAAGTTTTTTTTAGTGCAGAGGATAGTAGGTGCCAGGAACACACTGCCAGGGATGTGATCGAAGCAGATATGTTAGCAAAGTTTGAGGCGTTTGACAGACAAATGATTAGGCAGAGATTAGAGGGCTATGGACTACATGTAGGCAGATGGGATTAGCATCACGGTTGGCACAGACACGGTGGGCTAAAGGTTCTGCTTCTGTACTGCACAGTTCTATGTTCTAATAACAAAAGTAGAAAAGGTTTGCTTGGGAAGGCAGTGAAAACATTCAGCAGGCATGTTTAAATTGGAAACTGTGGTGTTGAGAGCGCGAGCACACAAACCACCAGCCATCAATCTACTCAAACACCACCTGCTCTACACAGAGCACAATCTGCAGATCATACATTCGACTCCGCAACTTGAAAGGCCGCTTTTATTTTTCCAGACTGTAAATTATAACAAGAGAAGTTCCTACATCAAACAAAAGAAATTGTAGATGATGATGTCTGCATCTCTGTTGATAAACTGTGTAAACAATATATAATCATTCAGATGAAAGAACGAGATGTCATATCACAAGCTTGCAGACAACACAAACCTGGGGTAGGAAGGTGAGCTGTGAGGAGGATGCAGAAATGCTTCAGTGTAATTTGGAGAAGCTGAGTGAGTGAGCAAATGCTTGGCAGATGCAGTACAATGTGGAGAAATGTGAGGTTATCTACTTTGATAGCAAAACCAGACAGGTTGATTATCTGAATTGTGAAAGATCAGGAAAAAGGGAGTGTGCAGTGAGACCTGTGCATCTTTGTACAATCAGTTGTTGAAGGTAAACATGCAGGTGCAGTCACCAGTTTAGTCAGCAAATAGTATGTTGGTCTTCATAATGAGAGGATTCAAGTACAGGAGAGGGATGAGTTGCTGAGATGAAACAGGACCTTGGTGAGACCACACCTTGAGAATTTTGGAAACGCGTGGTGCTGGAAAAGCACAGCAGCTCAGGATGATGAAGGGCTTGTGCCCAGAATGTTGACTCCTCTGCTCTTCAGATGCTGCCTGACCTGCTGCGCTTTTCCAGTGCCACACTTTTCAACTCTGATCTCCAGCATCTGCAATCCTCACTTTCTCCTCGAGTATTGTGTGCAGTTCTGGTCTCCTTATCGGAGGACGGATGTTCTGGCTACGGAGGGGGTGAAGCAAATGTTTACCAAGCTCAATTCCTGGGACATTAGGACTTTGTTATTGGAGTTTACATGAATGAGGGGGAACTTCATAAAAGTCTTGACAGGAAAGGTGTTCCCCATGACCAGGGAGACCAGAGTGAGAGTCACAGTCTAAGGATACAGGTTGGCCATTTAGGAATGAGATGATGAGAAATTTCTTGTGGAATTCTCCACCACAGAATGTAGTCGAGGGTTAGATATAATTGTTAGAGCTAAAGGGAGAAAACGGAAACAGAGTACTGAGTAAGATTATCAGCCTTGATCACATTGTATGGCAGAGCAGGCTTGAAAGGCCAAATGGCCTACTCCTGCTCCTATTTTCTCTGTCTTTGTGTGTCTGTAATTCTGAAGCTCAAAAATACACTGGTGTGACAGTCATAGAGTTATACAGCACCCTTCACTCCAACTCGTCCACACCGACCAGACATCCCAATTTAACCAAGTCCCGTTTGCTAGCACTTGGCCCATATTCCTCTAAATCTTTCCTGTTCATATACCATCCAGATGCCTTTTAAATGCTACAGTTGTACCAGCTTCCACTACTTTCTCTGGCAGCACATTCCATACATGCACCACCCTCTGTGTGAAAAAGTTGTCCCTCAGGTTCCTTTTAAATATCTTCCCTCTCACCTTAAACCTATGCCCTCCAGATTTTCCTACTCTAGGAAAAAGACCTTTGCTATTCACCCAATCCATGTCCCACATGATTTTATAAACCTCTATAAGATCACTCCTCAGCCTCCGATGCTCCAGAGAAAATAGCCCCAGTCTATCCAGCCTCTCCCAATAACTCAAACCCTCCAGTGCCAGCAAAATCCTTGTAAATCTTTACTGCGCCACCTCAGGTTTAACAACATTCTTCCTATAGAGGGGTGACCAGAATTGTAAGCAGTATTCTAAAAGTGGCCTCACCAATGTCCTGTATATGATATGCAACACAATATCCCGACCCCTATACTCGATGCTCCGATCAATAAAGGCAAACTTGAAGATGCCTTCTTCACTACCCTGGCTACCTGCGACTCCACTTTTAAGGAACTATGCACCTAGACAGCTAGGTCTCTGGATAGCAACACTCCCAGGGCCCTACCATTAACTGTATATCTCCTGCCCTGGTTTGCCTTACCAAACTGCAGCACCTCACATTTATTTGGTATTTGAATATTTTTATGACTGAGGCAGATAAATTTTTGACAAGGGCTGGGCAGGATTGTAAAGTAATCAGATTAATCAGGATCGTACTGAACGGTGGAGCTCCATCAAGGGAACACACAGGCTATTCCTGCTCCTAATTCTTACGTTATTAAGTGTCTGCTGATTTGGAAAGAATAATGAACTGAATGGTCTTCACCATGGTCCCAATTCTGTCGCTGAATAAATTCAATACTGAGGTGGACAGACTTTTGATAGACAAAGGAGTGAAGGGCTGTGCTGGGCAGACAGGAGAGTAGAGTTCAGACAAATGGGATCAGTCATGATCTTATTAAATGGCACAGCAGACAGTGATGACTGACCTGCTCCTGCTGCCAGGATCTCTGTTTGTTACAGGTGTAATGGACCATGGCTATCAGTGTGTATATGATTAAGTCATTCAAAGATGGCAGCACTAGTGATTAGTAAAGCACACAATATTCTAGACTTAATTGAAGGGGCATAGAGTCCAAGGGCGAGGCAGCTATATTAAATGTACATTAGAGACTGCTCAGGCCCTCCACTGGGTCCAGTGCTGGGTGCTGCACTTTAGGAAGGACATAAATGTTTTGGAGAAGGAAGGAGCAGCGGAGATTCATGAAAATGGTTTCTGAGATGAGGAATTTCACTGATCAAGTTATATGGGAGCAGTTCGGACTGTTGTTCTTGGACAAATGAAGACTGAGAGGAGATTTGATCAAAGTATCTAAATAATGAGTGGCTGGGTAGGGTAGATTGGAGAGAAACGGTTCCCATTCGTGCAAAGATAGCAGAGGAAGGGACATAGGTTTAAAGTAATTGGTTAAAGAAAACAAAAGCGATGAACCAAAGTTTTGTCACACTGAGTGAAGGAGGTCTGGAATACTCTGCCTTTGAGAGTGGTACAAGCAGGTTCAATCCACACTTTCAACAATGGATTCAACAGGCCATGGGGAGATAGCAGGAGATTGGCACTGAGTAAAACGCTCATTCGGAGAAATGGTGCATATACAACTGGCCTCAATCTCTGATTCTGTGCACCTCCTCTCTGCTTGGAATTGCTTGCTTGTCTGTCAAACGTTAGTTCAATTCGAGAACACTTATTGAAACCAGAGAGTGCTTCTTGACCTCTGCCCTGGTCACACAGCTGGCAAAATAAGGATAAACACCTGATACCTTTATCAAACAGGAAGACAGACTGCAGTATTAGTCCTGCCCAGTCACCACTGTGGACCGTGTCCCATTACACCCCCACCTTCCATCTCATCAATGCTCCCCATCTCCACCCATCACATAGACAGCTTCCAGTTACGATCCCTTGATATTTTGTTTTCTGATATGGGGTCTCAGTCCAAGATCCATGTGCAGCAGCAACATACGCAACTGGAAGAAGATGCTGAGAACACTGTCCCCTCCGAGGACCCTCTGAGTTGCTGCACAGTTTAGGGAGAACGCTATCTGCTCTGAGCAAGGAAAAGACACTTCTATGCAATTTACTTAGTGCCACTTCTCCCTGGAACCTTGCACTTTGTTCTTTTTCAGATTATTATCCAATTTCCTGAAATTCTGCATCGCTGGCCTTAAAATCTGTGTTCTCTGATTCTCGATTGGCAGGTTGAGGTTGATAGACATTGGGACATGAAGGAATTGAACAGGGAAGTGGAGGTCAGGGTTGGAAATCAGACATGCCCTTGCTGGATGATACAGCAGACTGAAGGAATGGTACCATCTAATCTTGCACCTTGTGATGCTTTACAATGCAACAAGGATTTATGAGGAGAACTGGGTCCACTTTGAGACCCAAGCCAGCAACAAGCTACAAAACCACAGCAAGTGAGTAAATGTCAGACAGAGAGAGAGAGAGAGGACACACTGTTGTGGATTCCAGCTTTTTCTCATATGTTTTTCACAGACGCATAACGTTACTGCCCTCCCCACCTGCCCTGGCCCACTCAACCCTGTTAAGTCTTGGGGGTGACATACAGAAGTAGGGGTGTTCCATAGCCTCTCTCGCTGTAAGCCGTGCTTGGTGATCATAACGGAGTAACTTGTCCAAGAAGTCCAGGGCCTCGGAACTGACCAAGTGCTGGTTTTCACTGTGCACAAAACGCTCCCACCTCTTCCGGGAATGCCTGGAGATGAAAAGGAGATGACACAGGTTAACAGATGCTGGCAGAACAAGCTTGTGGAGGCAGACCTGTACTCTTGGGGTCATTTACACTGTGATGGAAGGTACTATGTAAATTCAAGTTCCTTCTATGGTGGCACTGACTCTGAGTAAGACACCTGGGTTAAAACGTTCTACCTTGCTATGTCAGTTCTGTCCATCTCAAATCCAAGTTCTTGTGAGGACCAGACACTGCAGCCAGCCTGCACACAAGGTCACAGGAGCACCATGAGTGCACAGTCAGACCCCAGCATGGAGCTTTGTGGGGAACTGGTTAATTTATTTTTGATAGCATTATTACAGGGAGAACGCAACTGAGGGAGGTTATAGATAAGGTAGACAGCCAACAGCTTTTCTCTAAGGCAGGGGAGTCTAAAACTGGAGGGTATAGGTTTAAGATAAGAGGGAGAGATACAAAAGGATCTAGAGGGGCAATTTTTTTCGCACAGAGGGTGGTCAGTGTCTGGAATGGGCTGCCAGAGATAGTAATGGAGGTGAATACAATTTCACCATTGAAGAAACATTTAGACAGGTACATGGATTAGAGAGATATGGAGGGATATGGACCAAATGCAGATAAATGGGACTAGTTTAATTGAAAAATTGGGTGGCCTGGGCACATTGGGCCTGGTTCCAAGCTGTAGACCTCTATGACCCTATACTACAGTGTTACCTTCGACCTGAACAGAAAGCCAGCTGCATCATCTCACCTGAAGGATTGAGTCTAGGCTTAAAGCCAGGAATGAGTGTTGTTCATAAACCACCTAATCCAGAGAAGAATGTGTCAAGACCTGAGTCAAGTTGACACACAGACTTGTTCACGAGGACTATTTGGAGGGTCAACGATTAGTTTAGTTCAAATATGCTCCCCCACCTTTAAGCTGAGTCAACACAGGGGCTGAGCGGCTTTATCCCTGAGTTATACACCAGGCCTGTTGTCTTGCTCACTCCTTGCATTTCTAACAGCTCAGCATCACCACCAAGAGGTGAACTGCAGCATTGCATCCATTTGCAACACAGCCACAACTTTTAGACCAAATATTCAGGCTATAAAGTAGGAGGTTGATTTAAACGTGAGAAATATTTTTAAAGGTTTGAAATCTTGGGAACTGCCAATAATGACACAGTCTCAGCAGGTCCCTGCTGTTCCAAGACTCTCTTTCTAACCAACAAAGAACAGTGGATGCAGGAAATCTGAAACTAAAGCAGAAATTGCTGGAGAAACTCAGCAGCTCTGGCAGCATCTGTGGGAGAAAGCAGTCAATGTTTCAGGTCCGGTGACCTTTCTACAAGGGAATGCTTGGAAGGGTCACTGGGCTCGAAATATTAACACTATTTCTCTCTCCACAGATCCTGCCAGACCTTCTGAGTTTCTCTAGCAATTTTGGTTTTAGCTATTTATTTCTGTCAGCTTAAAGGAGGCAAAAGTAATTGTGATAAAGACTTGCAAAACTGTCCTTGCCAACAGCTCCCCCAAAACCAGCACATAAAAATTTAAGGCATTATTGGGCCAAAAGGAGGGGGGGCTGCTCATACTAAGGTCAACTACCACTTCAGAATAGAAAAATGTGTTGCTGGAAAAGCGCAGCAGGTCAGGCAGCATCCAAGGAGCAGGAGAATCGACGTTTCGGGCATAAGCCCTTCTTCAGGAATGCGGAGGGTGTGCCAAGCAGGCTAAGATAAAAGGTAGGGGGGAGGGACTTGGGGGAGGGGCGTTGGGAATGCGATAGGTAAAGGAGGTTAAGGTGAGGGTGATAGGCCGGAGAGGGGGTGGGGGTGAAGAGGTCGGGAAGAAGATTGCAGAGTATCCAGGAATGGAAGTTTAAACCAGGATTTCCTCTCCATCTCAGTCCCATCTAGTATTCTCTGCTCACACAGCACACAAGGGGGAAAGTGCAAGGCAAGTGTTATGTTTTGCACAGAGGGTAGTGTGGGGCCTAGAATGGGCTGCCAGGGGAGGTGATAAAGCAGATCCAATAGCAATGTTTAAGGGGTATTTCAATAGATGCATGAATAGGCAGCGATTACAGAACCACATGCAGGCAGACGAGGTTAGTTTAAAATAGCATCAAGGTCGGCTCAGACATGGTGGGCCGAAGGACCTGTCCCTGTGCTTTTCTATGTTCTGTATGGACAAGAGGAAGGATTAGGACCAGGGAATGATGCTGTTCCCGCTCAGTCCAGATAACTGCATGTGACCAGCCTCCAGTAGGTGACGGGGATGGAGGGGTGGAGGTGAGGATCTAAAATCTGGATTTAGGCTGTTGTCAGGAGCAACCATTTAATGCATGATTTTACCAACTATAAAATGGCTTCTTAATGCAAATAACAAAATAATATAACAAAATAGCTTCTCTGAAAACTGCATTCCTGAACGAATTGAAAGAAATTAGCAAACAATGCCCTGTTCATAGTATAAGCTAACTAACCAAGATAGGACATTATTAAAGTATTCAAAATTGGCCTTGGAAACCAGGTGACAAGAGATAAAGACATGAAAACAATTTAGTTCCCAGGAAATATCATTGGCTTAATTTTGTCTATTTGTCATATCATTTCATTTTATGGGATTAATTTTGCAATTAAGGCTGTTCTATTTGTTAAGAGACCTATAAACGTCTGTGTTTTAAGCTAATTGTGCAGCTTTTCCAGAGTACACAGAGGTGCTTAACCCCTGTGTTGCTGGATAACCTAAATCCGGCGTCATAATAAATTGTTAAATCTTGCTGACAGTATTAGACCGAGCTGCTAGTGTTTATGGGACCGATCGCGGAACCGAGAGGCCCTTCTCAGGGGGCCAGATTTACAGAGGAACCAGGCTTGTTTAATTTGAACTCGGAGACAGGTGTGAGATGGGGGAGGAGGAGTGTTTCTCCACAATTTCTGCCAACAACACAAGGAAACAAGGTAAACCCCTATAAACGCCCCTACACTTTCCTCCATTGACCCGAAGCATGTCTAAACCCCTCCTTGTGGTCACCCCCACCCCCCCAACTCCATCACTTCTTTCAGCTTTATGAACCTCTGAGACTCTCGTGTATATTTAAGTCGGGAGTGTCTTGCTAAATCTATGCAGGCCACTAGTCAGACCATAGCAGGAATCCTGGAAACGGTTTTGGGCCTTCTATCGAAGAAAAGATGTACTGGCATTAGAGGCAGTCTGGAGAAGGTTTGCTTGGTTGATCCCAGATGTCTGAGAGATGACCTTATCCAAACAAAATAAAGTTAACGGACTTGACAGGGTAGATGTGGAGAGAATTCTGAGAAAGGGTCACTGGACCTGAAACGCTAACTCTGATTTTTCTCCACAGATACCTCCAGACCTGCTGAGCTTTTCCAGCAACTTCTGTTTTTGTTTCTGATTTCCAGTGTATCTGGTTCTTCCAATTTTTATTTAGATGTGGAGAGGTTGCTTCCCCTTGTGTGACAGCCTAGGATCCAAGGCCATCATCTCAGAATAAGGGGTCACCCATTTAAAACAGAGTTGAAGAGGAATTTCTTTTCTCAGAATCTGTGAAATTCTATTTCACAGAGGGCTGGCAAAGCTGGGTCATTATGTATATTCAATGTGATTGAGATGAACAGATGTTTAATCAGGAAGGGAATTAAGGGTTATGGGGAAAAGGCAGAAAAGTGAAGTTCAGGATTATCAGATCAGCCATGATCTCATTGAATAATGGCGCTGACTCAATGGGCTGAATGGCTTACGTTTCCTGCTAAGTCTTATAGCCTAGATCCTTCCCTCTCTCTCTCCTCCTTTAATAATGACCAGAAAACTTGCCTTTTAAACCACGTTTCTCCAATATCTCCACGTTAGCTCAATGTTAAATTTTTGTAGCAAACACCTTTACAATTATCTGGGGAACATTTTTACTGGATTAAAGGGTGTGGGGATCTGACTCTGGGCAATACACCAGGGTTAGACTGTCCAGTCTTGCTGTGCCAAATCTGCTTATCCACTTGATATGATGTGTTTGTACAGCAACAGGATGTGACCACTCAGCTAGAGGCTCTTTCCGTGTAATTTGATTCGATCACAACCCTGATCTACAGCTCAACTCCATTTTCCTGCCTTTTCTCCACAGGCCCTGAAACCCTTGACCAACAAGAGTAGACAGGTTATATACAGGGCATTGGTGAAACCACGTCTGGAGTACTATGCACAGTACTGGTTACAGGTACTAATGGAAGGATGTTAATGCTCTGGAGACATTTCAGAAAAGGTTTATTCGACTAATACCTGGAATGAGTGGATTGCCTTATGAAGAAAGGTTAGACGGGCTGGGCCTGTATCCTCTGGAGTTTAGAAGACGCAGAGGTGTCTTAATTAAAATGCAAGTTCCTGACGTGATGTAACTGGTTGACTATGGAAATGATGTAGGAGAATCTAGAACTAGGCTCATAGTTTAAAAATACAGGTCGCCCATTTAAGAGATGAAGAAACCTTTTTTTTCTCTCAGCAGGTTGAGTGTCTTTGGAATTCCCTTCCACAAAAAGGCAGTGATACAGAACCTTTAAATATTTTTAAAGCAGAGGTAGGTACATTTCGATGATCAAGTCGTACATCTGTGGTCAGCAAAGTTTTGGAAAGAGTTCTTAGGGATAGGATTTATGACTATTTGGAAAAGCATGGCATGATTAAAGGCAGTCAGCATTGCTTTGTGAGGGGCAGGTCATGCCTCACAAATCTTATTCGAGTTCTTTAAGGTGGTGATGAGACTGGTCGATGAAGGTCCAGCAGTGGATGTGGTGTATATGGACTTCAGCAAGGTATTTGATAGGGTTCCCCATGGTAGGCTCATTCATAAAGTCAGGAGGTATAGGATACAGGGAGATTTGGCGATGTGAATTCAGAATTGGCTGGCTGACAGAAGGTAGAGAGTGGTTGTAGATGGAAAGTATTCCGCCTGGAGGTCAGTGGTGACTGGTGTCCCGCAGGGCTCTGTTCTTGGGCCTCTGCTCTTTGTAGTCTTTATCAATGACTTGGATGAGGAGGTTGAGGGGTGAGTTAGTAAATTTGCAGATGACACAAAGGTTGGAGGTGCCGTCGATAGTATCGAGGGCTATTGCAGGCTGCAGCGCGACATAGACAGGATGCAGAGCTGGGCTGAGAAATGGCAGATGGAGTTCAACCTGGGTAAATGCGAAGTGATGCGTTTTGTAAGGTCGAATACAGGATTAAAGACAGGATTCTTGGCAGTGTGGAGGAACAGTGGGATCTTGGTGTTCAAGTGCATAGATCCCTCAAAGTTGCCACCCAAGTTGATAGGTTTGTTAAGAAAGCATATGGTGTTTTGGCTTTCATTAACAGGAGGATCGAGTTTAAGAGCCGCGAGGTTTTGCTGCAGCTCTACAGTCCCTGGTGAGACCACACTTGGAATATTGTGTCCAGTTCTGGTCGTCCTACTATAGGAAAGATAGAGGTTTTGGAGAGGGTGCAAAGAAGGTTTACCAGGATGCTGCCTGGACTGGAGGGCTTGCCTTATGAAGAAAGGTTGACTAAGCTCGGACTTTTCTCTCTGGAGAGAAGGAGGAAGAGAGGTGACCTGATCGAGATATACAAGATAATGAGAGGCATGGATAGAGTCAATAGTCAGAGACTTTTCCCCAGGGCAGGATTGACTGGCACGAGGAGTCATAGTTTGAAGATATTAGGAGAAAGGTATAGAGGGGATGTCAGAGGTAGGTTCTTTACGCAGGGAGTTGTGAATGCATGGAATGCATTGCCAGTTGTGGTGGTGGAAGCAGAGTCATTAGGGACATTCAAGCGGCTGCTGGACATGCACATGGATAGCAGTGAGTCAAGCGGTGTGTAGGTTAAGTTATTTTATTTTACATTAGGATTAAACCTCAGCATAACATCGTGGGCCAAAGGGCCTGTTCTGTGCTATACTTTTCTATGTTCTAAGGTGATGAAAGATTATTGGGATTATCCAGAAATGTAGAGTTGAGGTTAAAACCAGATTAGCCATGATCCTATTGAACAGTGGAGCAGGCCCGAACTGCCATCCCTTGTTCATAACAAATGTCTGAGTCTTGAAAGTTGAAAATGACTCAAAGAGTTTCAGGCTAATGTAGTTTAGATTTGTTGCTCCTTCTTCTTACAACTTTTGTGAAATAGGTAGGAGTCAGATGAGTTGGATCCCAATGAAAGCAGTTGCTTCGGTATCGAGGGGTGATATTAATCGAGGGGTGAGGAGGTTGCCAATGGGATTTCCAGTAACAGCAGGAGGGTTACACAATGAAGGCCAGCTCAGTAGACGAGAGGAAATGAGCTGGGCTTTTCGGCACTAGATAAACATGTGGGAATGGGACAAACCTGGGTTCTGAACCCAAGTCCTTTCGCAACATAGAATACCTTGCTGAGGGCATCTGGACTGCTTGGACAAAATGAAACTCTCCCCACAACCTAACACCATCTACACAGTACAATCAGTGAGAAGGCTGTGGGTTTGAGCCCCAGTCTGGAAGCATGTTCTTCTCTACACTGACATCCTGAAGATGTTGCAGCGGATGGGGATGAGCAAGGGGCTCCATTCCCTCAGAAACATTTTTCTGTAGCCCAGCCCAACACTTTTCACGGAGTGAACAAAAACCGCAAGGACTCACCTGCCCAAGATGTCATTGAAGCGTGGGTCTAGTTCGATGTTGTATTTATCAATGTAATCGTACAAATCTTCTGTGCCCAGCACCTTTGCAATTCTAACCAGCTGGAAACATGTCAACAACACATTAATGGCTGTACAGGGCAGCATTTTTAAATCTAAGAGTGTAGTGCTGGAAAAGCACAGCCTGTCAGGCAGCATCTGCGGAGCAGGAGAGTCGACGTTTCGGGCATAAGCCCTTCATCAGACATGGGCTTATGCCTGAAATGTCAAACCTCCTGCTCCTCGGATGCTGCCTGACCTGCTGTGCTTTTCCAGCACCACACACTCGACTCGGTGTGATCTCCAGCATTTGCAATCCTCACTTTCTCATTTTTAAGTCTGCAGACAGCAGGAATGTAGGAGACAGTGAGGAGCTGGGAAACAGGCTTCACGGGGACACAGGCACAATTTGATGCAGCAACATGTACAATATGACATTTTGATTGGAAGAATGAGGAAAGCCAACATAAACTAAAAGGTACAGCTCCAAAGCAAGAGCAGAAACAGAAAGTCTGGGGGTGTATGTAGACATGTTCTGAAGGTGAAAAAGCATATTACTAATAAAAAGATATTTGAGATTCTTGTCTTTATTAATGAGTATAATTGTCAGGAATCTAAATAAATTTATAAAAATAGAAACCCTACAGTATGAAAGCAGACCATTCATCCCATTGAGTTCACACTGACGCTCTGAAGAGCATCCCACCCAGATCCACGCCCTCTACTTTATCACTGCATTACCTATGGCCAATCCACCTAATCTGCACATCTTTGTACTGCGGGAGGAAGTCGGAGCACCTGGAGGCAACCTACACAGACATGGGGAGAACGTGCAAACTCCACACAGTCGCCCGAGGCTGGAACTGAACCTGGGTCCCTGGCGCAGTGAGGCAGCAGTGCTAACCACTGTGCCACCCATACACATCACTGGTTAACTCCCAGTTGGAGTATCATGTCCAATCCAGACACTGCACTTTAGGAAGGATATTCAGGATCTTGTACACATTGCCCACTTCCTCAACTCTCATCCTGTAACTTTCAGAAGGTTGTGCACAGATTACCCCAGGGATGAGGGACTTCACGTGGAGGGGCCAGATAAGCTAGGATTGTTCTCCTCAGAAATGGCTGATTATGTGGAGACTGGACAGAGAGGTGCTCTAAACTATGGAAAATTTTGAAATGTTTCCTGTGACAAAAGGTCAGTAAGTCGAGGACACAGATTTAAGGTAAATGGTAACAGAACTCAAGGGTACGTGACGAAATTTGTTTGATAAATGCAGCGGATTGTTATGATATGGAATCCATTTCCTGAGAGGGTGGTGAAACCAAATCAGACAATAACTCATGAAAGAAAATCAATAACTATCCGAAGGGAGACAGTTGCCTAGTTACAGGGATGATGGGGAGTTACTGGTGTTGGACTGGGGTGGACAAGGTCAGAAGTCACACAACACCAGTTTATAGTCAAACAGGTTTATTTGAAATCACAAGCTTTCGGAGCACTGCTCCTTCATCAGATGAAGTGCAGGGAAGCATGCACAAAGTGATTTCAAATAAACCTGTTGGACTATAACCTGGTGTCATGTGACTTCTGAGCGAGTTACAGGGGTTGAGCTAGCGTGAACATGATGGGCTGAATGGCCTGCTCTAATAGTGTATTCTTCTACGGTGCATCCATCATTTTAGGTGAATTAAAGGCATTGGGAATAATAAAAGATATGTTTTGCTGACTGTGTGGGCTGGGAGGTGTGCACATGTGACAACAGTAAGATAGGAGGAGGAGGAGGAGGAGGAGGAGGAAGGGTTACTTGTTCAAACAGCATACAGGAACAAGACAGAGAATGATAGAGATGCACTGCCTATACTGCTGTGCAACTCCTGGATTTTCATCTTTTACGCAACTGTCCAGCAAGCCTCAAATTACTAGCATCTCAAAACACAGAGCAATAATGAACCACAGGGGGCCGAGGGAGGCTAATCATACAGGGGTCCAGAGGTCAGTGAGCAACTCTGTTTTCTTAATAAATAAAAACTGAAAGAACTGCGGATACTGGAAACCAAACAAAAACAGGAATTGCCTTTCCAGAAATTTTGGTTTGTGTTAGCTCTATTTCCCTTCCTGCTAGTTAATTTCATAGGGAAATAGGCAGGTGGTGGGCAGAGTTGTAGCTTTGAGGTAAACAGACTGTTAGTTTTGGGCACAGAGCTCTCTCTGCAGCTGGTTTGATGGAACATAGAGTGATGGAATTTCACCTGATCATAGTTGTCATGCCCATGGAAAAAGGGCTCCTTTCTGAAGATCATGCTGGCTAACATACAGCCCAAACTCCACATGTCTAAACTGTAGTCATACATCTAGGAAAGAACAAGAGGGTTAATCGGTTAACACAGCATTCACTGCACTACAGTAACTTAACTTTACAATCAACTGGAATTAGCTTATTTTCTCCAACTGTCAAGCTTCAAATAATGATCCGATTCCCTTTGGAAAGGCCTGACCAAATCTGCTTGGTTCTTTCATCAGTTACATCAAATGTGTATGCCATTTCATCATAGAGAGCTCAAGTATTACTGAAAAAACAACACATTTCATCAAAGCTAAATGCACTGTCTTGCATTTATCAAGATAATTAATAAGAAATACTAAAGGCAAACAGCATTTGTATTGTATGAGAGGAGTGGGCTGATTGTTTGCCAAGTAAAATTTGTTCGGTAAAGGTATCACCATGGCAAAGGTACCAGTTTGTTGATGACTGACAGGTAACTGCAAGACTTTTATTTTAAATTTTAAACCAGGCAGGTTGACTTGGGCTGGTCAAAGCATGGCCTTGAGAAATGAACCAGGGAATGGCTATAACATATTTTATTGAGTTGAAACAGGCTCAGTGCATGTATATGCTCCTTCAAGATATAAAGAACAGAGCCCATGTATGAACACAGGTACACACTGAGCTCAACAGCTCAACCTTAAATTAGCTATGTAATTTTTAGCAAATTCAAGACTAAATCTGTGCCATCTTGTTCTCAATTCTTCTACAAATGAAAACAGTTGTTTTTTCCCCTCATTTACTCTGCCCAGGCCTTTTAAGGATTTTTGAACACTAACACATCTCCTCAGCCTTCTTTTCTCCACCAAAGGAGAACCGTCCCAACTTCTCTCATCTACCCATATAACTGAACACACTCACTGCCTAAACAGCGAGCAAGGAAGGCTGACAACTTAGTGGGGAGGCAATGCCCTAGCGTTATGATAGCTGGACTGTTAAACCAGACCAAGGTAATGTCTGTGAGTGGAATTTGATTGCAATAAAAATTGGGAATTTCTTGTTGAATGACGACTATGTATGAGGACCATGAATCCATTGTCAATTGTCGGA
Source organism: Chiloscyllium plagiosum (assembly GCF_037043375.1). Classification (NCBI taxonomy): domain Eukaryota; kingdom Metazoa; phylum Chordata; class Chondrichthyes; order Orectolobiformes; family Hemiscylliidae; genus Chiloscyllium; species Chiloscyllium plagiosum. Next base: position 132,182,647 of record NW_028270143.1, on the reverse strand, counting down.
AAACCCCATCTGGTTCAGTAACATCCTTTGGGGAAGGAAACTGCCATCCTTACCTGGCCTGGCCTACAAGTGACTCCAGACCCACAGTAATGTGGCTGACTCTTAACTGCCCCCTGGGTAATTAAGGATGGGCAGTACATGCTGGCCTGGCCAATTACACCCTCATCCTATAAATGATTTTAAAAAACAAAAAAAAGCAACAACTGCATTCCTCAGTAGCCACCCATGGTAATCAAACTGGCTGCTCTGAATTGAGAGATCGCATTTAGCAACTCTGGGAGCTGAGGAAATATCCAAGTGAAAGTGGGTGGAAGGACAGGTCTGGCCATCATCAGGGTCACAGTTTATACATAACACATTAGGTGTCACCCACTGATGTCTCTTGGGAACCATTGCTGCTGTGCCTCAGTGTGTTGCTGTTGGGAAAGCACTGATTTATGGATTGCAGGGCCTGACATATGGGCACTTCTGCACATGAATGGGATGCAGAAGATTTCTCATGTGATTGCTTAGAATCAACAGGTTAAAGGAGACTCTAGTCTATTTGTTGTTTTCAAAAAAAAAGGTGGCTTTGTAAAGCAGTTTCCTGCAAAGTTTTCAAAGAATGAGATATGGATGCAAATTTGTCGCTTTAATTTTGAGCAAACAGGCTGGAAAACATCAAATGGCTCAATGCTGTCACCGACAGCCCCCAATTTAAGTTCTGCATGTTTTTTCCCTCAGGTATACACCCAGAAGGCATGGATAGTGGTTAGAGAAGTTTGCAAGAAGGCATTAGTCTGCAAGACTCGGAGCTTGGACCTGGAAGCGTCTCTCTCTCTCTCTCTCTCTCTGTGAAGGTGTTGGGGGAAAGAAACCTGAAATAATTCCAAACATCAAGTTTCCTGACTGTTTCTCAGCTGGATCTGAAATACAATCTGAAGATTTTCCATTACCTTGTAAATGCCAGCAATCTGATCCCATTGATATAAACCCAAAGGAACTGAGAAGTAAATTCAATTTTTGTCATCTGAATTCAGCCCTGACCTACAGTGGTGTATCTTTTCCCCCTTTCTTGCTGAATTTATTCCCACACTCAATACTTCTGCAGTAGGGTATGCCTTTGAGTGTGAATGGGTTTGTATTTGGAATTAAAGGGGATAGTTTAATTTGCATTGTATTTGTTGAGCGGTTTGCCACTTGTTTAGAGAATACATTTGCCTGAAATAAACACACTTTGTTTGAATTTACTGAAAAGCTTGGTCAAAATTTCTGTTGTTTTATTTAACAGTGATAGAGAGACATAAATTAACCAGTTTACATGATTGAATGAGACATTTACACATCTAGTATAGAGTGTGGAATAGGGGGCCTGATTTCCAGCATACTCCTCTCAGTTTTATAACATTGCTTAATCCAACACATGACTCCAGCTTCAACAGGAAGTATTGTTAAAAGCTTGGTTGCTAGCTGTAACTCAGTGCTTAACACTTTTGTCTCAGAATGAAATAATGCTTTTTAGCACAGGAAGACAGTAAGTCTCACTTCAGAAGCTTTTTAAAAAAATAAGTTGCTTTCAAGAAGTGATACAGAATGAGAAGGCGTGGAATCTGTGTGGGTAGAGGTGAGGAACCACAAAAGGAAAAAAAGGCACTCATATACAGGCCTCCAAACAACAGGAAGTGGGGCAGAAAATAAATCAGGAGAGACACGTACAAAAGGCATTATCACAATGATCATGTGGGACTTCAATATGCAGGTGGATTGAGAAAAGCGGGTTGGTAGTAGATCTTAAGAAACAGTGGCACAGTGGTTCAGTGGTTAGCACTACTGCCTCACAGCACCAGGGACCCGGTTCAATTCCAGCCTCAGGCCACTGTGTGTGGAGTTTGTACATTCTCCCCGTGTCTGCATGGGTTTCCTCCCACAATCCAAAGATGTGCAGGTGAGGTGAATTGCCCATGCTAAATTGCCCATAGTGTTCAGGGATGTGTAGGTTAGATGCATTAGTCAGGGGTAAGTGTAAAATAATAGGTTAGGGGAATAGGTCTGGGTGGCATACTCTTCAGAGGGTTGGTGTGAACTTGTTGGGCTGAAGGGCCTGTTTCCACACTGTAGGGATTCTATGATAAAAGGAATTTATGGAATGTCTAACAGATGGTTTTTGGAGCAGCTTGTGGTAGAACCCACTAGGGAACAGGCAATTCTGGATCAGGTGATATGTAATGAGGCAGCCTAGATGAGAGAGCTTAAGGTAAAGGAACCCTTAGGGGACAGTGCCCACAATATGACAGAATTCACCCTGAAGTTTGAGAGCGAAAGGCTAGAATCAGAAGTGACAGTATTACAACTTAGTAAAGGTACAGGTCGTTCCGCGATAATATGACAGCTGTGTTCCACTACAGTTGAAAAATGTAATGCTAGAAAAACACAGCTGGCCAGGCAGCATCCTGATGAGTGTAGTGGCCATCACTAAGGAGAAGGTGCTGGGGAAGCTGAAAGGTCTGAAGGTGGATAAATCACCCAGACTGATGGACTACACCCCAGAGTTCTGAAGGAGACAGCTGAGAAGATTTTGGAGGTATTGGTGGTTATCTTTCAGGAGTCACTGTAGGCAGGGAGGGTCCCAGAGGACTGGAAAGTGGTTAATGTAACACGTTGCTTAAGGGAGAGAAGACAGGGAACTATAAACTGGTTAGCCTGACATCAGTCATTGGTAAGATTTTAGAGTCCGTTATTAAGGATGAGATTGCAGAGTACTTGGAAGTTACATAGGAACTTTGGGATTAGGAGCAGCAGTGGGTAATTCAGCTCTTCAAGACTGGTCTGTCATTTAACCTGATCATGGCTGATCTTATTATGAGAAAGTGAGGGCTGCAGATGCTGGAGATCAGAGCTGCAAAATGTGTTGCAGGAAAAGCACAGCAGGTCAGGCAGCATCCAAGGAGCAGGAGAATCGACGTTTCAGGCATAAGCCTTTCTTCCTGAAGAAGGGCTTATGCCCGAAACGTCGATTCTCCTGCTCCTTGGATGCTGCCTGACCTGCTGATCTTATTATGGTCTTAACTCCACTCTTGCACCACCTCCCCATAACCCTTTATCCTATTTTTCATCAGAAATGTATCTATTTCTTTCTTGAATCTGTTGATTGATTCTGCCTTTACTACACTCTGGGGCAGTGAGTTTCACACATTCCCAACACTCTAAGAAGTAGTTTCTCCTTATCTCAGTTTAGAACCTACCTCCTCCTATTCTATATCGAGGACCTCTTGTTTGAGACTGCCCCACAAGGTGGAACATCTGTTCAATGTCCACCTTATCAATCCCTTTAGTATTTTATATCCCTCAATCAGATTCCTCCCACATTCTTGTGAACTCCAGTGAGTACAAGCTCAAGCTGTTCAGCTGCTCCCTGTCCGACAGCCCTTTCATCAATGGAATCAGCCTGGTGACCCTCCTCTGAACTGTCTCCAGTGTCTCCACATCCTTCCTCAAGTAAGGAGACCAAAACTGGACATAATACTCCAGGTGTGGCCTCACCGATACCTTCCTTAATTGTAACAGCATTTCTTTTACTTTTATAATCCAGTCCTTTTGCAATTAATGCCAGGATTCCACCTGCCTTTCTGAGTAAATGATGCACATACAAAACCACTTTCTGCGATTCATGCACAAAGACACCCAGATCCCTCTGCACTGACACACTTTAAATCTACCTCCCATTAATTAATAATTTGCCCTTGTATAATTCCAGCCAAAAAAGACAACCTCGCACTTATCCAGATTAAACTCCATCTGCCAGATTCCGGCCCATTCTCCTGGCCTATCAATATCCATCTGTAAACTCTATCTTCTCATCACATCCTGCATTCCCACCTAGTTTAGTATTATCCATGCACTTTGCTCTGTTACACTCTGTGCCTGCTTGCAGATCATTTAAAGAGATTGTAAATAGTTGGGGTCTGAGAACTGAACCCTACGGCACCTCACTAGTTACAGCTCACTGTCCAGAGAAGGACCCATTTATCCCGATCCTGTGTTTTAGTCAGTCAGCCAATCCTCTATTCAAACCAGAACTATACCTTAGAGAGCAAGCGCAAACTTGCAGAACAGTTCAACATTCAGACCGGTAACATGTGGAGTTAGGGAAAAGGCACCTATATCGATAGAGGATTGGCTGACTGGTAGAAGACAGTGTGTGGGGATAAACGGGTCTTTTTCAGGATGGCAGCTGCTGACCACTGGAGTTCCGCACGGGTCAGTGTTGGGACCACAACTATTAAGGTTGTACATTAACAATCTGGGTGAAGGAACGGAGGGCATTGTTACTAAGTTTGCAGATAACACAAAGATCGGTGAAGGGACAGTCGTGGTGAGGAAGCGGGGAGGCTGCAGAAGGACTTGGACAGGCTCAGAGAGTGAGTGAAGAAGTGGCAGGTGAACACAAAGTGGGAAAGTGTGAGGTTATGAACATTAGTCGGAGGAATAGAGACGTAGACTGTTTTCTTAACGGGGAAAGGCTTTGGCAATCTGAAGCACAAAGGGACCTAGGAGTTCTTGTTCAGGATATTCTTAAGGTTAACCTGCAGCTTCAGTTGGTGTTAGGAAGGCAAATGCAATGTTACCATTCATTTCAACAGGGCCAGAATACAAGAATCAGGGATGTACTGCTGATGCTATTAAAGGTTCTGGTCAGACCACATTTGAAATATTGTGAGCAGTTTTGGGTCCTGTATCAAAGGAAGGATGCGCTGGTGTTGGAGGGGGGCTGGAGGAGGTTCACAAGAACGATCCCGGGGATGAAGGGCTTTTCAAACGAGGTGCGGTTGAGGACTCAGAGCCTGTATTCAAAGGGGTTTAGAAGGATGGGGTGGGGGGAATCTGATTAAAATTACTGAGAGCCGTGGATAGAGGGGATTTGGAGAAGATGTTTCCACCTATAGGAGAGATTAGGATCCAAGGGCACTGCCTCAGAGTGAAGGGTCAGGGCTTTAGAACAGAGATGAGGAGAAATCTCTTCAGCCAGAGGGTAGTTAACCTGTGGAACCCGTTGCTGCAGAGGAGTGTGGAGGCTAAGTCATTGAGTGTATTTAAGACAGAGATAGTTATATTCTTGAAGAGAACCCCATTCCTAATGAAGAGCTTATGATCGAAACGTCGAATCTCCTGCTCCTCGGATGCTGCCTGACTGGCTGTGCTTTTCCAGCACCACACCTTTTGGCAGATAGATGATTGGTAAGAGAATCAGGTTTACGGGGGAAGGCAGGAGAACGGGGTTGAGAAACATAACAGCCATGATTGAATGGTGGAGAATTCAATGGGCCGAATGGCCTAATTCTGCTCCTATATCTTATGATTCTACAGCCTCGAGCAGGAGTTGGACTGAGAGAGAGGTCCTTTCGTGGCGAATATCAGTCTCTCTCAGATGGATGTTAAACATCCCACAGCCCTACTTTCAAGAGCAGAGCACAGCATCCCCTGCTGGTCACTATTCATTGCATTAGACGCAGTAGCAAAAGTAGACCATTCAGCCCAACAGGTCTGTTCCACCCTTCAATCAGATCATGGCTGATGTGATAATCCTCCACTCCACTTTCCTTTTCCTCATAACTATCAATTCCCTTATTGATTAAAAAACTGGTATGTTCAACAAACATTATGACAACAGGCAATCAAAACAATGAAGGAACGGTGATAGATTTCCAAGTCAGGATGGTGAGTGGCTCGGAGGGGAACCTGCAGGGGGTGGTTTTCCCATGTTTCTGCTGCCCTTGTCCTTCTAGATGGATGTGGTCATGGGTTTGGCAGGTGCTGTCTAAAAACCCTTGATGACTTTCTGCAGTGCATCTTGTAGATAGTACACACTACTGCGACAATTGTCCCTCAACAGACAGACCACCATCAATCCCTCTCATTAATTTAATGATTATATATCGTCATAATGCCCTGCCTAATGCGAGGGGTGGGCCAGGCTCAATGGTCACTATTTGATCTCCTTAAGGAGATGAAAGACTGGCCATTTGTGAACCTTACCTGATAGTCAACCAAAAGCTCAGGCCCCTTGAAGTATCTGGATGCCACGCGAACGTTGTACTCCTGCCCTGGATGGTAAAACTCGGCCAGACCCCAGTCTATCAGTCGAAGCTGCAAGGTGTCAGGATGAGAAAGAAAAACACAAGACAAATCAGGATAAAGATGTAATGTTGATCCACACGTCGCACAGAAAAGATGGAAAACATTTTTTTGAACGTGTCGAGCTGAGCAAACAGGCTTGCTCTGAATGACTTCTATCAGCTTTTGTGAAACAACTCACTGTCATGAACTGCGGCAGAGATCGAGACAAAATCATCAAATTATCAGCCAGAGCTCAGTGCACAGCAACATATCTTCGTCCAATTCAAATGGTATGTGCTCGAATTCCATTCAAGAGAGTCAAGCACATTATCCAGGTCAGTGCTGAGGGAGCACGGCACTGTCGGAGGGTCAGCGCTGAGGGAGTGGGCACTGTCAACGGGTCAGTACTGAGGGAGTGCCGCACTGTCGGAGAGTCACTGCTGAGGGAGAGCTGTACTCTTGGAGGGTCAGCGCTGAGGGAGTGCCACACTGTCAGAGGGTCAGCGCTGAGGGAGTGGGCATTGGCAGTACTGAGGAAGCACACACAGTCAACATTGTGGTACTTTCACTGCACTAATAACCCAGTGGATCATGTTAATGATCTGTGACAAACGTAAAGTCCAATTGATTACTGTGAAAACCTACTTGGTTCACTAATTTCCTTTAGGAAAGGAAATCTGCCTTTCCTAAAGGTCCAGCCTCTCTGTATTCTGAGCATGGGAGGTGAGAGAAAGGGGCCAAGGATTTACAGAGGAACCTTGATTATCCAGTATTTGATTATCCGAGTTTCGGATTATCCGGACAAGATCACAAGGTCCCAATGTTTGGCTAAACTGTGTTATCCAGCATTCGATTATCCAAACATTCAATTATCCGAACAAAACACTCCCCGCCCAAGGCTTTCGGATAATTGAGGTTCCTCTGTAATTGGTTCCGTTTCACTGTGTGAACGCAAGCGTCCCGGATCAGGTTTTGCACTTGTAAATGAAGCTCTAGTGTTTGTTTGTAACTGGCTGAGATCACAGCCTGAAGGTGATCAGCACATCAGCGCACATTACCTTTCTGTGTTCGTGGTCAATCATCACGTTGTGTGGTTTGACGTCCCTGTGCATGATTCCCATACTGTGGCAGTAATCCAGGGCCTGGCCGGTAAACAGGTAACAGTTCAGCTCAAAATCACAACAAAAAAGAAAATAAATAAAATCCACTATTTGACACATCTCGAGCAGCTGAAGCAGGCACATTGGAGTTTACTGATAAAAGGTGCACTGAGAAATGTCTCAGCCCTGTAACGGTGCCAATAACACCCCTTCACTGGGAGCTGCAGTTAAAGATTAGATTAGATTCCCTACAGTGTGGAAACACACCCTTCGGCCCAACAAGTCCACACCGACCCTCCGAAGAACAACCCACCCAGACCCATTCCCCTACATTTACCCCTTCACCTAACACTACGGGCAATTTAGCATGACCAATTCACCTAACCTGCACATTTTTTTGGACTGTGGGAGGAAACTGGAGCATCCGGAGGAAACCCACGCAGACACTGGGAGAACGTGCAAACTCCACACAGCCAGTTGCCTGAGGCGGGAATTGAACCCGGGTCTCTGGCGCCTGTGAGGCAGCAGTGCTAACCACTGTGCCACCGTGCCGCATCTTTAAAGCTGATGACATTTCCTTTGAGTGGGAGAGTTAGAAATGCTATCTACATCGGGGTGGGGAATTCACTGGGAGAGTCATCCTTGCCTGCCGTCTTTAGGATTTGTTATGACTGACCGACACACTCCTCCATTCCAAGCAGAGGCAGGGAGTGGGGTCTCCATTTGTTTTTGGACCATCAGGAGCTGATTTCCCCTCCTCCCCCCCCTCCGGGTCCATGTGCAGCTGCATCCCCCTGAGCCAGCTCCAGGACTCCACCCAACCCACTACAACAACAATCAGTGCCCAGAGACTTCCTCTCTGTGAGAACAGGTTCTGAACTTTACCCACATGGGTACAGTCATGCAACCACAGTGATAACAGGCGAATGACCCAAACAACACAAGTTCCAATCCTCTTGTGAAAGTTTGAGAATTTGAAGTCAATTTTTCAAAAAAAAAGAAAGTTTTTTTTAAAACATCAGAGAATTAAGAGCTCCCTGGTCTCAGGAAGTGCTGTTAAAAATGCTACATGTTCATTAATGCCCTTTCAAGAAGGAACTCAGCCCTGTCTTTGCCAAATGGGTCTCTGGCTCCACATTACTGTAGCACCTCTGAAATGGGCTAGTCAGACACTCAGCGATATCAAACTAGGGACAGGCAAGAAAGTGCACCCTCATACCCTGGAAATGATTAGCAGAATACACCAGCAGCTCCTGATCCAGCTTCAGCCTCTTGCACATTCCCAACTCTCCACTGAACTTTCCCCAAATCGCAGCACAAATTCACTGATCCCGACATCTTTCCTCACTTTCATACTGCCTACATCATAGACAAGGTGCTTTCACTAGCCCAGGCTTCAGATGGCTTTAAAAGCAAAGAGTTGGACAATCCCTCCTGTTTAACCCAGTTCAATCCAGACAAATGTGAGGTGATGCATTTTGGGAAGTCTAATTCTAGAGAGAATCATACAATGAACAGAAGAGCCTTGGGAAAAGTTGATGAGCAGAGAGATCTGGGAGTATAGGCCCATTGTACCCTGAAGGTGGCTGCACAGGTGGATAGACTGGTCAGGAAGGCATTTGGTATGCTTGCCTTCATTGGACGGGATATTGAGTATAAGAACTGGCAGGTCATTTTAAAATTGTACAAGACTTTGATTATGCTGCATTTAGAATACTGTGTACAGTTCTGGTCGCCACATTACCAAAAGGATGTGGACGTTTTGGAGAGGGTGCAGAGATGGTTTACGAGGATGTTGCCTGGTATGGAAGGTGCTAGCTATGAAGAGAGGTTGAGTAGGTTAGGTTTGTTTTCACTAGAAAAAAGGAGATTGAGGGGGGACCTGATTGAGGTTTACAAAATCATGAAGGGTATAAACAGGTGGATAGAGATAAGCTTTTCCCCAGGGTGAAGGATTCAATAACGAGAGGTTATGCTTTCAAGGTGAGGTGAACAGTTTAAGGGGGATACATGCGGCAAGTACTTCACACAGAGGGTGGTGGGCGTCTGGAACGCGTTGCCAACAGAGGTAGTAGAGGCAGGTGCGGTAGATTCATTTAAGATGCGTCTGGACAGATGCACGAGTAGGTGGGGAGCAAAGGGACACAGATGCTTAGGAATTGGGCGACAGGTTTAGACAGTAGATTTGGATCGGCTCAGGCTTGGAGGGCTGAAGGGCCTGTTCCTGGGCTGTAAACTTTTTTTGTTCTTTGTTTTTTGCATTCTAAAAACATGTTCTCACTTCAGTGTGGTGTGCAGTGAAGTTCCTGGAAGACTGCTTTATTCATTTTCATTCTATCCCCGTGACTTTACACAGGGTCGGTCTTTTACTTAAAAAAAAACAATGACTCACCACTTCCCTTGACCAGGAGTAACCACCCCACCATTCCTTTCCTCCTGGAAGTGGGTTAGTAGGAATGGGATGGATCGGAGGAGGTGGCAAGAGGAAGGTAAGTGAGAGGGATTGATACACTAATGAAGAATAGCAAGTTAGGAACAGGAGACTTGGTCCATTTAGGTTTAATGCAGCCAGCAGGGTTTTAAACCACCAGTTAGCAACATGACCTGCCTTCAGGTGTTTTGCCTCTAAGTTTTAATTCAGCAAGCCTTAGAGATTAGGAATGCTAAAAGGAGCTTAGTTCAGACAAATAAGAAGGGTCCTCACCTTTAGAATCTCGTACATGTAGAATCGAATGTCGTAGTCCGATAACGTCTGGTACAATTGCTGTGGAATTGAGAAAAGGATGTAAGTGATCCTCACAAATCTTCACACCAGCCCAGCCCGTCCAACACGCACCAATGTGTCAAAATGACAGGAGACTTGGCAGGGTGAAACCTGGGAGACACAATTCTCCCAACAAGACAATTCTCCAAGCATTTCCAGCTAGCTGGGACAGTGGTAAAAATTAACACTTACCTCCCCTCTCCATCAACCATCCCCATATCATCATCCCGCACACTCGACATTGTTGGTTAAGGCAAGGTCAAAATGTTACAGCCCTGCAGAAAGCAGGGCAGTTTGGCAACAGTGACAGGCCAGGGTAAAAGGTAGCAGCAGGAAGATGAGTTAGTGGAATAGTTTGGCAGATGTCAGAGGGGACGCGGTGGTGGAATAGTAACATCATTGGACAAGCAAACCAGAACACCAGCTAACGTTCTGAGGACACAAGCTTGAATCTCATTGGATGGTGGGATCTGAATTCAATAATCAAAGAGTAACAAAGAGTAGTGATAAACGGCTCCCTTTCGGAATGGCAGGCGGTGACCAGTGCTGTGCCGCAGGGATCACTACTGGGACTGCAGCTTTTTACAATGAACATTAATGATGTAGATGAAGGTATTAAAAGTAATATTAGCAAATTTGCTGATGACACAAAGCTGGGTGGCAGGGTGAAATGTGAGGAGGATGTTAGGAGATTACAGGGTGACCTGGACAGGTTATGAGAGTGGACGGATGCATGGCAGATGCAGTTTAATGTGGATAAATGTGCAATTACCCACTTTGGTGGCAAGAACAGGAAGGCAGATTACTATCTAAATGGAGTCAAGTTAGGTAAAGGGGCAGTACAACATCATCTAGGTGTTCTTGTACATCAGTCAATGAAAGCAAGCATGCAGGTACAGCAGGCAGTAGAACATAGAACATAGAACAATACAGCACAGAACAGGCCCTTCGGCCCACGATGTTGTGCCAAACATTTGTCCTAGCTTAAGCACCCATCCATGTACCTATCCGATTGCCGCTTAAAGGTCACCAATGATTCTGACTCTGCCACTCCCACAGGCAGCGCATTCCATGCCCCCACCACTCTCTGGGTAAAACACCTACCCCTGACATCTCCCCTATACCTTCCACCCTTCACCTTAAATTTATGTCCCCTTGTAACACTCTGTTGTACCCGGGGAAAAAGTCTCTGACTGTCTACTCTATCTATTCCTCTGATCATCTTATAAACCTCTATCAAGTCACCCCTCATCCTTCCCCATTCCAATGAGAAAAGGCCTAGCACTCTCAACCTATCCTCGTACGACCTATTCTCCATTCCAGGCAATATCCTGGTAAATCCCCTCTGCACCCTCTCCAAAGCTTCCACATCTTTCCTAAAGTGAGGCGACCAGAACTGCACACAGTACTCCAAATGTGGCCTAACCAAGGTCCTGTACAGCTGCAACATCACCTCGCGACTCTTGAATTCAATCCCTCTGCTAATGAACGCTAATACACCATAGGCCTTCTTACAAGCTCTATCCACCTGAGTGGCAACTTTCAAAGATCTATGAACATAGACCCCAAGATCCCTCTGTTCCTCCACCTCACTAAGAACCCTACCGTTAACCATGTATTCCGCATTCTTATTTGTCCTTCCAAAATGGACAACCTCACACTTGACAGGGTTGAACTCCATCTGCCACTCCTCAGCCCGGCTCTGCATCATATCTAAGTCCCTTTGCAGCTGACAACAGCCCTCCTCACTATCCACAACTCAACCAATCTTCGTATCATCTGCAAATTTACTGACCCACCCTTCGACTCCCTCTTCCAAGTCATTAATAAAAATTACAAACAGCAGAGGACCCAGAACTGATCCCTGCGGAACTCCACTTGTAACTGGGCTCCAGGCTGAATATTTACCATCTACCACCACTCTCTGACTTTGACCGGTTAGCCAGTTCTCTATCCAACTGGCCAAATTTCCGTCTATCCCATGCCTGCTGACTTTCCGCATGAGCCTGCCATGGGGAACCTTATCAAATGCCTTACTAAAAGCCATGTACACTACATCCACTGCTCTACCCTCATCCACATGCTTGGTCACCTCCTCAAAGAATTCAATAAGACTTGTAAGGCAAGACCTACCCCTCACAAATCCGTGCTGGCTGTCCCTAATCAAGCAGTGCCTTTCCAGATACTCATAAATCCTATCCCTCAGTACCCTTTCCATTACTTTGCCTACCACCGAAGTAAGACTAACTGGCCTGTAATTCCCGGGGTTATCCCTATTCCCTTTTTTGAACAGGGGCACAACATTCGCCACTCTCCAGTGCCCTGGTACCACCCCCGTTGACAGTGAAGCAAGCTAATAGCATGCTGGTCTTCATAACAAGAGGAATTGAGTATAGAAGCAAATAGGTCCTTCTGCAGCTGTCCAGGGCCCTGATGAGACTGCAACTGGAATATTGTGCGCAGTTTTGGGTCTCCAAATTTGAGGAAAGACATTCTGGCTATTGAGGGAGTGTAGCATAGGTTCACGAGGTCAATTCCTGGAATGACGGGACTATCTTACGCTGAAAGATTGGAGTGACTGGGCTTGTATACGCTTGAGTTTAGAAGACTGAGAGGGGATCTAATTGAGACATATAAGATTATTAAAGGATTAGACACTCTGGAGGCAGGAAGCATGTTTCCGCTGATGGGTGAGTCCCGAACCAGAAGACACAGTTTAAAAATAAGGGGTAGACCACTTAGAACAAAGTTGAGGAGAAACTTCTTCACCCAGAGAGTGGTGGGTGAATGGAATGCTCTGCCCCAGAAGGCAATGGAGGCCAAGTCTCTGGATATTTTCAAGAAAGAGTTGGATAGAGCTCTTAAGGATAGTGGAATCAAGGGTTATGGGGATAAGGCCGGAACAGGATACTGATTGAGGATGATCAGCCATGATCATAATGAATGGTGGTGCTGGCTCGAAGGGCAGAATGGCCTACTCCTGCACCTATTGCCTAATCCAATTCAGAATTAAAAGCTTGTCTACATGGTCACCGTCAGACTCTGTGCATTGTTGTAAAAACCTATGTGGTTCTTTCAGGAAGGAAATCTGCTGTCCTTCCTGGTCTGGCCTACATCCAACTCCAGACCCACGGCAACGTGGTTGTCTCTTAGTTGCTCCCTGGGCAATTAGGGAAGGGCTACAAAAGGTTGGCCTGGCCAGAGATACTCACATCCCATGAACAAATTTATAAAATAAAGCAATTTATTCCAGAGAACTATCAGGTAATAGGTTACAGGAGTGAAAACAAAATAAGGAACCTTTGTACAAATCCATTAGAAAGACAGTAAAAACTGCACAAAATCGTAGGTGGTCTGGTCCAAATACAAAATACTTTGCGAAAGGGCAAAACCTTTAAACTCAGGAGGCACAGGGACAGAGAGTGGACATCTGGAAACTTATACTTTCTCAGTCACCCTCAACTGATGGAGCAAGAGTGCTGAAGGTGGTCAAGGGGACCATCATCTTCCAGCCCATTTCGGGGAAAATGAGACCTAGATTGCACTACATGACTGTGGTCTCCAGTTCATAAAAAGGAAGCTCTACAAAACAAAACATTTACAAAAATAACATCAAGACTGAGAAATGACCATTGAGTGTTTGACCCCAGGAAAAATAAAACCGATTTATTTATTGTCAGATGTATTTTATTACAAAACACAGTGAAATGTGCTGCGTCGTGTCACCACACTCTGGCACCACCTTAGAAAACAGAAAAATAAACCAAAACATAGAAATAAAAGGCACAAAAATAAAGAAACAACATTCAACTTCACATGAGAGGTAAGTGGGAGGATTTCCCAAAGTTTGATGTGTCAGCTGACAGTAATACATAATGTCAGCTAGTTACTGAGACAGGCTGTATGGCCAACCGATGTCTGCTAGGGTCTATACTTTACCCAAGTCTCATCCCTGTTTCCACCCACCTAATCTGTTCTTTCCTCCTCCGTGTATCATCTTTACCTCAATCTATCCCGTGCAATCCACATTCTCACCACTCCTTGAGCAACAAAGTTTTTCCTGAATTTCTGCTTGGATTTATTTGACTGGATTATTAACATGAGACCTTGCCTCAAATATATTATCTTCCCCACATTTATCCTAATGAGCCCCACTGAACTCTAAAACGTCTCTATCCAATTACCTCTCATGTAAAGTTGAATGTTGTTTCTTTATTTTTGTGGATTTTCAGAATCTACATTTTTGATGAAGTCCCACATAAGATGTAATTATGTAATAATTAAAGCATAGAGATTGGAGGCAATAATTTGGCATGGAGCGAGAATTGGTTAGCAGGCAGGAAACAGAGAAGGAATAATCAGGTCTCTTTATGGACTGGAAGGTGGTGAGAAGTAGGGCCTATATGATTCAGGGTTTAGACCCCAGCAATGTATCCATAACAATTTCTATAGGGGAAATCAAATGTAATATTCCCAAGACTGCTGATAACACAAAACAAAGTGTGACTGAGAGTTGTCAGGAAGAGTCTTTAAGGTGAATTTGACAAACTGAGTAAGTAGGAAAATATATGGCAGACTAATATAATGTCAATACATGTGAAATTATCTATTTCAGTAGGAAAGAAGAGTGGCAGAGTATTATTTAAATGTTGATAGATTAGGAAATAATGATGTACAAAAGGGACCTGGGTGTCCTTGTACACCAGTCACTGGAAGTAACCATGCACGCACAGCAAGTAGTTAAGGAGGCAAGTTGGATGTGGGCCTTTATTGCTAGAGGATTTCAAGCAAGGAAGTGCCTTGGTGTGAACACCATGTATTGTGGAGATGAGCATTGCGTGCCGTTTTGATTTACTTATCCAAGAAAAGATACATAGAGCAAGTGCAGCAGAGATTCACCAAACTAACTCCTAGAACACAGAACATTACAGCACACTACTGGCCCTTCTGCCCTCAATGTTGTGCTGACCTGTGGAACCTACACTATTGCACTCTCGTCCATACCTATCCAATGATCATTAAAATGCCGTTAAAGTTGGCGAGTCTACTTCTGTTGCAGGCATGGTGTTTCATACCCCTACTACTGAGTAAAGAAACTACCACTGACATCTGTCCTATATCTATCACTCCTCAATTTAAAGCTACGTCCCCTCGTGCTAACCATCACCCCCATCTGAGAAAAAAGCCTCTCCCTGTCCACCCTATCTAACCCTCTGATCATCTTGTGTGTCTCAATTGAGTCACCTCTCAACCTTCTTCTCTCTAATGAAAATAGCCTCAAGTCCCTCAGCCTTTCCTCATAAGACCTTCCCTCCATACCAGGCAACATCCTAGTAAATCTTCTCTGAACCATTTCTAAAGATTCCACATCCTTCCTGTAATGCGGTGACCAGAACTGTACACAATACTCCAAGTGTGGCTGCACCAGAGTTCTGTACAGCTGCAGCATGACCTCATGGCTCGAAACTCAATCCCTCTATCAATAAAAACTAACACCCTTATCAACCTAGGTGGCAACTTTCAAGGATCTATGTACATGGACACTGAGATCTCTCTGCTCATCTACACTACCAAGAACCTTACCATTAGCCCAGTACTTTGTATTCCTGTCACTCCTTCCAAACTGAATCACCTCACACTTTTCCACATTAAACTCCATTTGCCACCTCTCAGCCCAGCTCTGCAGCTTATCTATGTTCTTCTGTAAGCTGCAACATCCTTCAGCACTACTCTAACGACCTTAGTGTCACCGCAAATTTACTAACCCATCCTTCTATGCCCTCATCCAGGTCTTTTATAAAAATGACAAACAATTATGGACCCAAAATAGATCCTTACAATACCCCACTAGTAAGTGAACTCCAGGATGAATGTCAACCACTATCCTCTGTCTTCTTTCAGCTAGCCAATTTCTGATCCAAACCGCTAAATTGCCCTCAATCCCATGCTTACATGGTTTGTGTAATTGCCTACCTTATCAAACACCTTACTGAAATCTATATACATCACGTCAACTGCTTTAACCTCATTAATCTGTTTGGTCACCTTCTCAAAGAAAGGTGAAAATCTTCCTGGGACGGCAATTTTTATCTGAGGAGAGACAGAGTTGACTGGGCCGGTGACCACTGGAGTTCAGGAGAATGAAAGCAGATGTCATACATCAATGTAATTCTGACAGGACCAGACAGACAGGGGGAACATTGTCCCTGCATCCTGTGTCGGGAGTCTAGAATAATGGACACAGTCTCAGGATACAGGTTAAGCTATTTAGGAAAGAGAGGAGGGAAAATGTCTTCACCCAGAGTATGGATAACCTGTGGAATTCTTTGCCATGTTGAACTGTGAAAGCCAAGTCATTGAATATATTCAAGAAAGAGACAGATTTCTAGACACTAAAGGCATCAAGGGGTATAAGGAGGGAGCAGAAGTATGGTACTGAGATAGAAGATCATGTTGATGAATGGGCCAAATGGCCCACTCCTGCTCCTAGTCAAAAAGGTTTTAAAACTACACACAATGCTTCAGATGTGGTCTCAATAATGTGCTGCCCAACTGTTACTAAAAACTCCAACTTCAAACCACAATCATAGCATTTAAAAAATGATCACAAGCATTGTCCAGAGCAATGACAAACAGCTGGAATTCAGTCAGAGTCACTTTGACTGTGACATTGTCATAAGGATCACATTCTCAGAATAACGGGTTGAACATTCAAGTTGGAGATGAGGACGAACACATTCCCTCAGAAGGCAGCAAATCTGTGGAATTCTTTACCTCAGAGGGCTGCTGAGGCTGGAGGGGTCATTAAGTACATCATGGCTGAGATAGTCAGTTTGTTAATCAGGAAGGGAATTGAGGATGATGGGGAAAAGGCAGGAGAATGAAAGTGAGGATTTTCGGATCAGCCGTGATCTCATTGAAAAAATACGGAGGTATGGCATTGAGGGTGAGTTGGAGGTTTGGATTAGGAGTTGGCTGGCTGGAAGAAGACAGAGGGTAGTAGTTGATGGCAAAGGTTCATCTTGGAGTGCCGTCACTAGCAGTGTTCCGCAAGGATGTGTTTTGGGACCATTGCTGTTTGTCATTTTTATAAATGACCTGGAGGAGGGGTTAGAAGGTTGGGTGAGCAAGTTTGCGGATGATACGAAAGTCGGAGGAGTTGTAGACAGTGAGGAAGGATGTGGCAGGTTACAGCGGGATATAGATAAGCTGCAGAACTGAGCAGAAAGGTGGCAAATGGAGTTCAATGTAGCTAAGTGTGAGGTGATTCACTTTGGTAAGAGTAATAAAAAGATGGGGTACTTGGCTAATGGACGGATACTTGGTAGTGTGGATGAGCAGAGGGATCTTGGTGTCCATGTACACAGATCTTTGAAAGTTGCCACCCAGGTAAATAGTGCGGTGAAGAAGGCATATGGCGTACTGGCTTTTATTGGTAGAGGAATTGAGTTCTGGAGTACTGAGGTCATGTTGCAGTTGTACAAGACTCTGGTGCAGCCACATCTGGAATATTGTGTGCAGTTTTGGTCGCCATACTATAGGAAGGAGGTGGAGGCACTGGAACGGGTGCAGAGGAGGTTTACCAGGATGTTGCCTGGTATGGTAGAAAGATCGTATGAGGAAAGGCTGAGGCACTTGGGGTTGTTTTCATTGGAGAAAAGAAGGTTTAGGGGTGACTTGATAGAGGTGTTCAAGATGATTAGGGGTTTAGATAGGGTCGACAGTGAGAATCTTTTTCCACGTATGGAGTCAGCTATTACAAGGGGGCATAGCTTTAAATTAAGGGGGGGGGTAGGTATAGGACAGATGTTAGGGGTAGGTTCTTTATTCAGCGAGTCGTGAGTTCGTGGAATGCCCTGCCAGTAGCAGTGGTGGACTCTCCCTCATTATGGGCATTTAAGAGGCATATGGAGGATTGTGGCTAATGTAGGTTAGGTGGGCTTGGATCGGCGCAACATCGAGGGCCGAAGGGCCTGTACTGCGCTGTATTCTTCTATGTTCTATGAAGGACAAAGCAGGCAAAATGGCTGATTTCTGTTGCTATGTTTTATGGTCTTTTAGTGGATCAGATCTAGATTTAGAAACACCATCCAGAACATATCGCCTCCTTCTCCATCTATATTTTTTTGAACGATCTGATTGCGCATTTGCAGCATCCAATAACTAAACTAGACCAAAAGAATCAAGCACAGCACAGCACAGCAGCATGAGTCATTCCACTCTCTGAGAAGGGTTTTTCTCTATTAACTCATCCACACACTCCATTCATTGCAAACATGATCCTTTGGAACACACCCTAAATGATATCAGACCTCCTGGCATACCTACAATCTGGGTGTTACTGCTTTGCAGATGCCACTTGGTCTCATTGGTGGTCAAGGATCTGAAAATGTCTCAGACTATATTCATCACACAAGTCACTGGGATGCCTCCTATCACATGCTCCTCGAGATCAGGCTACACCCTTACTTCATTCGCAATTTTATCTTGGACATCCTCATCAGGGTGGAGCCCTTATTATTGAATTCTCACACCAGTTCTTCCACAAACACCAAATTCCTTCACTTTAACACAATTAGTGGATGAGCTAACAAATGATTAGATTCCCTACAGTGTGGAAACAGGCCCTTCGTCCCAACAAGTCCACACCAACCCTCCGAAGAGCAACCCACCTGACCCATTCCCTACATTTACCCCTGACTAATGCACCTAACACTACGGGCAATTTAGCATGGCCAATTCACCTAACCTGCACATCTTTGGACTATGGGAGGAAACCGGAGCACCTGGAGGAAACCCTCGCAGACACTGGGAGAATGTGCAAACTCGACACAGCAGTTGCCCGAGGCAGGAATTGAACCCTGGTCCCTGGCGCTGGGAGGCAGCGTGGTAACCACTGAACCACCATGCCGCATTCATGTTATGAATTTTAGCTCAAGACCACCTTTGTACTTTCTTCCATTTTACTGGAGGCCCAATTCTACTTGCTGTTTGACTCATACAGTTGCTAGATTGAAGCATCTTAAACTCATGTGCATCATCGTGGCAATACCTGGTCTATTCCCGGGACCAACGTGGAAGCTGAGTAAAACATGCCTATCAGAGGTGAGAAACTGTAACCAACTCCTAATGTGAGCATCTTTTCATAGCAGGAAGTGGTAGAACAGCAAGTAGAAGAACCAATGAGTTGAGATCTCCTTAAGTGTGAAATCTTTAACAGGAATCTCCAGATTTTAAGGCCAGCCCTACTTTTTGCTTTCTCCATAAAATGCAGGGAGAGAAGGATATGGAGCTATCCTTCTCGAAAGCAAAGGGGAACAGCTGCAAGGGAACAGTATTAGGTTTCACGTCACACACCATTCCAATGTGAAACAATATCTTCAAACCTTCACCATGGCTGGGTTACACTGGAACTCCATCCTGAACAGCAACGTGGGTGTAACTACACCACAGGAACTACAGCTGCTCAGGAAGAATCTGCCGAGAATTTCTTCCGAAAGATTTTCAAATGTTGTTTGTCACATTTATGAGAGATCATAGCTTTGTAGCTCCCTTTGACTCAGCTAGGAAAATTACCAGCCTGAAATCAAATCAGCTTTGTAAGAAAGAAAATTTTAATACATTCAAGGGATGGGGGCATCACTAGATAGGAGAGGATTTACTGCCCTGGAGCTAGTGGTAGTGAGCTGCCTTCTCGAACTGCTGCAGTTTATGTGCTGTAGGTAGACACACAGTCTGGATGGTGGGTGAATGCCAGGATTTTGACCCAGTGACACTGAAGGAGTGGTGATATATTTCCAAGTCTGGATAGTGAGTGGCTTGGAGGGGAACTTGTAGGCATTCTTATATATCTGCTGTCTTTGTCCTTCTAGATGGTATATTCCCAGTAAGGGAAGGTGCTAGCCTGGGTGAGATAACACAGTGTGTCTTGTAGATAATGTGCATCAGTGGTGGAGGGAGGGAATATTGAAGGAAATAGACTATGGAATGCCTTCGTGAGATTACTTTTGAACTGCAAAATTGAATTAGCACAAAGATGGGTAAATGGGCTCAATCTGTGCAATGAGTTTCTACCTACAACCATACCTTGGTCAATAATTACGAGATAATTCCTGCAACCACCTCTTCAAAACAATTCATAACTTAACTCACCTTGAAGTCGGTGTTGTTTACATGTTCAAATACCAGTGCAGGCGTCCGAGACTGAGAAAGGCCCATTCCAAGGCATGGAAAGAAAAGAAAGAAGTTTTTAGTCCGGTGTTTAATTAAATTAGATATATTTAGAGAAAAGCATGACCTGCATTTCCATGTACTGTATGTCCAAATATACTCACTGGAGTGTTGGAGAACGAGAAGGGATTCAGATGAAACATTTCAGGTTCTAAGGGAATTTCATACAGCGCAGTACAGGCCCCCTCAGCCCTGGATGATGTGTCGACCTGTGAAACCAATCTGAAGCCCATCTAACCTACACTATTCCATTATCATCCATATGTTTATCCAATGACCATTTAAATGCCCTTGAAGATGGCAAGTCTACTACTGTTGCAGTGTGTTCCACGCCCCTATTACTCTCTGAGTAAAGTAACGAGCTCTGATATCTGTCCTATATCTAACACCCCTCAATTTAAAGCTATGTCCCCTCGTGCTAGCCATCACCATCCGAGGAAAAAGGCTCTCACTGGCCACCCTATCTAAACCTCTGATCATCCTGTATGCCCCCAAGTCACCTCTCAACCTTCTTCTCTCTAATAAACACAGCCTCAAGTCCCTCAGCCTTTCCTCAAAAGACCTTCCCTCCATACCAGGCAACATCCTGGTATTTCTCTTCTGCACCCTTTCCAAAGCTTCCACATCCTTCCTATAATGCGCCAACCAGAACTGTATGCAATACTCCAAGTGTGGCCACACCAGAGGTTTGTACAGCTGCAACATGACCTCATGGCTCTGAAACTCAATCCCTCTACCAATAAAAGCTAACAATTCTATCAACATGGGTGGCAACTTATCTGAGGTTGAGAGGTGACTTGGGGGCATACAGGATGATCAGAGGTTTAGATAGGGTGGCCAGTGAGAGCCTTTTTCCTCGGATGGTGATTTAGTAAAGGGAGGTCATGCCTGACAAACCTGTTGGAATTTTTTGAAGAGGTAACAAGTAGGTTAGACCAGGGAAACCCAGTGGATGTGGTCTATCTAGACTTTCAAAAGGCCTTTGATAAGGTGCCACACGGGAGGCTGCTGAGCAAGGTGAGGGCCCATGGTGTTCGAGGTGAGCTGCTGGGATGGATTGAGGATTGGCTGTCTAACAGAAAGCAGAGAGTTGGGATAAAAGGTTCTTTTTCAGAATGGCAGCCGGTGACGAGCGGTGTCCCGCAGGGTTCAGTGCTGGGGCCACAGCTGTTCGCATTATATATTAATGATTTGGATGAGGGAACCGGGGGCATTCTAGCGAAGTTTGCCGATGATACGAAGTTAGGTGGACAGGCAGGTAGTACTGAGGAAGTGGGGAGGCTACAGAAAGATCTCGACAGGTTGGGAGAGTGGTCCAGGAAATGGCTGATGGAATTTAACGTGAGCAAGTGCGAGGTCTTGCACTTTGGCAAAAAGAATAAAAGCATAGACTACTTTCTAAATGGTGAGAAAATTAATAAAGCCAAAGCACAAAGGGATCTGGGAGTGCTAGTCGAGGATTCTCTAAAGGTAAACATGCAGGTTGAGTCCGTGATTAAGAAAGCGAATGCAATGTTGTCTCTTATCTCAAGAGGGTTGGAATATAAAAGCAGAGATGTACTACTAAGACTTTATAAAGCTCTGGTTAGGCCCCATTTGGAGTACTGTGTCCAGTTTTGGTCCCCACACCTCAGGAAGGACATACTGGCACTGGAACGTGTCCAGCGGAGATTCACACGGATGATCCCTGGAATGACAGGTCTAACATATGAGGAACGGCTGAGGATACTGGGATTGTATTCGTTGGAGTTTAGAAGATTAAGGGGAGACTTAATAGAGGCGTACAAAATAATACATGGCATGGAAAAGGTGGATGCTAGGAAATTGTTTCAGTTAAACGAGGAGACTAGGACCCGTGGACACAGCCTTAGAATTAGAGGGGGTCATTTCAGAACAGAAATGCGGAGACATTTCTTCAGCCAGAGAGTGGTGGGCCTGTGGAATTCATTGCCACGGAGTGCAGTGGAAGCCGGGACGCTAAATGTCTTCAAGGCCGAGATTGATAGATTCTTGTTGTCTAGAGGAATTAAGGGCTACGGGGAGAACGCTGGTAAGTGGAGCTGAAATGCGCATCAGCCATGATTGAATGGCGGAGTGGACTCGATGGGCCGAATGGCCTTACTTCCACTCCTATGTCTTATGGTCTTATGGTCTAACTTCTAGGAATCTATGTACATGGGTACTGAGATTTCTCTACATTACCAAGAATCTTACCATTCGCCCAGTACTCTGTATTCCTGTTACTCCTTCGAAAGTGAATCACCTCTCACTTCTCCACATGAAACTCCATTTGCCACCTCAGCCCAGCTCTGCAGCTTATCAATATCCCTCTGTAAGCTGCAACACCCTTCGTCACTATCCGCAACTTCTCCAACTTTAGTGTCACCTGCAGATTGACTTACCCATCCAGGTGCCCTCATCCAGGTCATTTATAAAAATGACAAACAGCAGTGGGCCCAAAACAGATCCTTGTGGTACCCCACTAGTAACTGAACTCCAGGATGAATATTTCCCATCAACCACCACTCTCTGTCTTCTTTCAACTAGCCAATGTCTAATCCGAACCACTAAATCACCCTCAATCCCTTGCTTCCATATTTTGTGCAATAGCCTACCGTGGGGAACCTTATCAAATGCCTTGCTGAAATTCATATACACCACATCAACCGCTTTACCCTCATCTACCTGTCACTTTCTCAAAGAATTCAATCAGGTTTGTGAGGCACGACCTGCCCTTCATAAAATTGTGTTGACTATCCCTAATCAAATTGTTCCTTTCTATATGATTATAAACTCTATTGCTTGTAATTCTTTCCAAAACATTTTCCCCCAACCAAAGGAAGGCTCACTGGTCTATAATTACCAGGGTTGTCTCTACTCCCCTTCTTGAACAAGGGAACATTTGCTAACTTCCACTATTCCTGTAGACAATGACAACATAACATTCAAAGCAAAAGGCTCTGCAATCTCCTCATTAGTTTCCCAGAGAATTCTAGGATAAATCTCATCTGGGCGAAAGTGAGGACTGCAGATGCTGGAGATCAGACTCAAGATTAGAGTTGTGCTGAAAAAGCACAGCAGGTCAGGCAGCATCCGACAAGCAGGAGAATCGACATTTCAGGCAAAAGCCTGATTTTCCTCCTGCTCGGATGCTGCCTGACCTGCTGTGCTTTTCCATCGCCATTCTAATCTTGACTCTAAATCCCATCTGGCCCAGGAGATTTATCTATTTTCACACTTTCTAGAATTGCTAACACCTCCTTGTGAATCTCAAGCCCATCTAATCTAGTAGTCTGTTTCTCAGTATCCTCAACAACACTGTCTTGTTCCTGTATGAATACTAATGAAAAATATTCATTTAGCATCTCTCCTACCTCTTCAGACTCCACGCACAACTTCCCACTATTGTCCTTGACTAGCCCTAATCTTACCCTCGTCTTTCTTTTATTCCTGACATACCTATAGAAAGCTTTAGGGTTTTCCTTGATCCAACCTGCCAAAGACTTGTCATTACCCCTCCTGGCTCTTAGTTCTCTCTTTAGGTCTTTCCTGGCTAACTTGCAACTCTCAAGAATCCTAACTGAGCTTTCATGTCTCATCCTAACATAAGCCGCCTTCTTCCTCTTGACAAGAGATTCAACTTCTTTAGTAAACCACGGTTCCCTTGCGCGACCACTTACTGCCTGCCTGACAGGAACATACTTATCAAGGACCCGCAGTAGCTGTTCCTTGAACAAGCTCCACATTTCAATTGTGCCCATCCCTGCAGTTTCCTTCCCCATCCTCTGCATCCTAAATCTTGTCTAATTGCATCATAATTGCCTTTCCCCCAGCTATAACTCTTGCCTTACAGTATATACCTATCCCTTTCCATCGCTAAAGTAAATGTAACCGAATTGTGGTCACTGCCACCAAAGTGCTCACCTACCTCCAAATCTGACACCTGGCCAGGTTCATTACTCAGTACCAAATCCAATGTGGTCTCGCCTCTTGATGGCCTATCTATATACTCCAGCATCTGCAGTACCCACTTTTTCCTATCTACATACTGTCAGGAAACCCTCCTGCACATATTGGACAAAAACTGACCCATCTAAAGTACTCAAACTATAGCGTTTCCAGGCAATATTTGGAAAGTTGAAGTCCCCCATAACAACTATCCTGATACTTTCGCTCCTATCCAGAATAATCTTTTCCTCTACATCTCTGGAACTATTCAGAGGCCTACAGAAAACTCCAACAGGATGACCTTGCCTTTCCTCTTTTTAACCTCAACCCATACTACCTCAGTATACAAGTCCTCAAAGCCACCATAATACTGTAACAATAGCACACCTCCCCCTCTTTCACCACCTTCCCTGATCTTACTGAAACATCTAAAACTGGAACCTGCAACAACTATTACTGTCTCTTCTTTACCCATGTCTCCAAAATGGCCACAACATCAAAGTCCCAGGTACCAGCCCATGCTGCAACTTCACCACCTTATTCTGGATGCTCCTGGCATTGAAGTAGACTCACTTCAAACCACCTTCCTGCCTGCTGGTACACTCCCGCGACCTTGAAATCTTATTCATGACCTCAGTACTCTCAACCGCCTGTACACATTCAGGTTTCATAAAGTAGATACTGAGAGGCATTTACAAAAGCATTCTGAGCCAATGTTAAACAGGTTGGGATTCTGCACAAATTACTTTAGAACAATGACAGGCGACCTCAGAGTATCACATCAGAGTCCAGAGGGGCTTGATGGGGTAAATGCTGAGAGGATGTTCCCCCTCATGGGAGAGTCGAGGACCAGAGGGCACAGTCTCAGAACAAAGGGGCAGCGATTTAAGACTGAGATGACGAGGAATTTCTTCTCTCAGAGGGTTGAGTCTCTTTGGAAATCCTTGCCACAGAGAATGTGGGAGCAGAGTTCTTCTGTATATTTAGGACTAAGATTGATGGCATCTTGATTAGTTGGGGAATGGAGGGATAAGGGGAAAGGGCAGGAAAGTGGATGTGAGGAATGTGGGATCAGCCATGATCCTATTGAATGACGCAGCAGGTTCGAGGGGCCGAATGGCCTACTCCTGTTCCTTCTGGTCTTATAGTTATATGAACACCAGGAGGATCACAAACCAGGATGTTATAAACATATGAGTTAGGGCCACTCAGCCCTTCCAGCCTGGCTCCACTATTCGATAAGATCATGCTGACCTGATTACTCCACATTCCCACCTAGTCCAAATAACCTTTCAACCCCTTGCTTACCAATAATCGATCTCTGCTTTTCAAGTACTTAAAGGCTCTGCTATTATCACTTTTTGAGGAGGCAAAGATTCACATCCCTTGGAGATTTTTTTTTCCTTCATCTGTCTTAAATGGGCAACCTTTTTTTTTTTAAAAGTGACCCCGAGAATCTCCCAATGGAGGAAACATTCCAAACAGCAGACTGGCCAAAGAAGTAAAATCCCAGGGGATACAGGGCAACATGTCAAATTGGATCCAAAGCTGGGTTAATGCCAGGAAACGAATACTAATAATCGATGGCTGTCCATGCGAATAGAAAGCTGTTTCAGGTGGTGTTTTGTAGGGCTCAGTGTTGGGTCCCCTGCTGGTTTTGGACACAGTAATGATCTGGATTTGAACATGGGGAGTACAGTTGGGAAATTTGTGGATGACAAAAAATTAGTTGCATAATGCAGAGGATAGGTGCAGGCGCCAAAATAATAGAAGGCTGGAATTCAACTGTGGTACGTGTGAGGTAATGCATTTAGGTAAACAGTAAAAGGGAAAACACAATAAACAGTAATATACTGAGGGGGTAGATAAAGTGAGAGATCTTACCATGCAATAGCACAAGTTCCTAAAAGTAGCAGCACAGGTATGAGAGGTATAGAATGCTCTCCTTCATTGGTGAAGGTACAGAATATAGAAGTAGGTATATAATGATGAAACTGTATAAGACAGTGGTGAGGTCACAACTGGAGTATTGTGCACAGTTCTGGTCACATTACAGGAAGGATGTATTTGCCCTGGACAGAAGCCAGAGAAGGTTTACAAAAGTGTGGCCAAAGCTGGAGAATTGTAGCTACGAGGAGAGATTGGGT
Source organism: Chiloscyllium plagiosum (assembly GCF_037043375.1). NCBI lineage: Eukaryota > Metazoa > Chordata > Chondrichthyes > Orectolobiformes > Hemiscylliidae > Chiloscyllium > Chiloscyllium plagiosum. Next base: position 132,156,365 of record NW_028270143.1, on the reverse strand, counting down.
TGTTTTCTTTGGAACAAAGTAGGCCAAGGGGTGACATGATACGAAAGACCCGCGATGGTTGGAATGCAGACAACAACCCTGGTTTCTCAGCCTGCTGTGAACCCAGAGACTTTAGGAAAAGCCTCTTGATAACGTTCAGTACTCACCACTGGGTCTTTTACTATGTCTAGCAGGTTTATGATGTTGGGGCCCCCACGCAAGTTCTCTAAAATTTTTATCTCTCGCTTTATTTTCTTCTTTTTTACAGGCTGTGGAAGCAAAGAATTCAGTCAGCGTTTGCACAGAATTCACAAAACAAGCAGAACTTACATTAAATAAAAACCGAAATAACTGCGGATGCTGTAAATCAGAAACAAAAACAGAAGTTGCTGGAAAAGCTCAGCAGGTCTGGCAGCATCTGTGAAGAGAAATCAGATCAGTTCTAAGGAAGGGTCACCAGACCTGAAATATTAACTCTGATTTCTCTTCACAGATACTGCCAGACTTGCTGAGCTTTTCCAGCAACTTCTGTTTTTGTTCGAGTTTAAATTTAACCCTGCTGAAAAAAGACACGTTTCTGAAGCTTGTGTCTTACACTCATCCAGGACTAACAACGAGAATGGCAATTTTCAAACAATCACAGCTACTCTTAACTACTGGAGGGAAGGGTGCTTATTGGTTGACAAATCAAATCTAATTGCTGCTACTTTCTCTTTGGCCAATCTGAAGACTCCCCAAATCCCAGGTAATACAAGCACTGAATACACACAAAAAGCCCTTCTCTGCAAACAAAAGCACATGTTCATGCCTTGCATCGTATCAGAGACCACGGGAACTTCTCATCCAGTGCATAAGCCTACAGCAGCTACTAGAGTAATGGTATGGCTACAGATCCCATTCCTCAGTATTGGTACAGTGGCTCAGTGGTTAGCAGCGCTGCCTCACAGCACCAGGGACCCGGGTTCAATTCCTAGCTTAGGTGACTATGGATTACTGTGGAGTTTGCACATTCTCCCCGTGTCTGCGTGGGTTTCCTCCAGGTGCTCTGGTTTCCTCCCACGATCCAAAGATGTGCAGGTTAGGTGAACTGGCCTTGCTAAATTGCCCGTAGTGTTCAGGGATGTACGAGTTAGGTGCATTAGTCAAGAGTAAATGTAGAATGATAGGTTAGGGTAATGGGTCTCGGTTGGTTACTGTTTGGAGGGTCAGCGTGGACTTGTTGGGCCTAATGGCCTGTTTCCATACTGTAGGGATTCTATGATTATCGTCACTGCTGGCTAACCAACAGGTATTGTGGCAGACTAATCCACAGGAGATTCCCCAGGTAAAAATAATGACTGCAGATGCTGGAACCAGATTCTGGATTAGTGGTGCTGGGAAAGCACAGCAGTTCAGGCAGCATACCTGTATTCCTGATGAAGGGCTTTTGCCCGAAACGTCGATTTTACTGCTCCTCGGATGCTGCCTGAACTGCTGTGCTTTTCCAGCACCACTAATCCAGAAACAGGAGATTCCCCACTCTATCCCCAGCCCTTTCTGGGCAACAGCAAGACAGAGAGGGAAATCACTGAGAACATCAAGAGGGCAAATTAAAACACGAGGAACGAGAAACAGATAGTTACAGTCATTTAGTGCTGTTAGACAATTAACACCCACCTTCAGTATTTTGACCACTACTTTCTCATTATTTGTGATGTTGATGGCTTCAAAGACTTCACTGTACTTTCCACGACCTAATTTCCGAACTAATTGATAATCGTCTTGATTGCTGTGAGAAAACAAAACAACATTCAAATGAGTGGTCAGTCAGTCACTGGTCACCACCCTGAGCTGTCACGTTGCAGCTATATGGGACAGTGGGAGAATAGGTCAGAGATCTCTGCAGTTATCACTCGTTCTGCGTAAAAGCCTCCTGCTTGACAGCTCCAGCACTCAGTTGCTGGTACTGAAAGGGACAGCAGAAAGGTGTGGGGGACAAGTTTAGTTCAGTTGGCTGGAAGGCTGATTCATGTTGCAGAGTCACACCAGCAGTGTGAGTTCAATTCCCATACTGGCTGGTGCTATCACGAAGGCCTCATGTGGGAGAGTGCATGTGAGCTCAGTTTGCAGGCAGGCGGGGGATTGGTGCCCAAGGGGAAAGGCAGGAGTGGGGCACGGATGGCTGTGCCTGTACATCATTGGCTAGGCCAGCATTTGTTGCCCATCCCTAATTGCCCAGAGGGTATAAGACTATGAGACATAGGAGCAGAAATTAGGCCATTCAGCCCATCGAGTCTGTTCTGATATTCAATCATGGCTGATACATTTCTCAGGGGAAAATCAGGACTGCAGATGTTGGAGATCAGAGTCGAGAGTGTGGTGCTGGAAAAGCACAGCAGGTCAGGCAGCATCCGAGGAGCAGGAGAATCAATGTTTCAAGCACAAGCTCTTCATCAGGAACTTATGCTCAAAATGTGAATTCTCCTGCTCCTCGGATGCTGCTGTGTTTTCCCAGCGCCACACTCTCGACTCTGGTGCATTTCTCAACCACATTTTCCTTCTTTTTCCCCGTAACCCTTGATCCCCTTGACAATCAAGAACCTATCTGTCTCAGTCTCAAATATACTCAATAATGTGACTCCACAGCCTTCTGTGGCAGTGAATTCCATAGATTCCCCACTCTCTGGCTGAAGAAGTTTCTCCTTATCTCCATTCTAAAAGGTCATCTCTTTACTCTAAGCTGTGCCCTTGGGTCCTCATCACTCCTACCAATTGAAACATCTTCCCAACAACCACTCTGTCCAGGCCATTTGGTATTCTTCAAGTTGCAATTAGATCCCCCCCTTCCCATCCTTCTAAACTCTGAGCATAGACCCAGAACTCCTCAAATGTTCCTCATATGTTAAGCTTTTCATTCCTGGGACCTCCTCTGAACACACTCTTGGGCCAGTATATCCTTCCTGAGATATGGGGCCCAAAACTGCACACAATACTCCAAATGTGGATTAAAGTCAGTTAAGAGTCAACCACTTTGCTGTGGGTCTGGAGTCACATGTAGGCCTGACCAGGTGAGGACGGCAGTTTCCTTCCCTAAAGGGCATTAACAAACCAGGTGGAGCTTTCCCCAGAATTGACAATAGATTCATGGTCGTCATTAGACTTGTTACTCCAGGTGTTTATCGAATTCAAATTCCAGCATCTGCCATGGTAGGATTCAAATCCCGGTCACCAGAACGTTTCCTGGGTCAACCACGCAGCGATACTAAAACTAGGGGGTGGATGTGGGTGAGAGTGTGGGCGCACAAGAGGAAAGTGGGGGAGAAAATCGCTGGGTAATTGGGAGCAGCCAAGTTACAAAAATTAGCAACCTGAGATTGGGGTATTCGATTGGTATTAATCAGAGATTAATTAATTGTGAGAAGACAAAGAGAGGGAATAATCAGGTTCCTTTTACAGGTTGTAACCAGTTATGGATAGCAATAGGAGGCCTCGGTTGAACACACACACACACACACACATACAGCGAGAGAGAGGGAGATAGGGATGGGGGGGGGGGAATAGAGAGAGAGAGAGGGAGGGATAGAGAGAGAGAGAGGGAGGGATAGAGAGAGAGAGAGGGAGGGATAGAGAGAGAGAGGGAGGGATAGAGAGAGAGAGGGAGGGGGGATAGAGTGAGAGAGAGGGGTGATAGAGTGAGAGAGAGGGGTGATAGAGAGAGCGAGAGGGGGATATAGAGAGAGCGAGAGGGGGATAGAGAGAGCGAGAGGGGGATAGAGAGAGCGAGAGGGGGATAGAGAGAGCGAGAGGGGGATAGAGAGAGCGAGAGGGGGATAGAGAGAGCGAGAGGGGGATAGAGAGAGCGAGAGGGGGATGGAGAGAGCGAGAGGGGGATAGAGAGAGCGAGAGGGGGATAGAGAGAGCGAGAGGGGGATAGAGAGAGCGAGAGGGGGATAGGGAGAGCGAGAGGGGGATAGGGAGAGCGAGAGGGGGATAGGGAGAGCGAGAGGGGGATAGGGAGAGCGAGAGGGGGATAGGGAGAGCGAGAGGGGGATAGGGAGAGCGAGAGGGGGATAGAGAGAGGGAGGGGGATAGAGAGATAGAGGGGGAATAGAGAGAGAGAGGGGGATAGAGAGAGAGAGGGGGATAGAGAGAGAGAGGGGGATAGAGAGAGAGAGGGGGATAGAGAGAGAGAGGGGGATAGAGAGAGAGGGGGATAGAGAGAGAGAGGGGGATAGAGAGAGAGGGGGGGATAGAGAGAGAGGGGGGGATAGAGAGAGAGGGGGGGATAGAGAGAGAGGGGGGGATAGAGAGAGAGGGGGATAGAGAGAGAGAGAGGGGGATAGAGAGAGAGAGAGGGGGATAGAGAGAGAGAGAGGGGGATAGAGAGAGCAAGAGAGAGAGGGATAGAGAGAGAGAGGTGGATAGAGAGAGAGGGGGATAGAGAGGGGGGGGATAGAGAGAGAGAGAGAAAGAAAGAGAGGGGGGGGATAGAGGGATAGAGAGAGAGAGCGAGAGAGGGGGATAGAGAGAGAGAGCGAGGGGGATAGAGAGAGAAAGAGAGAGAGAGAGAAAGAGAAAAAAAAAACAAGGGCACGAGGGAGCGTGAGAGAAGGCAACAGAGCATGAGACACACACAAGAATTATTCTTACCCCCATTCAACGACGTGTGATTCGTAGTCCCAGTACTCACGGGGTCTTTGTGTGTTAACATCTGCATATACTCTGGCCCTGCTTGGGACCGGCCCAGACATGGTTCACTAGCAGCTGAAATGGCCCTTGCTGTGTTACCTGCAATGCAATGTGAAAGGTTAATTTTTTTTCGTCAGTTGTCCTGTAAAGCCTCCCGATGTTCTCCAACTGGATTTGAGCAACTGCAGTTAAAAAAAAGCAACTGATAACAGATACTGACAGGCAGCCAATACAGAAAGCTCGGGGGGGGGGGGGGGGGGGGGGGGGGGGGTCAGAGTTAACATGGCCTGTGTGTCTAGCATCTCAGCCCCTGCACACTCACCAGGAAGACCATATATCGGTCAATAGAGAAACCATCGTGAGGCTCAGTGAGTGCTGCTCCTTAGAAAGACTCCGAGCCCATATGTTGGCACCTTACACAGTCCATTACACAGCAACAGCACACCTTGTTCCCACAAACAAAATGAGCTCTGTCTGGGCATCCAGCCATGCTCTCTCCTCACCTGGCAGTAAGTTCCATCTTACCACCACAGTCTCGTGTGAGGACTAGTGGAGAGGACGAGGAGTGAAACAAAATAGAGATTGAAGACATGTGACCAGTGGGGACCTGCGTAGCTAATGAGAACGCCAAAGACTGGGGGCAACTAGGGATAGGCAGCAAATGCTGGAACAGCCACAAGTGAATTAAAATGTGGTAGGATACTGACCACTGGCTCTAACTGGGCCCCTTGAATTGAAATATGACAAGTGGAGTTTATCATTACGTTAACTAGAGATGAACTGTACCTTCGGATTCTCGCCTCATGCTGCAGTACCGTCAATGAATACAACTCAATACGGAAACAAGCAGCTGTTGGATACTATTACAGTGTTAGACCGTGTGATGGGGAGGTGGCTGGTGAGGAAGCTGCCTCCTTTTAAACCTCAGACACTTGGAAGAAAATATTTTTGCAGGGACAAACAATTTTGAAATCGTGGCGTGAAACACAACTGCCAAATGGGAGGCACGGTGGCTCAGTGGTTAGCAGTGCTGCCTCACAGCGTCAGGGACCTGGGTTCAATTCCAGCCTCAGGTAATGCCTGTGTGGAGTTTACACATTCTCCCAGTGTCTGCGTGGGTTTCCTCTGGGTGCTCCAGTTTCCTCCCCACAATCCAAAGATGGCCAGGTCAGGTGAATCGGCCATGATAAATTACCCAGTGATAGTTGTGTTGGTCAGGGGTAAATATAGGGTAGGGGGATGGGTCTGGGTGGGTTACTCTTCGGAGGGTTGGTGTGGACTTGTTGGGCCAAAGGGCCTGTTTCTGTACTGTAGGGAATCTAATCTAATCAAACAACGAAATACACAGCGGGGGTTTGACAGGAACACTGCATACCAACTACCTGTACTGATGCTCCACTCAACTTCCCAATATTCATCAACTCACACATCAACTCTACTGCTAGAAAACCGTATCACAACAGCACAAAACCAGCGTGGGTTATGTGGGTGAACGTCCTGCAAACATACATTTCTATCAGTATTTGTGCTTTCCCTACCCTGTACATTAGAGCCAATAAAACAACATATCACCCTAGATAGGTGTGACAATTAAAAAAAAACCAAAACCTACGATATCTGACACCAGAGTCCAGAAGCATTGGAATCTAGATTTGGGGCTGGGGCGGGAGACTCCCAGATGGACGGCAGAAACATTGTCAGGACAACCCACAAAGTATTGCTGAAGCAGTCAAATGTCAGCCACCCATTCAGGGGAGAGCCTGATGTGGGACTGACCAGAATGTAGCAGGTTCACTTGGAAAGGAACTAAACATCACCAGACTTTGTAAGGAACAAGTGAAGGTGAAGCCAAACTATCTGAGGGAAAGACAAGCCCTTACACACTCCATCCATATAACCCTTCAAACACCACATGGCCTTTCAAGCTAACAGAATGCTTTGTTTGGTTTTATGAAGGAAATTGAATGCAAGAAAGATCAAGTTTTAGTTATACCTGGTACTGGTAAGACCACACCTACAGTCCTGTGTACCAGTCACCAAACTTACAGAAGGGCATTAGTGCATTGGAAGCAGCTCAGAGAAGGCATTTTAGACTAATGTTTGGAATGAATGGAGTGCCTTCTGAGGAAAAGCCAGCTCTTTATCTCCTGAAAGTCTTGACTACAAAGGGGATGACAGGTTATCAGGGATAAACAGGAATGCAGAGTTGAGATTAAAATCAGATCAGCCATGGTCTTATTGAATGGCAGAGAAGCACTGAATGGTCTACTCGCAGTCACATGCGTGGCAGTGTGTGCAGATCAAGCATTGGTCTCAAACTGCCTCAGAACCCATCAAACCCAAAGTGGAAGTCACTCTCAATCCCAAGGGATTGTTTAAGGGGGAAGGGGAGACAGCTGAGTTCTAAACCAAAATGGTAAGCAGAACCAGATATAACAAGCTGAAATTTTCCATCAATAACTCCTATCTACCAACAGTGTAATCGCTATCTAACAGCCCCTCCTGCCTCTGAATACATGACCGGAAATTCAACAAATGTGGGTTTAACACGAGATTCTTTGCACAGGGTCCCACTACTGAATGTAACTGCAGTAACCCCAGTTCCCCAAGGTTAGCCAAGGACAGTGATGGCCACTTGTCTGCTTTCCTTCGTTCCCAGGATGAGGAGAGGCCAGTTAGCCCTCTCTCACAGATGGAGTCTAGCCCAGCCTCACTCATTCAGATCATCAATAAGCTGCACTATCACCCATTAATCCACAGCTGTCTCAGATTCCTGGTGGTCAGTGGGGAAATGGTGAGCAAGTCTGGCTGGCTTTGGCAGCTCAGCTTGTGGGGGGGGGGGGGGGTTGAGCCCACATGGGGATTGTGGGCCCCGTGTAAGGTGGGGAGGGGAGGGGGAGTAAACGTGCCATTGTGGGGAGTACAGGCTGGGAGTCTGGACAGGTAAAGCAGTTAACATTAGAGTGGTGCTGGAAAAGCACAGCTCAGGTAGCATCCGAGGAGCAGGAAAATCAACATTTTGGCAGAAGCTCGAAACGTCAGTTTTCCTGCTCCTCGGATGCTGCCTGACTTGCTGTGCTTTTCCAGCACCACTCTAATCTTGCCTTTGATCTCCAGCATCTGCAGTCCTCACTTTCGTCTAGGTGAAGCAGTTAGTTACAGTGAGCTCTCCATGGCACACATTGCAATTTATATTTAACTCACAGAACATAGAACATCGGATGCTGCCTGAACTGCTGTGCTCTTCCAGCACCACTAATCCAGAAAATAGAACATTACAGCGCAGTACAGGCCCTTCCGCCCTCTATGTTGCACCGACCTGTGAAACCAATCTGAAGCCCATCTAACCTAGACTATTCCATTATCGACACAAAGATACCCGAATGGAAACATACAGGAGCCTTGGATATCCCAAAGCAATTCACAGCCAATTAAATACATTTGTAATGTAGCTGCTGCAGTCAATTTGCAAATAGCAAGTTGCCACAAACAGCAATGAAATAAGTAACTCACTACAGACTTGGCTCAAAAATAGACAAAAGAGCTGAATTCCGGAGATGAGCTGAGGGGCAGCCCTTGACATCAAGGCTGAATCCACTGAGTGTGACATCAAGGAATCTGGGAAAAAGTGCAGTCAGGGGGCACTCTCCGCTGGGTGGAGTCATCGATGTTTGTGGTTGTTGGAGGTCAATCATCTCAGTCGCAGGATCTCAGCGAAGCCAGCAATACCCACAACACATCAGCAAATAGGAAAAACTGGATAATCTGCTTAAGGCATCTTGAATCCAATACTGCAGCCTCTGGCAGTGTCCACCGAACCAGAAAGCCCAGGTTCATGTCTCTCTTGTCATAATATGTCAGAGCAGGTCCATCACAAATATCTCCTTGGTGCCAGGACATCTTGCTTCCTTAGGATCAGTGCCTTGGAACTTTTATGGCTAGCGCAGTGGGGAAGATGGTTCCTCACATTTAACAGCTTATCCAATGGCAATATTTATTGCCCATCCCTAGTTGCCCCTTGAGAAGGTGGGAGAGGAGCTGCCTTTCTGACCGACTGCAATCCATGGCTGTTGGTTGACCCAGAATGTTCTTAGGGAGGGAATTCCAGGATTTTGACCCAGCGACAGGGTGGTGAGTGGTCTGGAGGGGAACTTGCAGGGGGTGGTGTTCCCATGTATCTGCTGCCTTTGTCCTTCTAGATGGAAGCAGTTATGTGTTAGTTAGATGCCAATAAAGGAGGTTTGATGTATTTCTGCAGTGAATCATGTAGCTGGGACACACTGCTGCCACTGTGCATTGGGGGTGAAAGTAAAGCTGGTCAATGTTGGGCCAATCAAGCGGCTGTTTTGTCAAGGATGGTGTCAAGCTTTTTGAGTGTTGTTGGAGCTGCACCCATCCTGGCAAGTGGGGAGTATTCTGTCACACTCCTGACTTGTGCCTCCTAGATGGTGGACAGGCTTTGGGAATTAGGAAGTGAGTCACTCACTGCAGTATTCCTAACCTCTGACCTGCTCTTGTAGTATTTGTATGCCTTTGTTTCCAGTCAATGCAGTCCCACATGATGTTTATATTGGGGATTTCAATCACATTAATGCAAGGGAATGTTGAGGGGAAGTAATCAGAGTCCCTCTCATTAGAAACGCTCATTGCCTGGCATGCTGCAAACATTACTTACCACACAGCAACTTAAGCTTGGATGCTGGCCAGGTCGGACACTTGCCTAACCCAAAGGAAGATGTCCATGGTTGTTGGTCACCAATCACCACTGTCCCAGAACACCATTGCAGGAGTTCCTTATGGTAGTGTCAGTGAACCTCCTTACTCTGACCTCATGGTGGAGGGAAGATCATTGATGAAACAGCCAAAGACGATTGAGCTAGGACACTACTCTGAGGAACTCTTCCAGAAGTATCCTGGAGCTGATAGGCTCCAACAATTATAAACATCTTCCTTTGTGCTAGATATGACTCCAACCAGTGAGTGTCCCCACCCTCCCACTGATTGCTACTGACTCCAGTTTTGCCAGGGCTCCCTGTTACCACACTTGGGACAAATGCAGCCTCGATGTCAAGGGCTGTCACTCTTGCCTCTCCTCTGTCACCATGTTCTGTTGTCCATGTTACAACAAAGAAACTGACATCCGGTCCAGGAATCAACCACATGATTGTATAGTTACCTTGCACTCAGTGTCAAAACAGGTGAGCTGCCCATTCACCCCACTTACTCCGAATAAACACAATGCCACAATTGAATCTCCATCCAGATAGAAGCCTTTGCCAATTCTTGTTTGTTTTTGAGGGGGGGGGGGGGGGGGGGCAATCCAGTCGCATGATAGCGAGCTCGGAATGCAGACAGTTGGCAGAGTTCAGCCTGTTTGAGATTTAACCTGGTCTGTGAGCAGGCTTCAAGGAGCACAGTCTGTAACGATCGCAGTGTCATCTCATTCCTGCAAAGCCTGGCCAGTTCAGATAAGGGGAAGGTCACGTGTTTAGTTAACAACAACAAGGCAAGAAATTATACAATAAACGATAGGATGCTGAGAAGTGCATACATGTGAAAGTGGAACAAATTCGATTTCTGTGAGAGAAGGTTTTGGGGTATACATGGGGAGACCACAACCAAATCAATCCTGACCTTATTGAAAGGCAGAGCAGGCTTGAAGGGCCAAATGGCCTATTTCTGCACCAGAGTCCTATGCATATCCACAGATCTCTGAAAATGCCCACACAAATAGATATGATGATTAAGAAATACGCAGCACCAAACCAAGGCAGTAAAAATAAGAGTTGGGGGGGGGGGGTGGGGGGGTAGTGCTGGACATGAATAAAACACCAGTTAGGTCACAGTTGGAGCACTGTGAGAGATGCTGGTCCCTGCACCAGGAGAGGCGATGGGCAGGATTTACCACAATGCCGGCAGAAATGGAGAATTTTAGTCAACAAGAAAGACTGGATAGGTTACAGCTATTTTCTTTGGAACTGAGGAGATTGAAAACAGATTCAATTGAAGTACATAATTTTATCAGGAATCTAGATAGAGTGGATAGATAAAGATAACATATGAAGCACTGTTGTAGGAAATGCCGTAGCCAATTTAAGGCCATTAAGATGTAGGAAAGAAGTAGGCCATTTGGCCCATTAAATCTACTTCGCCATTCAATGAGATTGTGGTTGATCTGACCATCTGAAATCCCAGCAGAATTTCCCTCTAAGCCTGCACTCCCAGATAATCACTCAAGTGACATAGAGTCATAGAGATGTACATAGAACATAGAAGAATACAGCGCAGTACAGGCCCTTTGGCCCTCGATGTTGCGCCGATCCAAGCCCACCTAACCTATACTAACCCACTATCCTCCATATACCTATCCAATGCCCGCTTAAATGCCCATAAAGAGGGAGAGTCCACCACTGCTACTGGCAGGGCATTCCATGAACTTACGACTCGCTGAGTGAAGAACCTACCCCTAACTTCAGTCCTATATCTACCCCCCCTTAATTTAAAGCTATGCCCCCTTGTAATACCCGACTCCATACGCGGGAAAAGGTTCACACTGTCAACCCTATCTAACCCCCTAATCATCTTGTACACCTCAATCAAGTCACCCCTAAACCTTCTTTTCTCTAATGAAAACAGCCCCAAGTGTCTCAGTCTTTCCTCATACGATCTTCCTTCCATACACAAATGTACAGCACGGAAACAGACCCTTCGGTCCAACCCGTCCATGCTGACCAGATAACCCAACCCAATCTAGTCCCACCTGCCAGCACCCGGCCCATATCCCTCCAAACCCTTCCTATTCATATACCCATCCAAATGCCTTTTAAATGTTGCAATTGTACCAGCTTCTACCACTTCCTCTAGCAGCTCATTCCATACACATACCACCCTGTGTGAAAACATTGCCCCTTAGGTCTCTTTTATATCTTTCCCCCTCACCCTAAACCTATGCACTCTAGTTCTGGACTCCCCCAACCCCAGGGAAAAGACTTTGCCTATTTACCCCATTCCATGCCCCTCAAATATTGTAAACCTCTAAGGTCAACCCTCAGCCTCCGACACTCCAAAGAAAATAGTTCCAGCCTGTTCAGCCTCTCCCCATAGCTCAAACCCTCCAACCCTGGCAACATCCTTGTAAATCTTTTCTGAACCTTTTCAAGTTTCACAACATCTTTCCGATAGGAAGGAGACCAGAATTGCACGCAATATTCCAACAGTGGCCTAACCAGTGTCCTGTATAGCTGCAACATGACCTCACAACTCCTGTACTCAATACTCTGACCAATAAAGGAAAGTATATCAATAAAGGAAAGCATACCAAACGCCTTCTTCAATATCCTATCTACGTGTGACTCCACTTTCAAGGAGCTATGAACCTGCACTCCAAGGTCTCTTTGTTCTGCAACACTCCCTAGGACCTTACCATTAAGTGTATAAGTCCCACTAAGATTTGCTTTCCCAAAATGCAGCACCTCTCATTTATCCGAATTAAACTCCATCTGCCACTTCTCGGCCCATTGAAGTCGATATAGATCACATCTACTGCTCTGCCCTCATCAATCTTCTTTGTTACTTCTTCAAAAAAACTCAATCAAGTTTGTGAGACATGATTTCCCACACACAAAGCCATGTTGACTATCCCTAATCGGTCTTTGCCTTTCCAAATACATGTACATCCTGTCCCTCAGGATTCCCTCCAACAACTTGCCCACCGCCGACGTCAGGCTCACTGGTCTATAGTTCCCTGGCTCATCCTTACTACCGTTCTTTAAGAGTGGCACCATGTTAGCCAACCTCCAGTCTTCCGGCACCTCACCTGTAACTATCGATGATACAAATATCTCAGCAAGTGGTCCAGCAATCACTTCCCTAGCTTCCCACAGAGTTCTCGGGTACACCTGATCAGGTCCTGGGGATTTATCCATCTTTATGCATTTCAAGACACCCAGCACTTCCTCCTCTGTAACGTGGACATTCTGTAAGGTGTCGCCATCTATTTCCCTACAGTCTACATCTTCCATATCCTTTTCCACAGTAAACACTGATGCAAAATACTCGTTTAGTATCTCCCCCATCTCCTGCGGCTCCACACAAAGGCCACCTTGCTGATCTTTGAGGCACCCTATTCTCTCCAATGTTACCCTTTTGTCCCTTTGGATTCTCCTTAATTCCATTTGCCAAAGCTATCTCCATGTCCCCTTTTTGCCCTGTTGATTTCCCTCTTAAGTATACTCCTACTACCTTTATGCACTTCTAAGGATTCACTCGATCTCTCCTGCCTATACCTTACATATGCTTCCTTCTTTTTCTTAACCAAACTCTCAATTTCTTTAGTCATCCAGCATTCCCTATACCTACCAGCCTTCCCTTTCACCCTAACAGGAATATACTTTCTCTGGATTCTTGTTATCTCATTTCTGAAGGCTTCCCATTTTCCAGCCGTCTCTTACCTGCGAACATCTGCCCCCAATCAGCTTTCGAAAGTTCTTGCCTAATACCATCAAAATTGGCCTTTCCCCAATTTAAAACTTCAACTTTTAGATCTGGTCTATCCTTTTCCATCACTATTTTAAATCTAATAGAATTATGGTCACTGGCCCCAAAGTGCTCCCCCACTGATACCTCAGTCACCTGCCCTGCCTTATTTCCCAAGAGTAGGTCAAGGTTCGCAACTTCTCTCGTAGGTGCACCCACATACTAAATCATAAAATTTTCTTGTACACACTTAAATTCCTCTCCATCTAAACCCTTAACACTGTGGCAGTCCCAGTCTAGGTCTGGAAAGTTAAAATCCCCTACCATAACCACCCTATTATTCTTTAGCGACCGCACCATTGACAAACTAGCAAGCGCACCACCAGTGCTTCGCCCAGAGACTCACTGAAGATGTTACCTCATATGGTGACAAAACATCTGAAACTGAACGTTCCAGCTCAGCGAGCAAACCTACATCCAGAACCTCACAATTCTCAAAACTCGCTAAGCAAGCAATGTCATACTAAGTAGGTAACCAGTTTCTTTGTGATGTGGACCAAAGGATAAACATTGGCCAGGTCAGAGGATAATGTCCCGGCTCTTTATACTTTCTCTTGGAACATAAGCACAGGCCCTAAAACTAACATGAGAGAAGGCTATTCAGCCCATCGAATCTGCTCCATTATTTAATTAGATCACGTCTGATCTGATAACCATCAAGTCCACTTTCCTGCTTTTTCTCCAAAACCTTAGATTCCCTTAAGGATTAAAAACCTGGCTCTCTCAGCTTTAAATATATTTCATGGCCCATTCTCCACAGCCCTCAGAGGGAAAAAAAAATCACAGATTCCCTACCCTTGATTCCTCCTCATCTGTCTTCAATTAGCTACTGCTTATTGAAATTACATCCTCTGGACCTACACTTTTCCACAAGGGGAAAACAACTATCCTACCAAATCCCCACAGAAATCCCCTTATTGTGTGTTACAATAATGTCACCTCTCGTTCTTTTAAGTTCCAGTAATTTCAGGCCCAATTTATTTCAACTCACCTCGTAAAACAATCCCCCATACCTGGAATCAGCCAAGTAAATCTTCTCGGGACTATCTCCAATGTCAGTAGGTCTTTCCAGCGTCAGCTGCTCATTTGAATTTTTTTTAAATTCGCTCATGCAATGTGGGTGCCACTGGCTGGGCCCAGCATTTATTGCCTGTACTTAATTGCCCCTTAAGAAGGTGGGGGTGAGCTGCCTTCTTGAAACGCTCAAGTCCGTGTGCTGTGGGTTGACCCTCAATGCCCTGAGGGAGGGAATTCCAGGATTCTGACCCAGCAACAGTGAAGGAACGGGGATATATTTCCAAGTCAGGATGGTGAGTGGCTCGGAGGAGAAGTTTCAGGGAATGGTGTTCCCAGGTGTCTGCCACCCAAGATGAGAAGTGGTCTTGGCTTTGGGAGGTCCTGCCGAAGGAACCTTGTCGAAATTCTGAACTGCATTGTTTAGATGGTACACACTGCTGCTTCTGAGCATCAGTGGAGGAGGGAGTAGATGCTTGTGGATGTGGTGTGGTGCCAATCAAGTGGGCTGTATTAGCTTGGATGGTGTCAAGCTTCGAGCATTGTCACCCAGGCAAGTGGGGAGTTTTCCATCACACACCTGACCTGTGCCTTGTAGATGGTTGACAGGCTTCAGGGATACAGGAAGAGAGTTACTCGTTGCAGTATTCCCAGCCTCTAACCTGCTCTTGTAATCACTGCATTTATCTGTATAGTCCAGTTCAGTTTCTGTTCAACAGTAATCCCCAAGATGTTGGTAGTGGGTAATTAGAGACAGTAATGCTATTGAATGTCAAGAGACAATCTAGCCACCATTCTTTATTAGAGATGGTCCTTGCCTAGCATTTGTAGGGCACAAATGTTATTTGCCATTTCTCAGTCCAAACCTGGATATTATCCAGATCTTGCACCATTTGGATGTGGAATGTTCACTCCCTGGGTTGTGCAGTGCTGAACATTGTGCAATATCACCAAACATCCCTGACTTTATGAAGAAAGGCAGGTCAGTGATGAAGGTGCTGAAAACAGTTGGAGGTCAGAATTTCAGCGATGCCAGTGACATCGAGAGAGCATTTGATTCTCTTCCACTGGAGATGAACGTAGTCTAGTGCCAATGTTGTTAGGCACCAATCAGCCCAAGGTCTGCTGCATGCGTGCACAGTGTCTCCAATTGGTATCACAACTCCATTTTTGAACTGGCTCTACAATGCTTGCTATTTTAGATCGAGACATCGCTGAGAATTTTAGTTATGTGCCAAGAGCATACATGTGAAAATCTTGTGACAATTTATGATCTTGCGTTTGCATGCATGCAGTTATAACTCCTATGTCAACACTGATGGTGGTAAACTGTCACATCGCAATCATGGCCTCCCACCAGTGCAGTAGCTGACCACATGTCCCAGCCCACAGCCAGATTTATATTCTTCAACCAAATTGACTCTTCCCTTTCTAAATTCCTGCAAGTCTTTCTTATGCTGAAAGAAAACGGAAACTCAACCTAAAAATAACAGCTGCTTCAAAATGGCACCCAAATGAAATCAGCTCATCTCTATCTTCTAATCTTTTATTCTGAAGACGACACACAGTCTTCAACGTCTCTGATTAATTGGTAATGTTGCCAAAGGGTTTTCTCAAGTCAACCCACAAGTGTCACAGCATGGAGGAGGATTTACAGACAGTGCAGAGAATGATGAGACCGTATCAGTCTGTCATACAGCAAGCTGTCGTGAGGTTTTTGGTTCAGCAATAACGATGGGGTGAGGAACTCCTTCTTGACACCTCAGCTGCAGGGGCACTCACTCTCTCAGCTTCAAAAGGTCCAATGTGAAAGGCCTTAGGGCTATTTCTGGTAGATTGTGAAATTGCACACAAGGCTCTCACTGTTCCAGATGAGAGAGAAAAAAATACAAGGGCCCACACTAGTCTTTTGATGTAAATGGCAACCAGTTTGTGGTGAAACTGCATTGCTTGTAATCACAATGATTGTATCAGTCAGTCAGTCAGTCTAAGGCAGAACGAACCGCTCCTTTGAAACTCAGATAAGAATTTCAAAAGCCTATTTACTTGTTCCTGAAACTCAAAGTAGTGTCACCAGCCAGGGAAAGCACTCTCTGAAGCTCTGGGAATTTTTCCCGTTCAGTCAACCACACAAACATCAGCAAGGAAGAAACAGCATTCTCCCCAGAGAGAAGCTCAGATTATTATCAGGCAGATTTTGGGGAGGGGACAAAACGATAAAATAAAGAGGGTAAGTCTCACGTGCACAACTGTACTCTTTCACTCTGAACTGCACCCGAGAGCCACTGTCAGCACTGCTACAACTTTTAACTGTGCCTTTTCCAATAAAGGGAAACAACAAAGCAATAGAGCAGGGGAGTAATTTGGGTAATGATAAACAGATTGTGACAGAAGGGACAGAACACACAAGCTTGAAGAGTGTATCATCAGATAAGTCTGGGATTGCAAAAATGGCCTTGAAAATGTTTAACATCCTGTGTCACAATGCTGGCAGAATTTAATATAATCATTGAATTTTACAGTACAGGAGACCATTCGACCCATCTGGCTGTACTGACTCCTGAAAGACCAAACAAAGAGATGAATTGTTAGCATAAATGGAAATAAATATGTATGATCTGGGAAGCATTTGAGACAGGTTGAGAGGTAATCAAAGGAAACCAGCCGATGTACCATACTTGGATTTCCATGAGGCATTAGATAAGCTGCCACATTAAAGGTTACTGCATACGTACTGTGGCACAGGGAACAACCAATTAGCTCACCAACCCTTTACCCACATCAACAGGATGCAAGAGGTCGGGATTAATGGGTTATTCTCAGTTTAGAAAGTTTTAACCAATGGACGTCCACAAGGATAGTTGCTGGGTCATCAACTTCCCTGTCAGGCAAAAGCCCTTCCTGATGAAGGGCTTTTGCCTGAAACATCAATTTTCCTGCTTCTTGGATGCTGCCTGACTTGCTGTGCTTTTCCAGCACCATTCTAATGTAGGCTCTGATCTCCAGCGTCTATAGTCCTTACTTTTGCCTAACTTCCCCTGTCAGCCCCTTAGGATGTTTCTTCTTCCTTGAGATGTATTTCTGCTGCCTCCTGAATTATCCCCGGAAAGTCCTGCCAGCGCTACTCTACCATATTCCTGTGAGGCTCTTTTCCAATAAACTCTGGCCAGCTCCTGCCTCATGTTTTAATAGTTATCTTTACTCACACAAATGATTTGAATGGGAGCATAACAGGTACAGTTAGTAAGTTTGCAGATGACACCAAAATTTGAGGTGTAGTGGACAGCAAAGAGGGTTACCTCTGATTACAACAGGATCTGGACCAGATGGGCCAATGGGCTGAGAAATGGCAGATGGAGTTTAATTCAGATAAATGCGAGATGCTGCATTTTGGGAAAGCAAATCTTAGCAGGACTTATACACTTAATGGTAAGGTCCTAGCGAGTGTTGCTGAACAAAGAGACCTTGGAGTGCAGGTTCATAGCTCCTTGAAAGTAAAGTTGCAGGTAGATAGGATATTGAAGAAGGCGTTTGGTATGCTTTCCTTTATTGGTCAGAGTATAGAGTACAGGAGTTGGGAGGTCATGTTGCAGCTGTACAGGACATTGGTTAGGCCACTGTTGGAATATTGCATGCAATTCTGGTCTCCTTCCTATCGGAAAGATGTTGTGAAACTTGAAAGGGTTCAGAAAAGATTTACTAGGATGTTGCCAGGGTTGGAGGATTTGAGCTACAGGGAGAGGCTGAACAGGCTGGGGCTGTTTTCCCTGGAGCGTCAGAGGTTGAGGGGTGACCTTATAGAGGTTTACAAAATTATGAGGGGCATGGATAGGATAAATAGACAAAGTCTTTTCCCTGGGGTCGGGGAGTCCAGAACTAGAGGGCATGGGTTTAGGGTGAGGGGGGAAAGATATGCAAGAGACCTACTTCTTCACACAGAGGGTGGTACGTGTATGGAATGAATTGCCAGGGGATGTGGTGGAGGCTGGTACAATTGTAACATTTAAGAGGCATTTGGATGGGTATATGAATAGGAAGGGTTTGGAGGGATATGGGCTAGGTGCTGGCAGGTGGGACTAGATTGGGTTGGGACATCTGGTCGGCATGGACGGGTTGGACCGAAGGGTCTGTTCCCAGGCTGTACATCTCTATGACTCTATAACTGTAATACCATTACATCAGATTCCAGCCACTCCCTCTGAAACTGCAGAGTCAGTGCTATTATACTATGGTCATTGCCTTCTCAGGGTTCCTTTACCTACGGCTCCCTAATCAAGTCTGCATCATTACACATTACCAAATTCAGAATTGCTTGATCCCTCGTGGGCTCTGCCCTAAGATGCATCTTGCATTCCACAAATTCCTTTTCCTAAGATCTGCTAACATACTAATTTTCCTAATCCAGCTACATATTGAGGACCCCTATGATGAGCGACAGGTTTAGACCGTGGATTTGGATCGGTTCCAGCGTGGAGGGCCAAAGGACCTGTTCCTGGGCTGTAAATTTTCTCTGTTCTTTTTTGTTCCTTATTATTGCAATAGTTCCTTTCTTACATAATGTAAACTTCACAACTTTAATAACTTTATGGATTGAATGAAGCAGCATTAACTTTTTCTGGAATAAACTGTTTCTCGAGATGACAAGCTGTTTTAGAGACTGAAAGCAATTAGCCATGTCTTGGCAAGATTATCAAACTGCTTTAACTCCTGCTGATAAACTGGATGCTTTATGCACTCAGGACAAGGATTGGCCTGCAGAAGAACTTAAGGAGTTAATTGCAGGAAAAGCTGCATTTTAAACAGACAGCGTACCCTGAATGTAACAAGCTACAGGGGAGCTGCTTCTGATATGAAGGCAAGCCACAGACTGGAGGTCTCCAGAAATGTAATCAACGGTAGGGACAAAAAAATGTTATGAATCATCAATAATGTCACACCACAAACTTGAAAGAGAGAAACTTGCATAAGAATCCAACACCAGAACAAGTCAGTAGCAGAACTTCAAAGAACAACATTGCACAAGGATCGAACCCCAGACACTTGCGAGAGACAGATTGCTATTGGTGAAATCCTGGCCAGATTCCATCAATAGCTGAAAAATGCGTTGCTGGAAAAGCGCAGTAGGTCAGGCAGCATCAAAGGAGAAGGAGAATCAACGTTTCGGGCATAAGCCCTTCTTCAGGAATTCCTGGAGAAGGGCTTATGCCTGAAACGTCGATTCTCCTTCTCCTTTGATACAGCCTGACCTGCTGCGCTTTTCCAGCAACACATTTTTCAGCTCTGAGCTCCAGCATCTGCAGTCCTCACTTTCTCCCAGATTCCATCAATAATAAGGTAACAGCCAAGTTGAGTTGCGAGGCTTATCTTACTGACTTGAGGGGTCTTATTTTGGTTGCTACATGCAATAATAATTTAAATCATTGTTTCAGTACTTGACTATGGGAGATTTTTTTTATGAGTCATCAAATTAAAAGGTGACATGCAATGAATTTACCCACAACATATACCTTTTCTATTTCCTGGTTTATTTTCTTCCCTACATCCGGACTACTGGTAGAAGGCCAGTACACAACTTCAATCAGGGTTTTATTTTCCCCTTTGTGGTTCCTCAACTCCACCCCTATTCCAGCATCGCCCCAATCAATTTAAACTGTACAGAACACAGAACAGCACAGCACAGGAACAGGCCCTTTGGCCTATGATGTTGTACCGAACATGATGCCAAATTAAACTAATCCCTTCTGCTGACCTTGATCCATATCCCTTCGTTCCTTGTGCTTATGTAAAAGTCCCTTAAATGCCCTTATCGTATCTGGCTCCACTGTCACCCCTGGCGGTGCGTCCCAGATTCCTATCACTCTATGTAAAAATACTTGCCCCTCACATCGCCTTTGAATTTTCCCCATTTACCTTAAATGCATGCGCCCTAGTATTAGACATTTCAACTTCGGGAAGAAAGACTTTGACTGTCAACCCTACCAATGCATCTCATAATTTTACAGATTTCTATCAAGTCTCCCCTCAGCCTCCGCTCCTCTAGAGGAAACAACCTGAGTTTTTCTAGCTTCACCTTATAGCTTATACCTCTAGTCCAGACAGCATCCTGGTAAATCTCTTCTGCACCATCTCCAAAACCTCCACATCCTTCCCATAATGTGGTGACCAGAACTGAACACAGTATTTTAAGTGCTGCCTAACCAAGGTCTTATAAAGCTGCAACAGTTCTCAGTTCTCTGACCAATAAAAGCAAGCATGTTATATGCCTTCTTAACAATCTTATCTACTTGTGTGGCGACTTTCAGGGAACTATGGACTTGAACCCCAAGATCTCTCTGTACATCAATGTTGTTCAGGGTCCTGCCATGAACTGTATACTTTAACTTAACATTTGATCTCGCAAAATGCAGCACCTCACGCTTACCCAGGTTAAACTCCATCTGCCATTTCTTTGCCCATATCTGCAACTGATCTATATCCTGCTGTATCCTTTAACAACCTTCTACACTATCCACAACTCCACCGATCTTTGTATTGTCTGCAAATGTACTAACCCACCCAACTATGTTTTCATCCAAGTCATTTATATACATCACAAACAGCAGTGATCCCAGTACGGATCCCTGTGAAACACCACAGTCATGAATCTCCAGCCTGAAAATCATCCATCACTACCCTCTGCCTTCTATGGCAAGTCAATTCTGAAGCCATGCAGCCAAGTGACTGTGGATCCTATACATCTGAATCTTCTGGATGAACCCACCAAGACAGACCTTGTCGAAAGCCTTACTAAAATCCATGAAGACAACATCCAAGAATCCCTTACCTTGCCATCCCCTGCCCTTCCTCCTGACTGGAACATGCCAGTCCTGAGCCCTCCCCAGCAGGCCTTTAACCAATTCCCATATATCAAGTGTGGACTTACCCAATAACAGCTCCTCCCAATTAACATTCCCTAGCTCCTGTCTAATACTGACGTAATTTGCCCACCCCCAGTTTAGTGCCTTGCCACAAGGCCTTGACTTATCCTTATTCATAGTATCTTAAAACTTGAATACTGCTTTTCGTGTTTCCTGGCAAAGTGGACAAGTTCATATTTTTCTGTTTGATCGTCTATCTGCCAATTTATTTGCCCTATTCAACCTATCTAGACCCTTTTGCAGACTCTACAAGTTCACTAAAACTAGCTTTCCTACATCCTCTGGTGTCATCAGCAAATGTAGCAACCCTGGATAAATCTCTTCTGCGCCCTCTCCAATGCATTCACATCCCTTACACAATGTGGATTCTAGAACTGCACATTTCATCACCCTGCCCCCACCACCCAGTTTTTCATGCAGCTCCCCCTACACCCACCCCCAGCCCTGAAGAAGGGTTACACCCCGAAACGTCGACTTCTGCCCCTCCTGATGCTGCATGGCTGCTGTTCTTCCAGCCTCCTGCCTGTCTACTTTGGGTTCCAGCATCTGCTGCTTTTAAACTCTTACTGAGTTAAGAGCAGGTAGGTTATGCTGAAAGTGTATAAGACATTGTTTGGGCCACAGCTAGAGTATTGTGCGCAGTTCTAGAATCCACTTTGTGTAAGGGATGTGAATGCACTGGAGAGGGCGCAGAAGAGATTTATCCAGGTGTTGCCTGGGCTGGAGAGTTTAACTCACGGAGAAAGATTGAACAGACTCAGGCTGTTTTACTCAGAGCAGAGGAGATTGAGATGTACAAAACTGAGGGACACAGACAGGAAGAAAGTTTGCCCTTGATGGAGGGATCAATGACCAGGAGGCATAGGTTTAAGGTAAGCAGCAGAGGGTTTAGAGGGAACGTGAAGATGAATGTTATCATCCAGAGGGCAGTGGGAATCTGGCACTCACTGCCTGCAAGGCTTTTTCTGTGCTGCCAATATCTGTGACTCTATGGCTGAATAAGATAGAATTCTGATAGTCAGGGAGTTAAAGGTTAGGAGGAACAGACAGAAAAATGCTGCTCCACTTTTAATCTGTGCATTCTCATTCTTGATCGTTCGACAAGCGGAAACAGTTTCCCCTGATCTCCCAGAGACCATATGATTTTGAACACCTCGAACAGATCTCCTCCCAGCTTCTCATCTTCAAGAGAAACAATCCAGTTCCCTGTATTTTGTAAGGATTTAATAGCCAGGTCAGCATTTACAAGGTTACATTACAACAGTACAACTATTAGATTAATGTCAGTATATTTATCCTAGACTCTTATTTACAGTAAATACTGTTAAGTGAAGTGAATCAACATTGCGGACAGAGAAATTGCCAATACCCAGGGAAGCAAATTACTTGTAAACAACTTTCTGACCATTACTGACAACTCAACAAATATTTTCAATAGCAGTTACATTGTGGCTTTGCTGCCAGGTCTGAAATTACAATTTAATTGACTCAATTTCTCACAGTGGAACTCAAATGCTGGATTTCCATTACCATTAGACTACTGCGTGAACAGCAACCATACATTACCAATACGATTGAACTCGAAACAAAGATACAATTTGGAGAGGAAGATCAGTTTGGACTATGGCAAGCCTGATTTCACTGTGGACTGAGTAGTGTTCGCAAGTAGCTGTCTAGTTGTCCTCACAAAGCACAGATGTGACCCAGACAATATCTGGACCCTCTCAAAGGATCCGAACTCACATTCCAATCCCAAATCAGAAAAATAACCTCTAACCCATCATTAATTCCAGACAGGATGACCATAAGACTATAAGGCATAGGAACAGATTTAGGTCATTTGGCCTATTGAGTTTGTTCTGCTATTCGATCACGGCTGATGTGTTTCTCAACCCCATTCTCCTGCCTTCTCCTTGTAACCCCTAATTCCTTTATTAATCAAGAACCTATCTATCATTGCTTTAAATACACTCTGGCTTGACCTCCGCAGATGTCTGTGGCACAGATTCCCCACCATCTGGCTGAAGAAACTCCTCCTCATCTCAGTTCTATCCCTTCACTCTGAAGCTGTGCCCTCAGATCCTACTGGTGGAAACATCTTCTCCATGTCCCCCTATCCAGGCGTCTCAATATTCTGTAACTTTCAACCAGATTCCACCCCCCACCCCCACCCACCCAACTCTTCCAAACTCAATCGAGTACAGACCCAGAATCCTCAACCATTCCTCACATAACAAGCCCTTCATGCCCAGGAGCATTCTTATGAACCCCGTCTGGACCCCCTCCAACACCACACCCTCCTCTGACCTATCACCATTACACCCACCTATTGCACTCTCAGCTCCCTTCCCCCCAGCCCTACCCCCATCCCCTCAGCTCACAAGCCTCATTCCGGATGAAGGGCTCTTGCCCGAAATGTCGATTCTCCTGCTCCTCGGATGCTGCCTGACCAAGCTGTGCTTTTCCAGCACCACTCTTATTGGCTCTGATCTCCAGCACCTGCAGTCCTCACTTTCTTCTAGCACCTCTGAAAGGCCTGGCTCCAATTTTGTGTTTGTTCTGGGCTCTTTCCACAAGAGGGAATTGTTCTTCAATCTAACTTACTGAATGCCTTTGAAACATCCTGATGAACACCTTCTCAACTCAAGGAAATCTGGCGAGTCTGTGCTATACTCCCTCCAATTATCCTTCCTGAGTTGTGGGACCCACAAGTGAACCCAGTTACACCTGATGAGTCTGATAGATAAGGGTGGCATTTTCAGACTGGCAAACTGTAACTAGCGGATTGCCACAGACAACAATGCCATGGCCACAATTATTTGCAATAAATATTAATGATTCTGATTAGGAAAGCAATTATACCATAACCAGGTTTGCCAATGACAAATATAGGTGGCAAGGCAACTGTTGAAAATGACAGAGTCTGCAGAGAGATGTAAACAGTTTAAGTGAGTGAGCAAGAAACTCAGCAGACAGAATACAGTATAGGGAAAAATGAGATAATGCATCTTAGCAGGAAGAACAGAGTGTTTAACATTATTTTAATGGGGAAAATCTGCAGAACAATTTGGGAGCACTCCTACATCAATCACAAAAAGGCTTGCATTGAAGTTGAGCGAGTAATAGAAAAGGCATATAGAGAAGGTCTTTATTTCAAATAGAATGGAACATAAAAGTAGGGAAGGTTTTCTAAAACTGTACAAGGCACTAGACAGACCACAGCTGGAATACTGTGAACAGTTCTGGGCCCCTTATCAATGCAAAGACATACTGGCATTGGCAGGCCAAAGATGGCTCACTCGGCTGACCCGAGGTATGGAGGGATTTTCTTAGGCAGAGAGGTCAACTCGATCGGGCCTGTACCCTCTGGAATTCACAAAAATGAAAGGCAATCTTATTGAAACATACAGGATTTGTCGGACCTTAACAGAGGAGATATGGAAAGGTTACTTCCCCTTGTGGGAGAGTCTGGGACCAGAAGGCATTACCTCAGAGTAAGGGATTGCAGACAGAGATGAGGAAGTATTCTTCCTTTGAGGTGTAACTCTTTGCCATAGAGAGTCAGTAAGTATAGTTAAGGATGATCTAAACAGATTTTTAATCAGTAAGAGAATAAGGTTTATGGTGAAAAGGCAGGAAAGTGGAGTTGGGATTTACAGATCAGCCATGATCTCACCGAATGGCAGAGCAGAATTGAAGGGCTGAATGGCCTCCTTCTGCACCTCTCTCTTATGGTCTTTGTGGTAACTACGACTGACCCTGTGTATTTACCATTTTATACAAAACATTTTCTGCCTTCCCAAACTCCATCTATAAAGCAAAACTCAAATACTCCCCATGTGCCTGGATGGGTGTAGCTCTAACAACACTCAAGAAGCTCAACACCATACAGGCAAAGCAGACCGCTTAACTGGTACGCGATTCACCATCTTCAACATCCCCTCCCTCCACCACTGACACTCATCAGAGTATACTGTTTCCAAGATACACTGCAGAAATTCACCAAAGATCCTCAGAAAGCCCCTTCCAAACCCATCACCACTTCCATCTAAAACGTGGAGGGCACAGATGCATGGAAACACCACCATGGGCAGGGTCCTCTCCAGACACGCACCATCTCGACTTGGAACGAAATTACCGTCATTAACCTCCATCAAGTGACTGCAGCAGTTCATAATGGTAGCTCACTAACATTGGAGTAAGGCATCAGATCACAGCAGCTTTCAATGTCGACTACTTAGAACAGCAATATTCACTGCATGATCCTTTGGCTGCTTAGAGTTCACACTGGTCTTTTCTGTAGCCTAGGATAGGATAATACGTTTGGGTTGGATACTTTTCAGAGGGTCGGTGTGGACATGTTGGGCTGAAGGGCCTGTTTCCACACTGTAGGGTTTGTGTGGATTTTGCTCTCACCTCCCTGCCCAACCCATCAAACCTCCTGCGCTGAACCCTCTCAAGGTCTTACTGCCCCTCTTGTGAGCCCCTGCTCAGGAGTGGGAAGCAACAAATGCAGGAGGGTCAGCAAGGGGGAGCATCAGATAGAGAACCAGCATGAGGAAGAGACAACAAGCAGAGGCAAGTATAAAGCCATTCAGAATTAGTAAGTTATAAATGAGCACTTGGCCTACTGTACACAGTTACTAATACATTAATCACCAGGTTGTGTTTTTATTTCTTCATTCTTTCATGGGATGTGAGAGTGAGCAGCAAGGCCAGCATTTGCTGCCTATTAATCACTGTCCTTGAGATTAGTGTCTTGCTCAGTCATGTCAGAGGGTAGGTAATGCTGTAAATCTGGAGTTAGACCCAGACTGGGTAAGGATCGCAGATTCCCTTCTCTAAAAGGACACTAATGAAACAGGGTGGGTTTTTATGACAACCATTGCTGAGAGCAGCTTTACAAATTGAACTCAAATCCCAACAGCTGCCATGTCTGCAGACCTTCGTCGGGGCCCCTGGCTCATTAATCCTGAGACATTACCACTACGTCACGATTCCCCAAGTACCAAGATTCCTTATGAAAACAATCCACAAAGTAAGCAACTTTTAAAGTCTACTTGCAACTCTATTAAAATTTCCCAGAATCCCAAGTGTTAATTAATAAATTTCACCTCAAAGGACAGGCAGATACTTCGGAATACCACCCCCTGTATTTTTCCCTCTGAGCCACTCACCGGCCTGACTTGGGAATACAAATCACCATTCCTTCAGTGTCGCTGGGTCAGAATCCTGGAATTCCCCTCCCAAAAGCACTGAGAGTTCAGGGACAACCAAAGGACTACAGCAGTTCAAGAGAGTAGCTCCTCACCACCTTCTCAAGAGCAGTTATGGATGGGCAATGAATACTGGCCTCAGCAACGCTTACTCAAAAATCAAAGAATGAAAAAAACAATTTCCAGGCAGCAGTCACCGGATTCAAGAAATAAACAGGAGCATTTAAGAGCAGCAGAAATTAAGGATCACAATATTAAAACCTGAAATAGAGCTCTTCACACCCTGAGAACAGAATCTTGGCAGCACAGTCCCTCAACTCAGCAACAGAAAACACTTGTAGAACATTGATCACACTGTGCAAACACAGCAGAGCTCTGCATCCTTTTGGATTCGAACTTCACCACAGAAACTCCTGTCCAAAATGCACATTTAAACAAACACAGCCCAGACATCTAAAACAACCCACACGCCGAACAAATTTAAATTCTTCAACCACCCATTCATTAAGCGTGCTTGGTAAGGCCAACTATGAGGCAGGAATGCTCTCAGGCACCCCACAGAAACACCACCCACAAACACAATGTAATCACCGAGCTCGAGTGAAGCCCTCGATTACAAAACACAAACTGGCAAAGCACACACCTTTAATCCCAGAGTGACAGCAGAGGAATCAAAATGAAACACATAAGACAGAAAAGAAAAATTCATATATACATAAAATATGCCTTTTCACATCTTCAGCTCCCAAAACATATCGGACAGGCCACTCATTGATAATGAAGCTGTGAATTAATGCACAGCAAGTCCTGAAAGCAGCAATGCGTTCGTGAGCAGATAATCTGTTTTTCATTAAAATGCCAGTTGAGTGTTAAACATTGCCTGCTCTTCGACTCGTGCATGGACTCTGCATTCAGCCAGGGCAGAGAAACACAGAAACATGGAAAACAGGAGCTGGGGTAGGACACTCAACATGATGATGGCTGATTCAGTGCCTTGCTGCCGCTTGCTTCTCCCCTTTACCCTTTGACCCCATTAGCCTTAAGAACCATATCCGTCTCCTTCTTGAAAATATTCAATATTTTGGCCTCAACCACTTCCTGTAGAAATCAATTCCACAGGCTCACCACTCTCCTCATCTCAGTCCGACATGATCTACCACAAAGCGCAGAGCTCCCTCAGCACCGACCCTCCGACAGTGCGGTGCTCCCTCGGCGCTAACCCTCACACAATGCAGCACTCCCTCAGCACTGACGCCTACTCCCCGCTCCCCTCACCCACCCACCCACCCACCTACCCACCAACCAACACACACACACACCAGGTAGCCCATCACTACATCAAGGGCAATTCAGGATGGTTACTCAAATTTCCTGATGAGACTGGGTGAAATTCCAATACATAGCGTCGAGGCAAAGTAAATCTTTCCTTTGGTGAGGAGTCCCGAGCTACCACGGTATACCAGGTGGATAAGACCATAAGACGTATGAGCAGAAATCAGGCCATTCAGCCCATTGAGTCTGCTCTGCCATTCAATCATGGCTGATAGATTTCTCAACCCCATTCTTCCTGTAACCCTTGATACTCAAGAACCCATCTATTTCCATTTTAAATGTACTCAGTGACCTGGCCTCCAAAGCCTTCTATGGTAATGAATTCTATAGATTCACCACTCTTTGGCTGAAGAAGTTTCTCCTTATCTCCATCTTAAAAGGTCTTCCCTTTACGCTAAGGCTGCGCCCTCAGGTCCTAGTCTCTCCTACCCAATCTTCCCAATGTCTACTCTGTCCATGCCACTCAGTATTTTGTAATTTTCAATTAGACCTCCCTTTATCCTTAGGAGAAAATGAGGACTGCAGATGCTGGAGATCAGAGCTTAAAAACGTGTTGCTAGAAAAGCGCAGCAGGTCAGGCAGCATCAAAGGAGCAGGAGAATCGACGTTTCGGGCATAAACCCTTCTTCAGGAATGAGGAGGGTGTGCCAAGCAGGCTAAGATAAAAGGTAGGGAGGAGGGACTTAGGGGAAGGGCGCTGGGAATGCAATAGGTGGAAGGAGGTTAAGGTGAGGGTGATAGGCCAGAGATGGGGTGGGGGTGGAGAGGTCGGGAAGAAGATTGCAGGTCAAGAAGACGGTGCTGAGTCTGAGGGTTGGGACTGAGAAAAGGTGGAGGGAGGGGAAATTCCCCAATCCTCTGGTTTCTGACTGCCCTTCACCACATTATACGCTTTTTCGCTGTTCTTGACTTCCCTAGTCAGCCATGGTTGCTTCATCCTCCCTGTACCACACTTCGTTTTTGCTAGGGATGAATTTTGACTGTCTCTCACCAACATGCTGTACTCTCAGCTCTTTACTCAAATACTCCAATTCCTTTGTAAGAAATCCATTTGTTGTTGGTGTTGACTTCCTGGACAAGATACCAAATCTTTTTAAATATAAACACTTCCTCGTCTGTTACCATTAAAAAAAATGTCAGTTTTGCTTTTATGATAGATAACTTTGCACATGCCTGCCCACCCACTTAACCTGATTTTATCCCCTGCAGCCTCTGTGCCCTCCACACTAGAGGGTCATTTAGCTCAGTTGGCTGGACGGCTGGTTTGTGACACAGAGTGGCGCTAACAGTGTGGGTTCAATTACTGCTCTGGCTGAGGTTACTGCGAAGGACTCTCCCTCTCAACATCCTCCCTCTCCTGAAACATGGTGACCCCTGGTTTAACCACCGCCAGTTGTGTCTCTAATAAGACTGCAGCCCTGTGGTAAGTCAATGGACTTGACCCATAAAAGCCCTTCTCATCAGGAACATCCTTCGTATATTTACATTGCTCAAGAATATCCCACTAGAATTTTATAGATTTCTATGAGATATCCCTCATGCTTTGTGATAACACTGCACAGTACCTGATCAAAGCTTTTTTTGAAAACCTAAGTTAAGCACATCCACTGTAATGTCCCTTATCCATTTTAATAATTAGAACTTCAAAAACCGCAGATTTGTCAAGACACAACTTTCCGTCGATAAATTGGTTCTGGATCAGAATAGGATAGTATGAGGAACACAAATACATTCGCACACTTTGCCCACGTTCACCCCGTTCCAATTCTTGGGAACTGTTGCAGAATATCCGGAATCCATGTTTTGTCTGTGACAAAAGGTACTCGAGTGACTGCGAAACACATCAAGATGTGTAAGAATCAGGAAAGACCATCCTGAAACATACATCTTTCCTTTCTCCCTCCATCCTATAGCACTTGGGCTAAGACAATGATCAGCGCCTGTGGGGGAAAAATAAATCCTCACAAAAATAAAGGCCCAGTCCCTTGGACTCTTATGCAGGGCACTGCACCCTGTCCAAGCAATGAACAGATTCAGAGACTCACCTCTGACATAACGACAGACAAGATTAATCCACTCACGGTCCCTTCCTCAGATACAAGCACATCATGGAAATTATGACCGTTCAGGAAGTGATTGTCAAACTTCCAAACACAGGGCCACGGGGGGAGTATACAGTGAGAACTTTGGCAGTATATCTCTGCATTCCAATCAACAACTGCACAGAGACCAGACCTTGATACATAAGCTATCCGTCTTAAGACTCAGCTGCTGCAAAGGGGAGAAATCCAAATCTCTGTTCAAATACATGCCTCAAACGTAACAGCAATCCTGTGCGCTGCAGTAGATAAAACGGACAGCAACAAAAGGTCAGTTCTGAAACAGCAACACCCTCATGAAAATCTCTCTTCAAAAGGAGGAGTAAAACTCACCCACAACAGCCACTGTCCCCAGGGCAGGGCAGAACAAGCAGGGAAATGCATTCAGACTGTCTCCACAAAGCCAACTCCCCAGCTTCTGCCTGTCTAACACGAGGCAAATAGCACAGAGGTGTTACAGGATAATTACATACATTTCATAACGAGAGATCTGCGTGCGAAAACTGTAACATACAACACCACAAATTCCACCAACTGCACCAAAATCTGCATGGAATTACACATCTTTAAATTAAAACTGAATTACATTCCCAGCTTGCATTGTTTTGGCGTTAATTATTTTCTCGGGGACGCATATTATAAATTTCACAAGAAATTTCACACACTGCACTCAAATTCAAACATGTAGGGGAGGCTGAAACATCTTCCCGCCACACAATCACTGTCTAACATGAACATATATTTTAAAAAAAACTTTACAAATGGGGCTGAGTTGATTAGATTAGATTAGATTACTTACAGTGTGGAAACAGGCCCTTCAGCCCAACAAGTCCACACCAACCCTCCGAAGAGCAACCCAGACCCATTCCCCTACATTTACCCCTTTACCTAACACTACGGGCAGTTTAGCATGGCCAATTCACCTAACCTACACATTTTTGGACTGTGAGAGGAAACCGGAGCACCTTTAGGAAACCCACACAGACACAAGGAGAATGTGCAAACTCCACACAGACAGTTGCCTGAAGCGGGTATTGAACCCGGGTCTCTAGCACTGTGAGGCAGCAGTGCTAACCACTGTGCCACCGTGAGCTATCAGGTGTCACTGGGGGGAATGGGGAGGAGGGACAGGCAAAGAGGCAAGCTACAAACAAGAAGGTAAAGGCGGATTCCAGTGAAGAGGTTGGGAGCGAGGGGATATGAACCATGCAACCACCTGCACCACAAGTGGAAGGAGAGGGAACAAACCCCCTCTCCATGGGGGAGGTTGGTACACCATGAGGCACATCACATCAGTGGGTGCTCACCTGTACTCCCAAGACCTCCAGTGAGAGGCAGAAAGCTCACATCGCCCCCTCCCCCTCCATTCAGAGACACAGTAAGCCACTGAGTGCAGCCAGCGTTCACGACAGGGGGAGGGGGGAGGGGGGTGGGGAGGAGGGGGGTGGGGGGGGTTGAGGGTGTGTGGGGGGGGGGGTTGAGGGTGTGTGGGGGGGGATTGAGGGTGTGTGGGGAAGATTGAGGGTGTGTGGGGAAGATTGAGGGTGTGTGGGGAAGATTGAGGGTGTGTGGGGAAGATTGAGGGTGTGTGGGGAAGATTGAGGGTGTGTGGGGAAGATTGAGGGTGTGTGGGGAAGATTGAGGGTGTGTGGGGAAGATTGAGGGTGTGTGGGGAAGATTGAGGGTGTGTGGGGAAGATTGAGGGTGTGGAGGGGATAAAGGTGTGGAGGGGATAAAGGTGTGGAGGGGATAAAGGTGTGGAGGGGATAAAGGTGTGGAGGGGATAAAGGTGTGGAGGGGATAAAGGTGTGGAGGGGATAAAGGTGTGGAGGGGATAAAGGTGTGGAGGGGATAAAGGTGTGGAGGGGATAAAGGTGTGGAGGGGATAAAGGTGTGGAGGGGATAAAGGTGTGGAGGGGATAAAGGTGTGGAGGGGATAAAGGTGTGGAGGGGATAAAGGTGTGGAGGGGATGACGGTGTGGAGGGGATGACGGTGTGGAGGGGATGACGGTGTGGAGGGGATGACGGTGTGGAGGGGATGACGGTGTGGAGGGGATGACGGTGTGGAGGGGATGACGGTGTGGAGGGGATGACGGTGTGGAGGGGTGACGGTGTGGAGGGGTGACGGTGTGGAGGGGTGACGGTGTGGAGGGGTGACGGTGTGGAGGGGTGACGGTGTGGAGGGGTGACGGTGTGGAGGGGTGACGGTGTGGAGGGGTGACGGTGTGGAGGGGTGACGGTGTGGAGGGGTGACGGTGTGGAGGGGTGACGGTGTGGAGGGGTGACGGTGTGGAGGGGTGACGGTGTGGAGGGGTGACGGTGTGGAGGGGTGACGGTGTGGGGGGGATAAAGGTGTGGGGGGGATAAAGGTGTGGGGGGGATAAAGGTGTGGGGGGGATAAAGGTGTGGGGGGGATAAAGGTGTGGGGGGGATAAAGGTGTGGGGGGGATAAAGGTGTGGGGGGGATAAAGGTGTGGGGGGGATAAAGGTGTGGGGGGGATAAAGGTGTGGGGGGGTGAGGGTGTGGGGGGGTGAGGGTGTGGGGGGGTGAGGGTGTGGGGGGGTGAGGGTGTGGGGGGTGGGGATGTGTGGGGGGTGGGCTGAGGATGTGTGGGGGGGGCTGAGGATGTGTGGGGGGGCTGAGGATGTGTGGGGGGGCTGAGGATGTGTGGGGGGGGGGCTGAGGATGTGTGGGGGGGGGCTGAGGATGTGTGGGGGGGGGTGTGGAGTGGTGTGGGGGGGTGTGGAGGGAGGTGGGGGGGTGTGGAGGGAGGTGGGGGGGTGTGGAGGGAGGTGGGGGGGTGTGGAGGGAGGTGGGGGGGTGTGGAGGGAGGTGGGGGGGTGTGGAGGGAGGTGGGGGGTGTGGAGGGAGGTGGGGGGTGTGGAGGGAGGTGGGGGGGTGTGGAGGGAGGTGGGGGGGTGTGGAGGGAGGTGGGGGGGTGAGGGTGGAGGGGTGTGGGAGGGTGAGGGTGGAGGTTTGTGGGGGGGTGAGGGTGGGGGGGTGTGGGGGGGTGAGGGTGGAGGGGTGTGGGGGGTGAGGGTGGAGGGGTGTGGGGGGGTGAGGGTGGAGGGGTGTGGGGGGGTGAGGGTGGAGGGGTGTGGGGGGGTGAGGGTGGAGGGGTGTGGGGGGGTGAGGGTGGAGGGGTGTGGGGGGGTGAGGGTGGAGGGGTGTGGGGTGGTGAGGGTGGAGGGGTGTGGGGGGGTGAGGGTGGAGGGGTGTGGGGGGGTGAGGGTGGAGGGGTGTGGGGGGGTGAGGGTGGAGGGGTGTGGGGGGGTGAGGGAGGAGGGGTGTGGGGGTTGAGGGTGGAGGGGTGTGGGGGTTGAGGGTGGAGGGGTGTGGGGGTTGAGGGTGGAGGGGTGTGGGGGTTGAGGGTGGAGGGGTGTGGGGGGTGAGGGTGGAGGGGTGTGGGGGGGTGAGGGTGGAGGGGTGTGGGGGGGTGAGGGTGGAGGTGTGTGGGGGGGTGTGGGTGGAGGTGTGTGGGGGGGTGTGGGTGGAGGTGTGTGGGGGGGTGAGGGTGGAGGTGTGTGGGGGGGTGAGGGTGGAGGGGTGGGGGGTGAGGGTGGAGGGGTGTGGGGGGTGAGGGTGGAGGGTTGTGGGGGGTGAGGGTGGAGGTGTGTGGGGGGGTGAGGGTGGAGGGGTGTGGGGGGGTGAGGGTGGGGGGGGTGAGGGTGGGGGGGTGAGGGTGGGGGGGTGAGGGTGGGTGGGGGGTGAGGGTGGGTGGGGGGGTGAGGGTGGGGGGGTGGAGAGCGTGGAGGGGTGAGGTTGGAGGGGTGTGGGGGGGGTGAGGGTGGAGGGGTGTGGGGGGTGAGGGTGGAGGGGTGTGGGGGGGGGTGAGGGTGGAGGGGTGTGTGGGGGGTGAGGGTGGAGGGGTGGGGGGGGTGAGGGTCGAGGGGTGAGGGTGGGGGGGGTGAGGGTGGGGGGTGGGGCGGGGTGAGGGTGGGTGGTGGTGTGGGTGAGGGTGGGAGGGTGTTTGGTTGAAGGGGAGGGTGTGTTGGTGGGAGTGTGTGGGGCGTGGGTGTGTGTGGGGGGTGGAAGGGTGTGGGGGGGTGAGGGTGGGGCTGTGTAAGGTGGGGGCTGTGGGCGGGGTGAGGGTGGGGTGTGAGGGTGTAGGGGGTGAGGGTAGCGGGGTGTGGAGTGTAGTGGGGGTGAGGGTATGGGGGGGTGAGGGTGTGCAGGGGCTGA